>NC_069661.1:111124791-111432812 GCF_027244095.1 Hemicordylus capensis | reverse complement strand
GCCCCGCCCCCTGCATCTAACGTCAGATGCAGGGAATATTTATTTATTTATTTATTTATTTATTACATAATTTTTTTTGTTTACATATTTCTATACCGCCCCAAACTTATGTCTCTGGGTGGTTTACAACAGATAAAAACAACATTAACACATTAGTTAAAAACAAAAACAAGAAATTTAAAAGACAACCATTTAATTTAAAAAACAACAACAATGCTCTAACAACATTAAAAACAATCAAAACAGTATCAGTTAAAAGCCTGGGTGAACAGATGCGTCTTTAAAGACCTTTTAAAAGCTGTCAGAGATGGGGAGGCTCTTATTTCACTAGGGAGCGCATTCCAAAGCCTCGGGGCAGCAATGGAGAACACACCTCGCATTTGCTGTCAGATGTGGGCGGCCCTGTGGCCCCGTTTGGGAGTTAAATCCGCCAGTGCTGTGTTCACAGTGTGGCCGGAGCAACTCTCCCTGCCAAAAGACGGGCAGAGGGTTCACACGCAACACACACTTGTCATGGTCCCAATTTATGGGTTCCTGATCCAGCTGCCATACTGATCTTTTTAGAAAAACAATGCTATCCCAAATCATGTGCTTAAAGCAGGCCAGCACAACTTCGGCCCTCCTGAATATGTTGGACTACAATTCCCATCATGCTTAACTGTTGCCCACTGTGACTGGGGATGATGGGAGTTGTAGTCCCACACCAGCTGCAGGGCCAAAGTTGTGCAGCCCTGGCTTAAAGTAATATCTAGCTTGACCCTATTACCAGATGTTGACAAAATTGTACCATTGTTAAGTAATGTTTTTGTCCATTAAAATATTGAAGTCTATTCTATTTACTTGAGGGTTTTCTCTAAATTATAAACTGATGTTAGACTTATTAAAGCCTCAGTGGATGGCATTTTCTAAGAGCCCTTCTAGGAAAACTGGTAACAGAAAATCATAAAAGAAAAAGTATTGTATGACTGATGCTGGGTGGAAAAAAGAATTGCTTGGCCAGCAGTCCAAATACTTGAATGGGCATTTTTACAATAACTTATATGAACCCTCATCAATTTATGTTGAGTGCAGCTGGGAAAACTGCATCTTCAGCAGAGCGGAGCAAGAGACCAACACATTAAGGAAATGCATTTCAGAACTCATTGTCAACTTTTGTGCTAGGCCTTTGCTTCTCATATAGATGTAAGCTGAAATCATCAGGAACTTATTCGAAAGCAGGATCTACAGGTCCTAATGATCTTGGGATGGAATTCTTTGATCATACCATGGGCTTAAGTTATTTATAGATTTTGCCTTTCTTAGGTATTTATTGCTGTTCATTCTCTAGATACCTCACATCTGACTTTCACTGAAATGCAGCCACTGAATCCATGTAGCAAAAGGTAAAATTTTCACTTTTACAATATCAGCTTTTAACAACATTGCACCATTACAGATTTCTGGATTTATTTATTTTTAATTATTTATTTTATGGATGCATATACCATCTCAGCTCACCTCTCTAAGTGGCTTAGATTCCAAGACAACATAAAATGTTAAAACCAATAACAAAAATTTAAAAACAATAGAAGAGCTTAAACCAATTCTGTTTAAAGCAATTTATAAATTTGCTTCTCATTTTCCATCTAATCTAATACATTTAGATCTAATTTCTGCTCCCCTTGCCAAACCCACCTTCAACATTTTGTTTAATGTTATACATTATAGAGTTGTGAGATTCAATAGATTTAGTAGATCATCTCCAGTGCTGGCTGTGCTGAATCCACCTGTTCTCCTGGGGTCTCCTGGTAAGGCACCAGCAGTGTTGGGTATTTGTGCAAGAGGGCAAATACTATACATAGCCTGCCTGGACATTGGAAATACGACTGTATTTACCCAAATCGAAGACTACTGTGACTTTAAGATGACCCTCTTTTAAAAGTAGAGGGTAAGAGGAGGGTAAATACAGGTTATACCTGCATTTGCCTGAAAAGAACAGGACTCTGAATTTAAGATAACCTCCTGATTTCTAATATCAAAAAACCTGGGGGGGGGGGGCGGGGACCCTAGTTGGATTTAGGTAGCTACAGTAATTAGATTGGAAACATACTGCTTGACTTGTTTCCAGTCTAGCTAGCACTCCAGGAGCTTCGGCAGGCTACTTGAAATATTTGCCCTCTTGCAAAACACCCCAAACTGCTGATGTCTCACTGGGAGCCTGCCATAGCATGGGTAGATCCACTGCCAGTGGATTGCCACTGCCCACATTAGGCTGAGGAACAAGGGGGTCCTCTAAAGATACAAATGTCATATTTTGGATTTTTCAGTCAAAATTCAACCTTGAAATCCACCATATTGGAACTGCATTTTGACACCAACATCCAACATCTATCATTGAAACATTCACATGGAGAAGACTTCTAATTTCATCCATTCCTACATATATTTATTCAAAATCTAGTACAAAATGTGTTAATTTTTTTTGCTCTTGTTGCAAGCCTGTGGTCAAATGCAAACTGCACCTCGTGTCAACTGTCAAAATTTGAAAATACAGAGACCTGGTCTATGCAAGCAGCAAGAGGGAGTGTAGTAGCAGAGGCTTGAAGTACTAGAATGGATTGTACCTCTGCAGATTGCAGATGGGAGATCACAGGTTTGAATACTCTCTCTCTCTCTCTTTCTCTCTCTCTCTCGTCTATCTGTCTAACACCCTAGTCAGAAAGGAGGAGGCTATAACACTTTCCCCACATGTACCAGGGGTTTATTGATTATTTTTACTTGCAGAAAATGGTGTTGGTGTTTAACACAGGGGAGCATTCAGAAATCATACCTTCATTTTGCTGCCTAAAGTGGTCTTGTCCAGTCCTGAACTAGTAGATTGTATCACTTCATTCTGCACTACATGTTGGTTGGTTGCTATTGCAAAATGCTAATGATATTGCCAGTGTTCATAATTACCTGGTTGTTATACAAACTTCTTCAACTCATAAAGCTTGTTCACATTATCAAATATGGTAATGTGATTCCCTAAGGTTTCCCCTCAGGTCAGTATCTAATCCATTCGCCTTCCTCTTGCTCTGCTTTGAATCCTCTCATGTAAGTGTCCTACATATCAAGGACCCTGGGAAAATTAAATTTATGAGGGTGCCGGAGTTCTTAGTATGGATGTTGGTCATGCTAGAAACTACATATTTCAGGGTTTGGGGGAAATGCAAGTTATTTTTCAGCATTTTGAGGAAAAATAGCTCAGTTTGCCAATCACTACAAAATATCATTGCAAAACCACTATCAAATACTGTCAGATACCAACTGTCAATATCAGTCAAACAGTGAAATCAAATATTGTCAAATGCTAACGTTGAATTTCAAATATTTACTTAATATGTACACATTCCAGAGACAATTTATCATCAACATTTGAATAGGAGAATTACTTGAGACAATTTAGTTTCAGCTCTGACTGATGGTGTTGGATACTGATTCTGTCCTCTCAACAGAATCACCATGAAGCATAGTTATGGGTTGCTGATAGGCCACCAACATCTTTTAAATAATTGCCTCATCACAGTGAAATAAGCTGTTGTTTAATGGAATATGAATAAATCTAAAGCCTTTTGCTAAGACTGTGAGTGGGTTATATATGTATGATGGCTATATTAATCTTTAAAAACAAAACAATTAAAGCATAAATGTTAAGTAGGGTCACTCAGGTCAATCAAAGCTGAAGTTTGTACCAGATGAATACTCCATAAGGAACAGTAATTTGATTTTCTAGATCACAACTTTATTCACACCTCATTACAATTTGCCTGCAATAGAATTATAAATAGTTGCATAACATTTACTTTTCTGTTAATAAAGTTTGATGTTTTCTGTTATAGTTTGATGTAATTTTAATGTCTCACTTAAACACAGATTCCTTTCACACAAGCCTATATTTTCAAGAATGTAACCAAAGTATGTGCCCTAGGGGAATGTACAAATAAAAATATGTGATTCAATTTGAAGTTGAATCGAATCACAGTGCCCTTGAACTGATTCATCGAAAGCAGTTTGCTTGGCCAGCTGACATGATGAATCACTCCCAAATCTATCTGGGTAATTCGCATGCCATTTTGAGGCCCATTTTACTTGGGGAAACAGGCCTCAGAATGATGCTTTTTTCCAGGGAGAGCTGGTCTACCAATTGGGAAGGGCAGGTAGACCAGCCCTCTGCTCTGGACTTCATGCGTCAGCACAGCTTGGAGGACTGGTCTACCCTGGTAGGCCAATCCTGAGAGGTGGTCAGATGTGGTAAGTTAGGAATGGAGGGCTGGTCTACGTGACAATTACAATTGGTAGAACAGCTTTCCCGGAAAAACAGGAGAGTGTTGGGCCCCAAAGTCACTTTTGTACTCTTGGTATGCTCAGGAGCTTCACCAGAGTGAAAAGGAGCTTGGCTGAATTACCACCTGGTGGCTATCTGCATAGAGTTTATTTAAAACCACAATACTAGAAGCCCATTTAGAATGTATACCAAAAAGGGGGAAAGGTACAACCAAGACTTGGTGTGGGGGGTGTGTGTGCCAGCATAGCTAACGGGTAAAATCAAGGAAGTTTTAGAGGGGAAGAAGACTTCCTTCAGAAATTGGAAGGCCTGTGCAAATGAAGAGAACAGAAAGGAACACCAACTCTGGCAAAAGAAGTGCAAGGTGACAATAATGGAGGAGAAAAGAGAGTCTGAAGAGCATTTAGCTAAAAAAGCATCAAGGGGAATAACAAAAACTTCTTTAAATACATCAGAAGCAGGAAATGGAATTATTAAGTAGGATATGGAGGTTACAGAGAAACTAAATGAATTCTTTGCATATGGCTTCACGGCAGAGGATGCTGAGCATATACCTGTTCCTGAACTGGGCTTCTCCAGGACAAAGGCTAAAGAACTGAGTCAGAGGTGACAAGATATGACATTCTAAACTGAATGAAAAAATTAAAAACTAGCAAATTGGCAGGGCTAGATAGTATCCACCCAAGAGTCCTTAAAGAACTCGTGTGTGAAATTGCCGACCTCCTTGCAAAAATATGTAACTTATCCCTACAATCAGGCTCTGTACGTGAGGACTGGAAAGTAGCCAATGGAACACTGGTTTTCAAAAAGGAATCCCAGGGTGATCCGTGAAATCACAGACCGGTTAGCTTAACGTCTGTTCTGGGCAAATTGATGGAAAGCATTCTCAAGGATAAAATTGTAAGCACATTGCAGAACAGGCCTTACTGGGGGAGAACCAGCATCACTTCTGCCAAGGTAAATCTTGCCTCATCAACTTTTTGGAGTTCTTTGAGAGTGTTAATAGGTGTGTGGATAAAGATGATCATAGCATACCTGGACTCCCAAAAAGCTTTCAACAAAGTTCCTCATCAAAGACTCTTGAACAAACCTAGCAGTCATGGGATAAGGGGACAAGTACATATGTGGATTGCTAAGTGGTTGAAGGTAGGGATGTTCATGGAGCCGAGGAGGCTCGAAGGTGGCGGGGATGCTGCTTTAAGAGTGGGGGAGGGTGCACTTACCCCTCCTTCTGCTTTCCCCCCACCGGCATCAATTTTTTAAAAAGCCTATCAGGACAGCAGCATACCTCCCTGCTGCCACATTGCCCTGATATGACCAAGAGTCTCCGATGCACTTCCATGCGCTGCCACATGCATGTGCACAACATGCACATGTCCATGCTGGCATGTGTAGGCACATCAGAGACTTCTGGTCATATCCGGACAATGGGGGCAATGGGGTGGTAGGGAGGTATGCTGCTGCCCTGATAGGCTTTTTAAAAAACTGACACCGGCGGAGGGAAAGCAGCAGGAGGAGTAAGTGCAGCCTCCCCTGCTCTTAAAGCTAGACACCCCCTGCTGTTGAACCAGCCGAACCGCCGGTTCTTTGAACCAATTCTGTGCACATCCCTAGATGAAGGACAGGAAACAGAGGGTACAGTAGGTATAAATGGAGAGTTTTCACAATGGAGGGAAGTAAGAAGTGGGGTCCCCCAGGGATCTGTACTGGGACTGGTGCTTTCTAATTTATTCATAAATGATCTAACTGATTGTGAGGAGGGAGCCCCAAAAGGATCTCTCCAAACTGGGGGACGGCATCCACTCAAGAGTGGATGTCGAAATGGCAAATGCTGTTCAATGTTGGCAAGTGTAAAGTGATGCATATTGGGGCAAAAAAACCCAAAACAAAACTTCACATATACGGTAATGGGATCTGAGCTGTTGGTGACTGACCAGGAGAGGGATCTTGGGGTCATGGTGGACAGCTCATTGAACGTGTCAACTCAATGTGTGGCAGCTGTGAAAAAGGCCAATTCCATGCTAGGGATCATTAGGAAGGGGATTGAAAATAAAACTGCTAATATAAAACTATGCCCTTATATAAAACTTTGGTGCTGCCACACTTGGAGTACTGAATATAATTCTGGTCATCATACCTAAAGAAGGACATTCTAGAACTGGAAAAGGTGCAGAAGAGGGCAACCAAGATTATCAGGGGCCTACTTTCCTAATGAGGCAAGGCTACAACACCTGGGGCTTTTTAGTTTAGAAAAAAGATGACTGCAGGGAGACATGATAGAAGTCTATAAAATCATGCATGGTGTGAAGGAAGTTGATAGAAATTTCTCTCTCTCTTGCATAACACTAGAACCAAGGGTTATCCCATGAAATTGATTGCCAAGAAATTTAGGACTTCCTTGAAAAGTATTTTTCAAGGAAGTACTTTTTCACACAACACATAATCAACTTGTGGAATTCTCTGCCACAAGATGTGGTGACAGCCAACAACCTGGAAGGCTTTAAGAGGGATTTGGATAACTTCATGGAGAAGACCGCCCAGAGACACAAGTTTTGGGCAGTATAGAATTTTTTAAAATAAAATAAGAGGTCTAGCAATGGCTATAGGCCACCTACAGCCTCAGAGGCAGGATGCCTCAATACCAGTTACAGGGAAGTAAGAGCATGAGAGATGGCATGCCCTCAACTCCTGCCTGTAGGCTTCCAGCAGCATTTGGTGGGCCACTGTGTGAAACAGGATGCTGGACTAGATGGGCCTTGGGCCTGATGCAGCAGGGCTGTTCTTATGTTATTACCTTATGTTTGGTAGGGGGAATCGCAGATCAAAACTGGCAGAGAGGTATCATAAGACCAATACCATGGTACTTTATGCAATTTAAAGCTTTATTGAACGAATAATAACATCATGAAGCAAGTCCTATTCTGAAACATTCCTAGTCAATGAATGACAGCTATCTTATGTATTGAATGCATGTGACATATAGAAAGAGCGTTCTAAACAATCTAAGAGAGCAAAGGAAAGAGACAGAGGAAGCTTGGGAAGGAAGGAGGAGGTGGGTGGGACTGGCAGCTTAGGCAGGCTGGACTGCTGGGAAAGAGGGGGACGGGAAAGAGGGGAACTGCATGAAGATCAAAGAACCTGGAGCTGTTGCAAAGATAAACTTTACTGATTCTAGATGATGGTCAGCAAGTGAGCGTTGCTAGGGCATGTAGCTTGAACAGTGAAGCAGCAGCTAGGCAGGCAAATGGTGCATCTTGGAGATCCTCTTCTGAAGCTGGGTGTAGATCACAACTTGTTTCAGTTCCCTGCTATGCAGAGGGAATCGTCAGCAAGTCATGTCTTGTGGGAGTTCTGCTTGGCTGGATAGTTTTACAGAGTCAGAGAGCTGAGCAAGTGATTGCTGAATCCATGCCTTCTGTTACCTTGGCTTTATACTCGTTCGATTCGTTGATCTGAAAACATAAAGTTTTTGGTGCAGTGCGACTTGTGTTACAAATCTCCATATGTGTTAATAGCTAAATAATAGCTAGCTGGGTGACTCTGAGCCAGTCACTTCTCTCTCAGCCTAACCTACTTCACAGGGTTGTTGTGAGGAGAAAACGTAAGTATGTAGTACACCGTTCTGGGATCCTTGGAGGAAGAGTGGGATATAAAATGTAATACATACATACATACATACATTACAAGCACCTGGTTCTCATGAAAAAGCACATCTTCATTTTAAAGGAAAACCACACAAGAAATCTTATCAGAAAGGAACTGACTCTGTCCTTCTTGTAAGCATTTCAGGAGATAAACAATCAAACTGTGCAAAAAGCTGCTGTAATCCTTGAGGCATCTTTCATGGTTGGGGTCTGGGAGGGGAGGAAGGGGTAATGGATGTTTCAGGAGATAATAGCCTAAAACTAATGGTTGCCAGCTTTACCTATTGTGTTGCAAATTAAGCATAATGAAGAAAGCAGTTTGAATAACAAATGTAACAGGCATAATTCGGTCTAGGAATGTAATCTACTACAAACCAGGCAGGAAGGAGCAATACATTAATACAACAGGATACACTTCCTTAGGGGAAGACCAGCCAAACATTTACTATTCTAACAAAAGACCTTTGGTAGGTATTTTCTCTGAGTTGGACAGTTCACTAAGAGTTTAGAGATGTTGAATTGTTTCAAGGTCAATTCGATTTGACTCAAATCTGGTTGATTCGAGTGATTCAACCTCGAAACGAATCTGCCCAGTCACCCCTGACCAAATTCGAGCTTGAATAAAATCTTCCCAGATTCAATCTGAATCATTTCAAGATTCGAGTTTCAAGTTTCCCTTATTCATTCCCCCTGATTCCCATTTTTCTTTTTCTTTTTTTTTTTTTAAAAAGCTAAGCTCTCGTCCCTGTAAGAGCGGAGTTATGGAGCAAAATGTGCAGTCACTACTTTTGAAGTGTTTACACTCTTTGGTGTGTAATGAATCCAAACACTTCAAAAATAATAACTGCTTAATTTGCTTCATAACTCCACTTCTACAAGGGCTCGAGCTTAGCTTAAAAAAAAGAAAAGAAAACTGGGGATCTGGGTTAGGGTTATAGGGCTGCTTCAAATCCCTATTATTCCTTATGGTGGAAATATACAAAACCACTAAAAACGAAAACAAATCATTTAAAAAAATCAACCCCCACCACCTTGAAATTTGGGTGGGAGGTGGCACCCTTGGGGCCCTTACAATGAAAAACTATATGTTCCATTGTCTCCACCGAGCTTAAATCACATAAACATACCCTTTCGTTATACAGGATGTTCTGCTACTTTCCAAACAAAACAGCCGGAGGTAAGACATTGCATCTTGCCAAGGTAAAAGCTCTTCTATAACCAAGGGCCGTTAGACTAGAGAGATAGTTCACCAGTTCAAAATTACAATTTATTCTTTTGAAATTCAAATAGCTAGATACAATATTCATTATCATTTTGATGTTCAATATAATTTATCTTCTGCTTTATTGTCACCTTGTCCCAGCAAAATGGGCCTCAAAATGTGTGAATCACCTAAATCTATTCAGGTGAAATTGGGGGCGATTCTCCTCAACCCCAAATCAGGCCCTCTATTTTGAGGGTGATTTGATTTCTGGTCAAAGCTGCAAATTACCTCCAATTAGACCTGAATCAATTCAAGGGTGAATTGATTTGCACACCCCTACTCGTCTGGTTCAGATGGAACACTAAACCATTGTCATGTGCACCAGGAGGCATGAGCCTTAACCTTGTTTGTTCCCCTTCCCTTCCTTTGTTTTTCTATCAAAAAGGAAGGAACGTAAAAGTTTCCATCTGAAGTTTAGAACAAACCAGTTTCCCTTTTTGTTCAAGTACAGGTAACTGCAACCTGCTCTAAACCAGAAACATAAGCTTTAAATCTCCTCACTTTACACACAGGGAGAGGGAGAGGCCTGAGGCTCACACGTGTTTTTGCACAATACTAAACCATGGTTTGGCATTACTTCCTGAAAGGACTACTGTCTATCTTAACCATGTTGTTAAATGACTTAAGCAGGAAAAAATCAGCTTGGCATGATATCCTGAAATATGCTGTTAGCGTATGATGTTCAATCTTTGAATCGTTCCTCTGATTGTTCCCTAAAAGGTAATTGGTACTTCAAAACACAATCAGTTGCTCAATTTGTGTGAATTATTGTTCGAAATTCTACTGACTTTTTCTGAGGGGAGGGAGGATTAGGTCCTTTCCTAGAGTTGTCACTTCTTAGTTTGACACTTAAATTTAGCAGCTGAAACTTTTCCTGTCAGGGAAACAAGTGGTAGGAACAGCTTCGCTTGCTAAATATCTGTGTTTGAGGGATGGTAAAAATAGCTGGCAGCCTTAAATGTTCAGAAAGTTCAGGGAAATTCAGAATGTTCAGAAAAACTGCTAAAGGTCCCAGAAAACTGCTGAGAGGTTTTAGGCCATCACTGTGACAAATTTGGTTTTAGGCCATCACTGTGACAAATTTGTGGACTGCAGCCCAGCAAGGTGAAAGCAGGCAAAAGCAGGCCGGGATGGACCAGGGTTCCTCATTACCTTGCCAGTCTCCCTTAATAACTGGGGCCCCTGTGCTAATGACAGAAGTACTGCCAAAAACAGAGGATTGTAAATGGTATGTGGCCATGTCAAGAACTCTCTCACAACTCTCCACCTCAGGCAGGGAGAAAATAATTGTGCCAAAAGTAAATCCTGCCCACATAACTAGATGATTCAGTCCTGGCCTCTGTCCTGTTTACCATTCAAACTCTAGAGTTAAGCGGGGAAACATCACATTGCAATTCAGACTATCATCTAATCACATGTAAGTGATTACCCCACATACTAAATCCTACGTTACATCTAGTATTTAAATCCAGAGTAGAGAATGTATGGTTTTCCATTCAGATTATCATTCATACACAGGCAGAGAAATCTAATCATGCACTGAAATTAACATCTGAACTGGCCCATTGTCAAATTTGGATTGGGTCAAATCTGAATACAAATTTTCTGATCGCACACAGGCCTAGGGTTTGTTATATGTGGTTGTATTTTATACAACAGCATTAATGTTAATAATAAACGAGAGGAGTGCTGCACAGTTTTGCATGAATATCTTCTCATAGGCCATTCACATGTAAACACGGAGTTTAGTATACTGTATGTACCGTGTTTTCCCCAAAAATAAGACATACCCATAAAATAAGCCGTAGCAGGATTTCTAAGTAGTTGTGCAATATAAGCCATACCCTGAAAATAAGACATAGTGGTGATCTCTCCTGGCTCAGTAGCAGGCTGCTTGCTGAAGCTTTTCCCCTATCCCCCTGGTGTTTGTGTGGGGTGAGAGAGACCCACAGACAGGGGCGTAACGATACCGGTAGGGGTGGCAGGCTGCAAGCTGTGGCATACGGTAGAGGGAAGTACGGTAAAAATCTCCTCAGAAAATCTCCTCCTCAAAAATCTCCCCTCCTCCTGGCGGTGGCGGGCAGTGGCGAGAGTAAGCGCGGCGGCGGCGGGTGGTGGCGAGAGTACGCCGGGAAGCGATGACGGGCCAGACGGCAGGCCTCAGCGTCGCTCTGCGTCTCTCTCACCCCACACACACACCAGTAAAGCTGCTGCTCCCCAACACTGACCAGCAACAGTCTGTGGGTCTTATATGGATCATATGAGAGTTATGACGATGTTCCAGAAGAAGATGACTTAACTATAATTGAATAAATGTAGATTGTTGTACCACACTTAATAAAAAATAAGACATCCCCTGAAAATAAGCCATAGTGTGTCTCCTTGAGGAAAAATAAATATAAGACAGTGTCTTATTTTCGGGGAAACACGGTAGTACCTTTCATAGTCAATCCAAATCAATAGTAAATCATCAGGATGACAGGCTACATCAGAGCCTAGGAGACCCTAGTGTGTCTTGCAGTGTTCACAGTTCACAGCATTTGCAAGGGAATGGTGAGAAATGATTTACAGAGAGAAGAAGAATATCCCTTTTTAGCCAATCAGAAACCTGCTGCCAATAGACTTTCAGAAGTGCAGTAAAAGTGCAATCTTTGCCATAAATTTTATCAACTGAAACCCATATTATTGCTTTATTAATGCACAGAAATGTTTAATTCATGGCTTCATTGTAGACTTTATTTGTGCAATTAATTATCTGAAATTTTACTTAGCATTCAAACTTGGGAACAGCCAATCCCCTCCCTTGCATGCTTCTTAATAGCTATTTAATGCATGCTTTCTCCTGGGGGAAGGGAAACTAACCCATATGATGGTGACATATTTGTAAGATGATGTGGGAGGGTAATGAAGCATTTCAGTTCATTTTGCAGTCTTTGTAAGGATTATTTTCAACAGCCAGGGGTGGGTGTTTAGCTTTTTCAGAGGCAAGCAGTGATTTGATCAAAAAGCTCTTTTCTTCTTCATTCAAATGTTGTGGTCATTTCAATATGTTATTGTCCAACTGGTTGCTGGCATAAGCAATATAAGATTGGGTGACATAATGAGTGACATAATGGGTGACATAATGAGAGAGGATATTAATATTATGATCTCACTCATCCAGCCAAATGTGCCATTATTTTTGGGTTCAGCTGGTGGAGCAGGACTAATGTCTGGATTTTTTTAAAGCTTCACCAGGAACAAGATGGTGACCCTACAGCCTGGAGGAGCCACTGCTGAATTTGTGGGAACCAAGGCCTCTGCATGCAGGCTATACATTCTCAGTGGCTTGAACTTAGGAATATACATTTCTTATGCCTTAAAAGAGCCAGAATATTGCCTCATCTATCTCAATATTGTCTGCTTTGACTGACAGTACCTCTCCAGTGTTTCAGTCAGGGCTCCCCCCCCCCCCACATACCCTCAATGGCGGATTAAGGCAAAGGCGGCATCTGCCTATGGCAGCAAAATCTGAGGAGAAGCAACTTTTGGCGCTCCTAAATTTTGCTGTGCCTCTCTGGGGGCACCAGTAGCTGCGGGGATGGGGGGCGCAAGGGGAAACCCCCCCTTTGCCTCTAAATATCGCTGCTGGTGGCAGCAGGATGGGGCGCGGTGTCGGTGGCTGACTGCAGGGAGGGTGGGGGGTGAGGAGGGAAGAGCGCCCCCCCTTTTAACCTTTTAAAGCACCAGGAGCAGCAGTGGCCTGTCTCCAGTCCCACCAGCGGCCCCTTCAGTAACATCCCACACACAGAGGCGTGACTCACCACTAGGGCTCCAAAGCCAAATGATTTCTCCCCTTGTCTTTTCAGGCAGCGTTTGCTGCCTGACAGCGTTTATTTCCATTTCTCTCCCTTGCTTGAAGCGGCGATATTTAGATGCAAAAGAGAGAGATTTCCCCTTGCACCCCCCCTCCCTGCAGCGGGCAAAAGCCTTTTTGCCTATGGGTGGCGAAGAGGTTAATCTGCCCCTGCCTACCCTACCTGGCTATGCCAAGGATTCAATTTGAAACATGCCAACTGATCGATGGCCCTTCTCCCTCATAGCTATGATTTGCAAGTTGTGCTTTTTATTTTAGCAGTGGTTATAAAGGGCTGCCGAAATTGTGTAAATAGCAGTGGCTTACTGATGCAGGCCCCAAATAGACATGTTGTTTCTCACAAATACCATTTCCATGTAAAGCTAAGTGCAAGCCTGGCATCAGCCCATACATACTCTTGAGGACGAGGCAGTACAAGTGCCCAGCAGGCCCGAGTTGTACTATAACCATCAGTGCTTAGGGTTTCATCACATTACTTCATCTAGAGTTGTTCTCACGATCAGTGAGAAGGGCTTGAGGGTGGGTGGTGGGGAAGGCTGCTTGAACTTGCCTTTCCCACAGATGACTGCTCATCCATTGCTGGGTGGGCTTCCTGTGTGCCCAGATGATCCTACACTGGCCTGCTGTCATCGGACAGTGCCAACTGTCAACTGCCATGTGTCAACTACACCCCCGCCCCCCACACACTGAGATACTCAGTTTATTTTGGGGGGCTTTTGAAGTGTTTAGATTCTTGTGTGTCTTTATTACGCCCCTTTATTTCTTCTGTTCCTTTTGATCCCACTGCTTTGTGGGTGGGGGTAGGAAATTAGTGGTATCCCATGCCAACTACCACCCTCCCAACCCTTTGGAGGAATCCAAATCTCAAATCGATTCAAACTGAATCTGGCGCAATTTGATTTGGACCCAATCTAGCCAATGGACCACAGGGGTGAATTGTTCTGTCTCCAAATCACCCAAATCAGCTAGATTTGGGTACAAGTTGATTTGTACCTGAATTGATTTGCACATCCCTAGTGCTCTGTGGTGCCATTATGACAACCATCTTTAACTGGCAGTGGGAGCAAGAGTTGTTGTTGCAATATGTTTGCTTAGTTCTTGGCTGTTGTTTCTTGGAGCAGTTGTTCAGATCCATTTGCATGTTATGTTCTCCACAAAGTAGAGGAGAAAAGTATGATCCACACTAAATGGATTCACTAGAAGATGACTGAGCTGGTATTTTCTGAGAGAAGGTCCTTGGTGTGAAGCAATTTCTTTGTAACTGCTATGAGTCAAATGGAGTACTGATCGCAAAGTAAACTAGGAAGAATGATTTCTTGTATGTGTGAGAAAGATGTGAGGAAGGTAAGGTATGATTATATTATTAACTATGCCTATTTATTAAGGATAGTCCAATGTTCTGGTACCTATTCCTGGTAAATTATGCTCCCTGTTTTGCCCTTATTTTTGTAAGCTGCTGGAGCTGTCATTGTTAAAGTTTCAGCTTCCTGCCTGGAGTCTCTTGAAGTTACATCTCTGTGTGGAGGCCAGATGCACCTTGACTTCCGTGTGCATACCTGTTAAGGCATTTGAAGGAATACTAAGGTATTCTGTGGTTTGCAGGCTGCCATTTCATGCTAAGGCTTATTTTGAATTCTTCATAACACCATAGGATAATTCAGTTTTTTAGGATAACATAAAATAACACATCCCTTCTCATTTTAAATTAGAACAGTCTACAGTAGAGTAAACAAATGCAGCAGTTATTGGCCTTCAGCAGGGTTCATGTGTGCCTTTAGGAATCATTGTGTGAATAAAAATGAATCTTCTGATTCCAAACGTTGTTACCGAACTGAGATTTGCCTTTGTTTTTTTCCATTGAGTTTGTCCTTGTGACATTGAAAAGTTTGGTCTTTTAAAAGTCAATCTGCCATTCGCCAACTCATGTAATAGCTCCTGTTGTGCTGGATGTAGTGTCAGTCAATATAAATGTTATACAGGACACTCATTCTGATGTAATTCAATTATAATTTAAATTCATTTAAGGAAGATAGTTTATATGGGTTTCATAGTACCCCAAACCATGCTTCAGCCACTGAAGTTATATGAGAGTACTTACACTTCAATTATATGTTGAAATTTGCAATTCAGTGTAACATTTGATAATTTAGGACAGTCTACATAGAAGAAAAAATGGCCATCAAAGGTTTAAATCCTCATAAGTGGATTGCTTTTTTAGTAGAAGAATGTCTGTATCAAACAACCCACTCCCCCCATAATTGCAGCAAATACAGGGCACTGCTTTGGGGCAAATAACCAGTTTTTGCGGAGGGGGAGGATTTTTTGAAAGTAAAATGTACAGGGGAAAGTTACTCCCCACATGTCATGGTTGTGATCAAACTTGGGCCCCCAAGGATGTTTGCAGTGAAAAAATTGCCGCCATTCTGGTGGTGTGACCCTTAAAAGTATGTCTAGGTACACATCTAGTTTGGCCCTGTGGTTCAGGGGCGTAGCAAGGTTGGAGTGGGCCCAGAGACAAGATTTTAAAATGCCACCCCTCACTGAAGCTCAGCTCATGAAGTAAAGAAATATTAAATGAGGCTGAATAGTGGTAACAAAAAGCATAGTTTATAGATAGATAGACACACACACACACACACACATATATAGCAATAGCAATAGCAATAGCACTTACATTTATATACCGCTCTATAGCCGGAGCTCTCTAAGCGGTTTACAATGATTTAGCATATTGCCCCCAACATTCTGGGTACTCATTTTACCCACCTTGGAAGGATGGAAGGCTGAGTCAACCTTGAGCCCCTGGTCAGGATCGAACTTGTAACCTTCTGGTTACGGGGCGGCAGTTTTACCACTGCGCCACCAGGGGCTCTTACACACACCCATGTGCCACAATAGAACATTATCCTAAATTATTTTTTTTAAAGGTTTGGTAAATTGTGGACGATGCAAGTCATTTAATGGTACTAGAGAAAGACGTGCTGTTCTGGTAGCTCCAAGTCTTAACACTCACATCAATTTCAGAGGATGAATACAACTGAAGGAAGCCCAGGTGGGTGCGTGGCTGGGGGAGTCAGTCATGTGACTTGCCTCTGGGGGACCCCACCCAAGGCAGTGGGCCCCCAGACAACTGTCTCCCCTTGCCCTATTATAGTTATGCCCCTGCTGTGGTTGTTCATCTAAGGAATGATAGATAGGCTAAGGAATGCCCTCCCAGAACAACTTCACCAGGCTCCCTCCCTTAGGGGTGTGTGTGTGTGTGTGTGTGTGTGTGTGTGTGTGTGTGTGTTTAAGCTCTCAAAATCCATCTATTTAGAGAGGATTTTAAAAGAATATATACATGAATGGACTTTTTATTTTATCTTTATTGGTTTGTTTTTTAATTGGGTTTGTTTAAATAGATTGTATTCTATGCCCTGTGTTTCTTTTATTGTTTTAAACTTTTACTGTTGTGAACTGCCCTGAGCAGTATTGTACTAGAGGGGTGGGGTATAAATACTTAAGAGCTTGCCAGTATCATGCACGTGTCTATGTCTCATACAGAGCAATACAAGAACAGGCAACTTCAGAAAAGCTGATATTTATTTTATTTACTTAACATATTTGCATACTGCCCATCATTTGTTTAGTATCACGCAGTCACATTTGATTCATATTCCACTATGGCACCCAGCACAGACACGACCAAGTCTAGTGCACAAGGAAACACAACACCAGCATGGCAAGAACCCTTGAGTGCTCAATAATTCTTTACTGAGGTGCAGCTGGCAATCCCCTGCTAAATGGGCAAAGAGGCAATGCTTAAAAGTTGTGATTCTCTTTATTTAGAGAGCAACTGGCCCTATCCATCCCCAGCATAGCATCCCTCCAGTGGTTGTTGCTGGAGTCTATCTTATGTGTCTTTTTAGACTGGAAGCCCTTTTGGGACAGGGATCCATCTTATTTATGTATTATTTCTCTGTGTGAACCACACTGGAAACCTGTGTTGAAAATCAGTATATAAATATTTGAAGTAGTAGCAATAGTAGTTGTGTGTCTTGGAGGGCACCTATCTTTTCATCAGTACTGCTGGCCAGCTCCTGCCCTGGGCATAAAGGGAACCAATGGTGTTCTGGCCTCTGGTAGAGGAACCCTATTTACATGAAATATCCTTCCAGAAGGAGCGGTGCTAGTCCCTGCTCATCTAGCGTATCCACTGAGCCTCCTACCGGCACTCTGTGGCTGCAGTTGCTGTAGCAGCTGTGAGGGTTGCCATCAAAGTGCCACTGCCCTCCCAGTACAGTTGGCACTTCCTGAACCCACCTCACCCTTTCTGGTGGAGGCCTTTAACTAATCTGACAGCATGGGCTGAAACACAAGATGTTGGCACTATGTCATTTCTGGCTCAGATTTGGCATGACTCCCCCTGCCTTACCATTGGCATGTTCAAGGTGGCTAACAGAATTAGCATTGTGGATTAGAAAGCAATTAGAACAAACCAGCACAGAACACAGCCTTCAGAATTAATATGTGGGAAGTGATTCATGTTGATTTTGAACGTGTTTGTTGACAGCTGCTGTTTGTTGATGGTGCAAAAGGTAGTGGGGACAAATGTGGGCCAGATTTTCCTCTCCTTCACTTTCTGACAACCTGGGGTAAAACACTGAAATGTTCTGTCTCAGCTTCACTGTTATATTAAAGGTTAAGGTAAAGTGTGCCGTTGAGTCGGTGTCAACTCCGCAACCTCAGAGCCCTGTGGTTGTGTTTGGTAGAATACAGGAGGGGTCATTTCCCACGCAGTATGTGATGATGCCTTTCAGCATGTTCCTATATCACTGCTGCCCGATATAGGTCTCTCCCATAGGAAACATACCAGCGGGGATTCGAACTGACAACCTCTGGCTTGCTAGTAAAGTCATTTCCCTGCTGGCACCACTAGGTTGCTCTGTAATGCTAAGAAAACCCCAAATTTAGGTAAAGAGGAAATGTCTAAGCCTCTGCTTGTTATGGCTGAATCTAGCCCAAAATAATGCTAATTTGATTCTGGCCCAAGTCCAAAATACCACATAATATTTTCAACTTTCAGGATCAAAGGTTCTAGCTGGAATGTTGAAAAGAAAAGAGTATACCAGTAGGAAATCTTAGGTCACATATCTTAGGCACTAAGGGAAGAAGTGAAGATCCTATTATTTTTGTCAATAAACTTCCATTGGGCATGCTTTTCCTTTTTATTTGCATAGCCCCACCTTGAGTTACACTTCTTCGTCATGCTAGAGCAAGGTTGCACAACTTTGGCCTTTCAGTTGTTGAACTACAACTCCCATCATCCCCCAGGCAAAGTGACCAATAGTAAGTGATGATGGGAGTTGTAGTCTTCCAACAGTCGGAGGGCCAAAGTTTCACAGCCCTGTGCTAGAGTATGACTGAATCCTGGAAATTGGCTTATATATTGAAGATTAACCTATTTTGAGACAGTTCAGCCTTCTGTTCTTCATCTCATAAGTAACAAAAAGGCAATTTCCCAGTAAAAGCTTTTTTGAACTAGTAATTTCCATGGTCTCAGTAGGGGATTGTGTCACAGCTTATATTAGTCTCATAGTACCACATTGTAAATTTACTAGCAAATTGAATCAGGATCTAGGCAGTGTTAATGGTTGCATTCCTTTCATGAGGGCTGAAATTAATGGGTGCAAACTAAATTTGTGAGAGAAATGGAAGTTGAAACTACAGCTAAGTGAGCTCTAATAGTCCTAAGCAGAACAACATTAAAAAAGTCTGCAGTGTAATTAAGAATTACAGCTGCTTGACTGGCTATAGGTAATTGTTTCTCCTTTCCCTAGCAGGAGGATGCAAAAGCTGTCCTAATTTCAGAGTAAATTACTTCTGCCTGCCCCTTTTTCTTGGGATAGTTATATTTCTCAGTGTTTCAGAGCATATGTCATTGCTTTGCAAAATACATTTCTCTAAGATCATCCATAAACATGCATGACGTATAATAATGTTCTTACAGCTTAGAGGTTTTAAAGAGGCAAAATTATTGGTAGAGGGATCTTTTGTGTTGTGTTCAGGGGTGCAGCTAGGTAATCTCAGACTCTGGATCCAATGGCCTTACGGGTGGTCCTACCTTGTTACAGGGGGCCCCCTTATCAATAAAAATTCTAAAGCAGTTCACATAGACTGCTTAATTAATTAATTAATTAATTAACCTATTAATAAATAAGAAGTGATTGAAGAGGGGGTCTGACCAGTTGAAATCAAGCTTGCGTCTTAGCATGAATCTTCCTTCACAACCATCAACGGCCGTGCAGTCCTGGATGTGCGCTTAACCTTTCTCTTGCAGGTTGCAGACACAGATCTAAGACAGTTCTGCAGCAGCCCTTCAAGGCATCAGAAGGGATCCCCAGAACTGTAGTTTAGACCAATTGCAAGGCGAGAACCTGGCACAGACTCTGACCTGAGCTCACCTGATGAACTGCCGGCTGCTGCCTTTCAGCATGAATAGATTCTCGGGCAAGAAGGGGGAAATGGGACGAAAGAAAAAGTTGGTTCTGTGGCTTGGGGTGATGACTTTTTCAGGCACTCTCTGTGCTACTCCAGAGACAAGCTGGGGGCTCCCTCATACACTAGGAATGGGAAAGATCTGTGGTTCCCAATCTGGGAGCCTTCATATGATGCTGAACTACAGCTCCCATCATCCCCAGCCGCAATAAATTGTGGCTGGGGCTGATGGGCATTGTAGTTCTGCAACATCTGGAGGCTCCCAGATTGGGAATGACTGGGATAGAGGGTTATGGGAGTTTCTGAACTTGCCCTCCCAAAGTCCAGCCTTAACACTGATTATGTTCCTCGAATAAGCAGCTTTGGGAGAGTATTTTATTATGTATTTATTTATTACATGTATATCCCACTCTTCCTCCGAGGAGCTCAGAGCAGTCTACATACTTATTTTTATCCTCACAACAATCCTGTGAGGTAGGTTAGGCTGAGAGATAAATGACTGGCCCGGAGTCACCCAGTGCCATCACAACTCTATATAATATTTCGGTTATTACAGAATTTATTCACCTCTTTAACCCATCAATCTGCATCTCTTTGTTTTGTGAATTTGCCGTGTCTCCTCTTAGAATATACCTTGTTCTGTGTCTAGAAGCCTAGAAAACAGCAATACTGGAGACTCCTCAGTTGAGATATGCCAAACACATACCCTTCTGGGACACTCCCCCCTCCCCCCTCGCTACTTTTGAGGAAAATAATTTCAGTACTGAGAGCCAAGCTTAGGGAACAAGTCTCACAAACATTTTCATGTCCTTTGAAATTCACCCTGGATTCTTGGCCATTTTTGAGACAGCACTCAAAAGGCATGAAAATGTTTCTGGGGTGGGAAGGATTTCTGGCTCTTTTGTAAATGTATGCACATCAATACTCAGCAATGGGATTCAAAAACATCTTCTAATGTGCATTAGCGCAAGCAGCAGACTTTAAAAAGAGTCTTTTAACACACATTAGTGCACTGTATTAGCATATGCATCAGCTCACAACAGCACAGTTGAAAGACTGCAGGCAATGGCCTTCCAAGGAAAATAAGTATAGCTGAAGGTGAAGCAGATTGAGCAAACAATGGCTGCCAACAGGTGCAAAGAAAGAAAGAAAAATAGAAAAGAAAAATATGGCAGGTTTTTTGTGTCAAAAATGGAACATCATGAAATTCAGTGCCCCACTAAGGTTTAAACAGCCTCCTCCAACCTTTCTAAAGTTTGATCTGAGCAGGACCCTCCAAATTCACCTCTGAATTAGCTTGATGGCACAGCAGGGAAATGCTTGACTAACAAGCAGAAGGTTGCAGGTTCGAATCCTTGCTGGTACTATATCGGGCAGCAGTGATATAGGAAAGTGCTGAAAGGCATCATCTCTTACTGCATGGGAGGAGATAAGGGTAAACCCCTCCTGTATTCTACCAAAGAAAACCACAGTGCTCTGTGGTTGCCAGGAGCTGAAATCAACTTGAAGGCACATTTACCTTTAAAATGGAGTGGCAAGTTTTGGCTTTAGCTACAGATCCTCATCCCCAGCTGAAATGAAACGTAAATCTGCCACTGAATTTGCTCATATTCTTGATATGTTGCTCTGGCCTCTCCCTTCCATCCTCTCCCTTAGTGGCATAATTTAGATGGTAAGACTTTCAGGCAAGGACCTGATTTGCTTATGTTCCTACATAAACCACCAAGTAATTTGTCACTACAGAAATGAATAGAAATAAATAAATAAATAAATAAAATAAAATAATCAAGTAATTTGGGCATTGAACCTATGACATAATGAGGGCATGTACTTTCACAGAAAACTAGGAAGTCAGATTCAGTGAGCCCAGTATGCAACATGGATTAATCTGTTCCTGAGCATATTGCTATTAGCCCAACACAGCAGCATGACTGGAAAAGTCCAATCAGTGGCTTACATTTAAAGTAAGACTTGTGTACAACTCAAAAGCCTCTGTGCCTGCATGGAAGACAGGTGATATTTTCGGTGATCCCTCCATCCCAGGACTCCCCTACATTGTAACTAAATCAAATTTAATGGAAAGTGAAATGCGGCCAGTTTGGAGTTCCTTCTCAGGCGAAATATGAGGAACCAAGGGAAGTCAAAAGTGTTTTTAAAAGACATTTTCTGTGGCAAGGGGTGGGGTCTGCGCATCCCATCAGCTGTCATTGGATTTTTTCTAAAGCAACTTTGAAAGCAAATTTGGAAAGATCTGAGGAATGTTTAGGAGGAAAACCAACAGAATTGTCTTAAGACTAGTAAGCTTATTTATAGGGACTAGTAATCTGATTGTAGTGAGACACATCCCTACATTCTGCAGCTTAAAAACAGGCATGTACAGAAACTTCCTGAGAGAACTTTCACTAGACTCAATCTGGCTTCTCTTTAAAATGCTCAGACATTTTTATTTATTTATTTATTTACATTTTATATCCTGCTCTTCCTCCAAGGAGCCCAGAGCGGTGTACTACAGACTCACAAACAACCCTGTGAAGTAGGTAAGGCTGAGAAAGAAGTGACTGGCCCAGAGTCACCCAGCAAGTATCATGGCTGAATGGGGATTTGAACTCGGGTCTCCCCGGTCCTAGTCCAGCACTCTAACCACTACACCATGCTGGCTCCCAACATTTCATCTTGGGAGGAACCTTGAAATTCACTTTCAATTTCTCTTTTAAAATTTTGGTGTGAACTCTAAAAAATAATAATACTATACTTAATGGGCGACATCAAAATTAACCTTTGCACCAAACTTTTTTTAAAATTGCGTGAGTGAGGAGAGATGATTTTCAGTTCCCTACACTTCCCTCTGCTGCCATTGATGTTTCCCAAAACTATGTCCTTGAGTGCTGAGGGACTCTCACGGAGAGAGTTTTGAGAGGCACAGGTTGCTTCTAGAGGGAGGGGAGATAGCTGAAAATTACCTTCTCCACTTGCACAATGAAAAGCCCTGGTGCATCTACAGAATGTTAGTATGGATATTGACCACTGATACTTTTTGTCTGAGCTGCTTCCCCACTTATTTGTAATTTAGCGTTCAGTTGGTGGGGAAGCTACCATCTTATGCAGCCTCAATTTTGTCCTCCATCTGCATTAACTACCTTGGGCAAACACTTTATTCAGGGTGCCAAATCTCTCACTATATTTACCACAGTTAAAAATTAAGGTCATACAGGTGAAACTCAGAAAATTAGAATATCGTGCAAAAGTCCATTAATTTCAGTAATGCAAATTAAAAGGTGAAACTGATATATGAGACAGATGCATTACATGCAAAGCGAGATAAGTCAAGCCTTAATTTGTTATAATTGTGATGATCATGGCGTACAGCTCATGAAAACCCCAAATCCACAATCTCAGAAAATTAGAATATTACATAGAACCAATAAGACAAGGATTGAAGAACAGAACAATATCGGACCTCTGAAAAGTATAAGCATGCATATGTATTCAGTACTTGGTTTGGGCCCCTTTTGCAGCAATTACTGCCTCAATGCGGCGTGGCATGGATGCTATCAGCCTGTGGCACTGATGAGGTGTTATGGAAGACCAGGATGCTTCATTAGCGGCCTTCAGCAATTCTGCATTGTTTGGTCTCATGTCTCTCATCCTTCTCTTGGCAATGCCCCATAGATTCTCTATGGGGTCAGGTCAGGCGAGTTTGCTGGCCAATCAAGCACAGTACACTGTATACTTTTCAGAGGTCCGATATTGTTCTATTCTTCAATCCTTGTCTTCTTGGTTCCATGTAATATTCTAATTTTCTGAGATTGTGGATTTGGGGTTTTCATGAGCTGTACGCCATGATCATCACAATTATAACAAATTAAGGCTTGACTTATCTCGCTTTGCATGTAATGCGTCTGTCTCATATATCAGTTTCACCTTTTAATTTGCATTACTGAAATTAATGGACTTTTGCACAATATTCTAATTTTCCGAGTTTCACCTGTATGTTTGGGATTTAGCAAGGCTCTGCCAAATGAAATGGGAAAGCGAGAAGCATACCTTGTGCAAAGCATATGTTTCTAGCACTATAACGTGTAATTTTGCAGAAAGGAGAACTTAACTTTGGAGCATAGGCTGAAGGTTTTATTAAAGCCATTTAAACTCCCCTTTCTCTTGCTGCCGTGGAAGGATCAAAGAAAGGAGTTCTTTTTTTGTCTAGAGAAAAGGGGGGAAAGAAGAGAGAGAGGAAAAAATAGTACTTGGATCTGTAGTCTAGAGGGTGATGGACAGGTAAAAGTGGAGAGCTGGAAGGTAGAAGAAGAGAATATATTAAGTATCAGGAGACTTCAGGGGAGACTGTGAAGGACGAATAACTGCAAAAGAATGAAATGTTCCTGTGCTGCAACTTTGTGACTGGAACAAAGACAAATGCTTGATGTTTAATAATAAAAATGTTCCTTTCAAAAATTAGCTTTTTAAAAAAACCCTTAAATGCTTGGAAAGGGCAAGAGTAAATTGCTTGTGCATTTGGAGGAGACAATCTCATTTTCCTGGTGTATAGACTAGTGTCTGGTGGCAGAGACAGCCAGTGAGGACGGCGCTGGGTGGGGCTGGAGAGAGGTACCTTTTAATAAGTCATTACCTGTGATACCACTGACACCCACAAGCCCCCCCAAACTGTGGTGCCCCACCTGGCATCCTGTGTGGTGGCTGCCATGGCTCCAGCACTCACCTGGCCTCTGCGCATGTGTGGAGGCCATTTGTGTGGTCAGCAACAGCATGCTGGCCAGGCAAATGGGCTCTGTGAAGGTGAGTACAGGGTGTAACAGGAATATTCTGTATTAAAGAACAGCTTAGTGGGTGATGAATCATTTTAAATCATCCCCTAGCACTATGTAAATGAGTCTTTCAGTAAGGCTGCAAACTTTTAGTAGTTTGATTAGCAGATTAATCAACTGAAGTTTTAGTTGTCTGATGAATGAGGGCCAAGTTGAACTTGTGGAGCTCTATGTCAAGGGCGCATTTGTGACTTTGAGGCTAGTGATGTGTTACTGAAATGGGAAAGAGGAAGAATATATTGAATATGTTCTACCTTTCTGTTAATGAGTGGTGGCTTTTGTTTATTAAATTTGAAGTTATCCTTCACTACCTCTAAAGGCACCTATATTTCAGTAATATACAAATTAATGTATACTGAGAGCCAGCGTGATGTAGTGGTTAGAGTGTTGGATTAGGACGGGGCAAACCTGAGTTCAAATCCTCATCCAGCCTCACTGGGTCACTCTGGGCCAGTGAGAGTCACTTATGAGAGAGCAGAAGGTTTCAAGTTCCCTCCCTGGCTTCTCCAAGATAGGGCTGAGAGAGATTCCTGCCTGCAACCTTGTAGAAACCACTGCCAGTCTGTGAAGACAATACTGAGCTAGATAGACTATGGTCTGACTCAGTATATGGCAGCTTCCTATGTTCCCATCTCTCAGCCTAACTTACCTCCCAGGGTTGTTGTGCAGATAAACATAACCATGTACAGTACTCTGAGCTCCTTGGAGGAAGAGCGGGATGTAAATGGAGTAGATAAATAATAAATAAATATACATTTATTCAGTCTTAGCTATGATAAATCAATTCATATTCTTTAATCTGTTGAGAGCCTAGCTTTTAGAGAAATAGCAATAAATTAAGTTACAATGATGTTTAACCAACTCTGGGGTCTTGTTTGTTTTGTCCCTTGTAGATAATTATAGTGTTGTAATATGGCATTTATGATAAGGAAATTTGGGGAAATGAAATATTGAGTTCCTGTGTGGAAACATGAACAACAGGCTGCAAAGTGAAATCTGATTCAGAAGCTTAGCTTAAACCCCAATCTAGTCCCCTTATATATGCAGGATGACAAGCAATCAAATCTACTGTTCAAGTAAGCCACAAAATACTTGATTTAAATCCAAATGAACCTTCATTTCTATTCGTGTATCAATTTTAACCTTCCATCTGGATGTGTTTGGCACTGCATCAAACAAGAAGTCCTGTGTGTCATGACTTGCCCCCTTTGCTAAGCATCCCTGGTTGCATTTGAATGGGAGACTATATATCTGAGCACTGTAAGATATTCCCCTTAGGAGATGGAGCTTCTCTGGGAAGAGCATCTACATGTAGAAGGTTCCAAGTTCTCTCCCTGGCATCTCTAAGATAGGGCTGAGAAGAGATTCCTGCCTGTGACCTTGGAGAAGCTGCTGTTAGTCTGCATAGGCAATACTGAGCTAGGTGCACTAATGGTCTGACTAGGAATATGGCAGCTTCTTATGTCCCTGTTGGTTCCTAAAATCACTACTTCCTCCGGGGCTAGGAGTCAGTTGACATCAGAGACCCATTCCTGTTTCACTTCTTGCTTCAAAGCTCCCAGATTGACTACTTGCTCTCTCTCAATCTGGACAATTTATGACTGTGAAAGAAGGCCACAAAACTATTTGGACTTGTGTCACCAGGTTATTGCCAGGTTATCAGCCTGTTTGCCTATTTCCCACGTTCCTGCTGTAGTTCCGCCCTGCTTATTTGCCAACTTCCTGTCAACCCCAAGAACTTGCCAACTCTTCAGCCTGGGTACCTGAAATGATGTTGGACATATATTATTTCCTGCTAGTTGTAATGTGATATTTATAAGTGACTATCTAGTTATATGTGACTATCTTTCTTCAAAAAAAGCTTTCTGCCCTGTGGATAAGTGCAGTAGGGATAATATTTAGACCGTGGTGTTTTGTTTGCGTTCCTGTGAATGGAATTGTTTACTAGTGACCTTGCTAGGTGACCATAGGTAAGTCAGCATATTCTCAGCTTCAACAGCTAATGTTGCTTTGTGGCTGAACAATGAACCAGGAAGACCCTGGTCCACATCTCCCCTTTGCCATTAATATACTAGATTAGTGCTTGCACCAAGCTGAAGAGGACCCTGGGCAAAACCCTGCTTGGAGGCTGCCAAAGGCACATTGGACCCTTGTGAAGAATGGAGAGCTTTGGCCTTTGAGCTAGGTCTAGAGCACAGTGTGCCCCCTGAGAACTCAGAAGGTGGCTACCACAACTATAGACTAGGGATGTGCACAAATTTATTCTTCTGATTTGATTTGAGGTCAAATGGAATCAGCCAGAGTCGATTTGGACTCTAATCTGCAAACTTGAATCTGATCAAATGCGATTCGAGTTGGATTAGATTTGATTTGGATTCAAATTGTTTTGACCCACTTGTAAAGATCCAGGGGGCACCAAATTGGGGTGGTGGGTAGGGCACCATAGGTGCCACTTATCACCCACATTTCAAGGTGGTTGAGCACTCGGTTAATTTTGTAATGAATTGTGTGTGTGTTTGTGTGTGTGTGTGTGTGTGTGTGTGTGTGTGTGTGTGTGTGTGTGTGAAAGCTAAGCTCTAGCCCTTGTAGAAGTGGAGTTATGGAGCAAAATGTGCTGTCACTATTTTTGGAGTGTTTAGACTCTTTGGTGTGTAATCACTTTTCCATATCAAAGAGTCTAAATACTTCAAAAATTCCTAAACTCAGAACCCCACTGCCTTGTGGGAGGGGGAATTACTATCCCCCAACCCATAAACCAGTGGGCTACTCAAATATAAATGGAGTACCCCACTGCCATATGGGGGGGGTTTAGTGGCATCCCATATGCTAACTACTGCCCCTCCCCCAAGCCAGTGGGGTACTCCAATATAATATATATCAAATTAGCACCAGCACAGGGTCAATGGCCAGGAACGTGAGATTACTGTGATTGATCAGAATTCCATCTCCCTCTCCAGTAGCAACTTGTTTCTGAGCAAAGTTCAAATTGCTGATTTTGACTGATGATGTCCTAGAGACCAGGGTACCTGAAGGACCATCTACTCCCATATGAACCCACCCAGTTGCTGACCCTATATCTGGAGGCCCTGCTCTGGGTACTGCTGCCTTCAGAGATTAAGTATGTGGTAACCAAGACTAGGACACTTTCTGTAGCGACACACCATTATGGAATTTCCCCTCAGGAACATTCAGATGATACCCAGCTTATTCTCTTTTTGGACAGCAAATTAAAATGTTGTTTTTTCTTCTCCCAGGCATTTGGTGGCTGATTTGTTTTTACTGCGGCTTAATGCTTATAGTCAGTTGAGTTTTAATAGTCTTAAAATGATTTTTAATGTAGTGTTTTAATTTTTTAAAAGCTGCTTTGAAGACTGAAGTGGATGAATAAATAGAAATCTTTTAATTAAACAAAAAAGAAACAAAATTAGAATATAGTGGGAAATTATGGGGCATGCACATATAGTGTAAACTAGACTAGATATCGTTCTCAGAAAAGTCAATCCAAATAAAGTTTAAGAGACGATTTCTGGGCGAGGACAGGAGAGATGCCCAGAGATTGCCTGCTGGGACACACTTTCTGTGAAATATTGGTGGGTTCCTGATAACATAGGGATATGCGAAACATTCCCTGTTATTTCTGCAGCTGTTTCTGCCATGCTGCTAAGTGAAATATTTGGCACATTTAGCTGCAAAAGCAAATATGTAATTTTTGCAAGAACTTGATTTTTTAAAAATTGTTAGCTTGCTTTCTAGAGCACGTTTGCCTCATTCTCCACTGTGTATGGTGCTGGGCAGTTTCCCAAAGACTGGACTATTGTGTATTCTGTAAGAATATAGGAAGCTGCCTTATACAGAGTCAGATGATTGGTCTATCTAGTTCAGTACTGTCTACGCTGACTGGCAGCAGCTCTCCAAGGTTTCAGGCAGGCGTCTTTCCCAGCCCTACCTGGAAATGCCAGGGATTGACCTTGGGACATTCTGCATGCGTGACAGGCTTAACTGAGAAACATTCTGCGTGGTCTTTCTCTCTCTCTCTTGTGGAACTTGTAGTCAGTTCTCAAACTTGTTGCTTTATTCGAGACACTTAGCAGTTGTGAATGTGCCGTTTTATAAACTGCAGTTTTATAAACTCCTAATGGATAGTTCTAGTTCCCCGTACTACCAAAAAGTGTCTTTCTTTTTATAGCTCCTTCTCTCACAAACACAAAGTAATCTTATATAGATTTAACTAAGAGTTTGTTCAGAAACAATTCCATTTTCTCCTTCTGCTTTCCCTCCCTTTTCCTGTCTGACTCCACCCCACCCCCACCCCCACCCCCCACCCCGACACCCATACCCACACACTCTCTACAGGATCCCCACTGGGTTAAACTTCTGAACAACAAAACATAAAAAGATACTGGATAGAATAGAACATTGTCGAACTTGGGCAGTAAAAAGAAAATGATTTTATCATGGTAAAGATTGCTGCTACATCATGATGCAGCAGATGGCACTGATGAGCTGGAAGGCATAAGTTTATCTTTCAGGGCTGTTCACTGAAGGAGATTCTATATGGAGGAGGTTGGTTTTTTTTTTTAAGAAGAGTATTGTGTCTAAAACACTGTAAATGGTATTCATAATTCCCACCTCATCACTAATTCATTTGTATTCATTATAACCTTATATATTCATTTGGTATTCATGAGAATGTCATAGAATAGGTATCTCCACCAAATCAGGAAGTTTGGTGTTAAGATATCTTCAGTTTAATACAGATTCCATGAATGGAACTGGGCAAAGCAAGCCTTTTAACCACGAAAGAGCTTTAGTATCTATGGATTTTTTTTTCTTGTTATAAGGGAGGTTGCACATTGCATTGATTTCAGCATTAAACCTCCTTAATGCTGTGTGTGTGCTTCTTGCTGTTCCTCAGCTTGTTCAGCTGATTCAGTCTGACAGAAGGTGATCTCTCTCTGTGTTGCGGCACAGCTAATGCCGTAAAAATGCTAAAAACATACCGCAGTGCTGAGCTTGCCGGTCAGTAATGGCAATGCCGTTATTTCTTCTAGAGACCCATCAAATTAATTGCATGCTTTCCCACCAACATTTCCCCTGCTTCTTGAAAGAAGGCAAGGGGATAGGGGAGGGAAGCTGACCGCTTTCTTTCCCTTCTCCAAATACCTAGCAAAAGCCCTTCAGAATTTTATACATGACATCCCATCCCATCCTATCCAGAGTTAAACCCCATTTTGAAAATTACAAACAAGAAGGATATTAAAATAATGCATGTAATGCATCCATAGACCACCCTGCTGACAGACCAAAGGCCTTACTTTCCTGAGTGATGAGGCTGTTAGCGCATAGGTGGCTATGCCATAAGTCAAAATAATAGGCCTAGCAAAAGCTTAAAAATGTTTACCTTCAGCCTGGCACCCATATCTCAGGGTCATAACTCCCCTTAATGGAAGCATGATGAAGTTTGCAGTTTTGTGAAACCTCCAGAATTCCACCCCCAGCACACATACTTACTGCCACCCCCTTTGTTTGTATCAAAGAGATCGGAGTACGTCAGGGCTAATATGTCTCCAATATGTACAATCGATACCAAACAGGTCCATAAACGAGCAGGTCTATAAATACTGTAATAAGAATACAGCTCTCTATCCTCATGAATTTATTGTCTTGTGCTGACAACTGAAACCTATTCTGTAGCCTGCAGATATTTTTAATAATAAGCAGTTGCAGCAGCCTCTGAGGGGAAGATAAGAGTCCATTGTGCTGTCTCAGAAAAACCCTGCATCTAATTCTTGAATATATGTAGTACTTCAAGGCATAATTTAGCCCCATGGTTTCCAAACTGGGGGTGCTTCCACATCAGAGCCCTTTGGCATTACACAATCGATGCTCTTCAGCAACCACCTGGAGGCACAGTTATAACTTGGGTTCCACATGGAAACTATATTTATCTGTACTCCTATCCATATTACAAATGTATGCATGGATGACAGAGTACTGGTGCATTTGGTGCTTTACAAGTGGGGATCAGTCTACACCCCACTTTCCTCCTTCTACTCAAATACATGCACAAAATGCTCTGCATGCACAGAGCACATGCACAGCTCAGCTCTGCTCAACTTTTTTTGTTTATGTGCAGTTGCATTTATTATTATCATTATTATTTTACATTTTATATCCCGCTCTTCCTCCAAGGAGCCCAGAGCAGTGTACTACATACTTAAGTTTCTCCTCACAACAACCCTGTGAAGCAGGTTAGGCTGAGAGAGAAGTGACCGGCCCAGAGTCACCCAGCTAGTCTCATGGCTGAATGGGGAGTCGAACTCTTGTCTCCCCAGTCCTAGTCCAGCACTCTAACCACTACACCATGCTGGCTCCACGCTGGCACCATGCTGATTTAGAGTGCATTGATATTCATTTTTTGCACTAATATGCTTTTGCAGAAACAAAATATGAATTATAAAAATGGAAAATATAAGCTCCTGAAGAGGTTATCATGTCTATGATGGGGGCGGGGGGAATCCGCAAAAAATCCTCCAAAACCTATCCATGAGGGAAACTCAGCATTCAGTTTTTCCATGGGAGAAATGACTGGCATTTGGAAAGAATTCAGTTTCTCCTTGGAGGAACTCTGAAAACCTTGAAATTCAGAGAGAATTTCCACTCTGGAGCAATATCTCCACATTATACCAAGGTAATGGTGTAGGCAAGTACTGCATAGAAATGTGGATAAAGGCACTGGCATCAGACATGTCAGTCCCCACATCATGGAGCTAACTCATAGATGATGTGACAATAGTGTTCTGTCTGCCCTTGAAGGTATTATTGTAAGTACTAAGTATTGGTAGCTAGGGGGGAAATGCCATAAATGAGTACTTGAAAAAGTGGACAGACAGCAGTGAAACAATGGAAAGGTAATTTGTTTTATCTGTTTATCTATTTATTTATCTATTTTATCAATCCTATTTCTATACCACATATTTCTAGATATGCGCATCTCTAGGAGTGTACAAAGTTTAAAAAACACAACAAATGTAAAAGCAGAATAAATCCTGTTAAAATTAACAAGACCAATTAAAACAATCTTACATAATAAACACATGTTAAATAGTTTAACCCTTCTGGTTGTCCCAGAGACCAGTCTGGCTGCCACATTCTGTACCAATTGTAGTTTCCAGACTATGTACAAAGGCATCCGCACATAGAGCGCATTACAGTAGTCAAGCCTAGAGGTTACTAGCATATGAACCACTGTTTTAAGGTCATTTGCCTCCCAGATATGGGCATAGCTGATGTATCAGCTGAAGCTGATAAAAAGCACTCCTGGACACTGACTCAACCTTAGAAACTAGAGAGAGTTTTGGATCCAGGAGCACTCCAAACTACATACATGATATTTCAAGGAGAGTGTAACCCCATCCAAAATAGGTAGATCTAAACCATCTCTCAGGTCACAACTCCCTTAGTCAATACCCTGGTCTTATTTGGATTCAACTTCAGGTATCCCTCATCCAGCCCATTACCTACTGCAGGCAGGCATTTAGAGTGGTTATTCTATTTCCTTATGAAACTGTTATGGAGAAATAGACTTGGGTGCACCTGGTGCTGCACTGTATGCCACTTTTATCAATTTTAAGCCCACGTTTGACTTGATCTCCAGAGAAAAATTGTGGCCAAATTTTAAAACTCTACTACAGATATGCACTTATTGCTTCTGATATATAAACTTTATGAGAATTCTCACTTGAAAGGTTGCTGCAGTGTTCGAGGTCATCTTACAAAAGAGATTGCAACCCAGATAGAAGTGAGACAAGGCTGTATACTGGCTCCAGTGTTATTCAACTTCTATATAAATCCCTTTGTTTCTCATTTGAATAATCATGCTTATCATCCTACTACTACTACTACAACTACTGTTTATATACTGCTTTTCAATAAAAGTTTTCAAAGCGGTTTACACAGAAAAATTAATAATAAATAAGATAATTCCCTGTCCCAAAAGGCTCACAATCTATCCACCTAAGTTAGCTATCAAACACCTAAAAATTCTGCTTTATATGGATGATATGGTTCTACTTTCTCAGACCCCAATCAGGCTAAGATCTGCTCTTGGCTCCCTTGCCTCCTACTGTTATGATGAAGCTCTGAAGATTAATTACTCTAAAACAAAAATCTTAGTTTCTGACAAATGATCTAAAATTTGCTCATGGTCTATGAATGGGCATGAAATTGAGCAAGATTTAAAAAATTAAATATCTGGGAGTAGCTTTTCAATCTTTGGTAGGTGATGTGCTCATTTAGATTATGTATCTTAAAATGCTCAGAAATCACCATCTGCTATAAAATCTTTCCATTATTCTAAATCGTGGTCTCAGCTCTTATATGGAGCCCAACTCAGCCCCTAAGATATAGTTTCCCCTCACTGGAAACCATTCAATTCAAATTTTTAAGATATATTTTTCAGGTGCTGTGCTGTGCTCCCACTGTGGCTTTCCATTGAGAAGCTAGTGTTCTCAAGATAGAAATCCTCCCAGCCTCTGAACTGGCTCAAACACTGGCACTGTGACCTGTGTGTAGACCGCATGGTGACTTGTTATCAGAGGAAGGGCCTCTGCTTTTGAAAGAAAGACGGGGGTGTGTGTGTTTACTTTGGAAAGAAAGACAAAATACCTTTCATGGTGCAGGGTGATAACTCCAGAAAAACAAACATTGTGAATTATAGTATCTACCCAAGAATTGCCTCTGAAAAAGAGCACTACCTGGAAATGCATAAGGCAACACTAAACCAATTTTATGAAAGTATATTAATAAAAAAAGTATTAATAAAGTGTATTAATACAACCATACTGAGCAAGTCCATCAGCACCTTGGGAGTTCTTTTCCCCTTTTTTGCTGTGGAGGAACCATCCCCAGAAAGACCCTTAGAAGGTAGAGCAGAAGGAAACAAATGACAGCTGGTCAAAAAGGTCAAATGATGGTAAGGGAGATAGCACACACCAACACCAGGGAAGCACTGCATATTAAAGAAGGGATAGATTCCAACAAGCTAGAAAACCTAGGAGGACCTGTATCCTCAACAGAATCATTAGGGGTGACAATTCACGGACTGAGTGGGTGGGTGATTTGAAGTTGAGCAGTGAGCAGAGTGTGATCCAATTCAGCTTATATGTGAGTGGGCATTTGTCAAGGAAGTCCAACACAGATGTGTTGGACTTCAGAAGAGGAAACGTCTAAAAAATGAGGAGACTGGTAAAAACGAAACTTAAAGGGAAAGTCAGGAAGGACAAATCACTCAAAGAAGCATGGAACTTATTTAAAACCACAATAATAGAGGCTCAGTTGGAATGTATACCAAGGAGGAAAGGTACGACCAAGTTCAGGAGGATGCCAGCATGGCTAACAAGGGAAACTATAAAAGGGAAGAAGACTTAAATACAGTATATCAGAAATAGAAAACCTGCCAGGGAGATGGTTGGACCTTAAATGATGAGGGTGTGAAAGGGATTATTGAGGATAAGGAGATTGCAGAGCAGCTGAATGAGTTCTTTGCATCTGTCTTCATGGCAGAGGATACTGACCATATACCCTCTCTGAAACTGAGCTTCTTAGTTTAGAAGCTGAAGAACTAGGCTAATTGAGGTGATGAGGGAGGATGTCCTAAACTGTCTTGAAAAACTAAAAATTAACAAATCACCAGGGTCAGATAGTATCCACCCAAGAGTTCTGAAGGAACTCAGTTGTGAAATAGCTGATCTCCTAGCAAACATATGTAGAACTGGAGGTGCGGGGGAGGTTCAAGCAAAACCAAAACCAAACCTACCCACCCTGGTTCGAGCTGGTTTGAATTCGAACCAAATGGGCCAAGCCAGTTTTGTGCACATCCCTAGTGCTGGACCTGGATTCCTTTGCTTAATCTCTTCCACAGCCCCTTTCCTACTTTACTGAAATTTTAGGCAGCTTGTGCTGGTTTAAGAATCTCCTGAGCAAGCAAACTGGAAATTCAGTAAACAAATGGAAGAAATTTTGAGATAAGCAACTGAAACATTCAGTGGAAATAAGGGCAGTGCAGTAGAACTAAATGCTCAACAGTATGAATTTTGCACAGTGTACAAAATACATTTTTCATAGGGTATATATACATTTGACTAGATCTATTGTTTTTCATATCAGACACACAAGCAGAATAACATTGTGTACAATCAACAAAAAGTTAACCCTACTGTCAAACACCATTTATCATTGGTCATACACTCATTCTTCCATATTATAATCTGTTTACCTCACAAATTAATGGACCCTCAAATTTGTAGTCATGTGGACGAAGCCTACAGTTTCTAAACTTTACAGATTCAGAACTTCACTTATGTGAGCCCCGCCTTTCAGTCTGAAAGAGTACAGCCCAGACATAAGTTTTCCACCTCATGCTTTTGTTACAGGCAGGAGGTGAAGTGTACACTCCCCTCACCCTGCCTGCCTTCCTCAGTGGTGGCAAGTGGCAACATTTATTTATGCATCTCAGAAGACAAAGCTGCCGCCGCTGCCTAATACAAAGCTATACTCCATGCTGGTATCCATATCCATGCTGGGGGTCGCAGGAACATAGGATATTGCCTTTTACTGAGTCAGACCATTGGTCCATCTAGCTCAGTACTGTCTATCCAGACTAGCAGCGGCTTCTCCAAGATTACAGGCAGGAGTCTCTCTTAGTCCTGTCTTGGAGATGCCAGGGAGGGAACTTGGAACCTTCTACAAGCATGCATAGAGTAGCCAAGTCTAGAGTTTTCCTTCACCACCACCCCTTCAGGTTGGCTGGATGGTTAAAACCAATTTATTTATTATATTTTGTATACTGCCTTTCATTCGAGGACCCAAGGGCTCTTAACAACAAGATAAAAACCATAATAAAGCTTCAATAAAAACATACTGGTAAAACAAAACAAATACATGGGTATGTTAAAAAGAGAGCTGGAGGCCATTCATTGGCTAAAAGTCTGTATAAAAAGACGGAACCAATAGGGATGCACGACACACACCCTGTCACAGTTTTAGTCCCCTAACCAGGTTGCCAATCAGACTGACATAGCTCCAGATATTGTGTCATCCATCACAATTAAATAGATTGTGTATTTATTATAAAACTATATGTACACTGCCTTTTCCCTCCAAAGAGGTGCCCAAGGGTGCTATCACACAAGCAACACAATAGAACCATATACTGACTAATACAATAAAACTGTTCAGATAGTTCTCCACAGCAGGAAAAAGCCAAGAGATAAGCAAAACAGCACAATGCCGTGTGGTCTCCAGGCTCTGTAGTGCTATGTGTAGCAGAGAAAGAATTATTTTACTTTCACTCAGTGTGGCTTTTCCCTTCATCAAGCTGTGACGGTGGGAGAAGCTTTGCCTCTACAATTTTTCTTTTCTGGGACGGTACAAAAGCCCCTTCAATTTGACCTGTCGTTCTAAGTCCCCACTGCACATTGACTGTTTTTTGCTTTTGTTGAGCTATGGATGAGCATTCCATTTCTTTATTGTTCCTCTGATTCACTCTCTCCTGCACTCTACTCCTTCTGGATGCTTTCCAGACTGTGCATGAGGAAGTGGTGTAAATCCTATGGCAAATCCTAATGTTTTGAAGCCAGTTAGAGTTAGCTGTCAGCTTTGACACCACTTCCTCCTGCGCTGAGGCTTTGAGGGGAGAGGAGGGGGCAGGTGATGTGATGGCTTTCCCTCCTCTCCCCCACTTTGATGAATTTGCATGAGAGCACCAGGCTCTTGCAAAAAAAAAAAAAAAGCATTTCCCCCCCCTGTACTGCTGGTACCACTGGTACAGTTGTGCAAGAGAATGAAAGAGAGCACCATAGCAAAACCCATGCACAAGCTGTCTCCCTACCAAGAAGCATTGGGTCGTTTCAGTTACTCACAACAATAATCATAAAACACGCAGATACAGACAACACACATCTAAAAGGCACAGAGTGGAAAATACAGCTACAATTTCATGCACTCTTACTTGGGAATGAAGCCCATTGAACTAAATCATTTACTTCTGAGTAAATCCAGCAGGCCTGCAAACTGTACTCAAAAATAAAGAATCAGTGACTATTTTATCATACACATACAACACTTTAAACCTGAAACATCAAGATAAATCCAATTACAGGCTGTGGCTGTGTGAATGGCACCTTGCTTTTCCCATATGCAAGACAGTGTCAAAACCCAGATCATATGAATGCACACCAAGCCTATATGTACTGATGCAATTTTAAGTTGCCCTGGTTTAACCAGGAGAATGTCTTAATTCCAGAAGTGAAGAATGCACAGTTTGCTGCAGCTTTCACTCCCTTCAGTTCATTTGAAAACAGTGCCAGAAAAGGCAGTCATGATGTGATCATATATATCCCCTGCTGAGCAAAGAGGCATATTCTAAAAGTAGTGATTCTCTTTATTTAGCAGGGGGAGAGCAACTGGCCCTATCCATCCCCAGCACAGCATCCTTCCAGTGGCTGTTGCTGGTGTTTATATTATGTTTCTTTTATCGATTGTGAGCCCTTTGGGGACAGGGAGCCTAATTGTTTGTTTATATCTATGTAAACCACTTTGGGAACCTTTTTGAAAAGCAGGATATAAATATCTGGTGTATCTGTACATATGATTTCATTAAGATTATTTTTGTAGTGACAATTACATGCACATTGGAAAGACACCACACAAAAGTAATTTTGATTCAACTGAATTCAGTCCCCTGCTAACAGAACAAAAGAGGCACCTTTTTAAAGTGGTGAGTCTCTTTAGTTAGCAAGGGGAGAGCAACTGGCCCTATCCATCCCCAGCATAGCATCCCTCCAGTGGCTGTAGCTGGTGTTGGGAATTCTCTCTGGTAAGAGATACCCTTCTATTACAGCAGAGTGCACAGAGGCAAAACACAGCGGAGTCTGCCCAGGCATGCGTGTTTGCTGAGAGCAAAAGAAACTTGGAGCCACTTCATAGTTTCTTATCAATATAAGGAGTCTTTATTGGAGAACTCCATTCTAGATAGAAAAGTGGAGAGATAGAATCTCTAATCTATCTATCTAGCTAGATGCAGAGAGATGTTTCATGCATCTCTGCACACATGTTGCAGAGAGAGAGGCGAGCATGTATCACAATACAGGGAAGGAAGGAAGGAAGGAGGTAGGAAGGAAGTCCCTGAGAGTAGAAATCTACATATCAAAGAGATAGTGTCAGAGCACTAGAGAGAAGGGATGGCTAATGTCTTGATCCCTCTAGCCCTCTGACTCACTAATCTGTCCCCGTCTGTCATTGAGGCATGAGGCAGTAGTGATGTGCGGTTCGGTCCGGATCCGGATCAGTTCGTCCCGAACCGGTCCGGATCCGGCGGTTCGATCCCGGACCGAATCGGGCCCTTCTGGGACCGATCCGGACCGAATCCGAGTCGGTTCGGCTCCGAACCGGCTCGGGTTTCCCGAACCGGTTCGGGAGTTCAATTGAGTCTCTGGAGTGTCCCTTTAAAGTTTGAAGTGTGTCCTCCATTTTGTGGCTCATTCCTGAAACTTTTGCTCCTAGCATCCATTTTGTGATGCTATTTTCAGGCATTGTATTGGCTGCGCTATTGATCCTTTGATTGGCCAGAATGAGTCCTTTGGTCTGGTAGGCTGCTTGGCTGTTGCACTGTTGAGAGCTGGCACCCTGTTGGCCGTGGGGGAGTGCAAAGGTGGGGGCTCCCAAAGGAGGGAATTTCAAACCTATATAAACCCAAGCCTCTTCTCTGGAAACTTCTCTTGGCTGCAGTTGTGGGATCATCTCTGAGACCTTGCTTGCTCTTTTGCTGCTGGTGTCTGCTGTGAGTCCCTGCTGACTGTGTGTCACATTAGTGTGTGTCTGTCTCTCTGCTCTCTGTGTGTGTTGTTGTGTGCCACCTTGTCCATCTGCCCTCTGTCTGTCTCTGTCCAAACCTCTTTAATACTTTCCCCTCAACTTTTTCCAACTTTTCCTGTTGTGTGTTTCTGTTCTCTTCACCCTTTCTCTCTCAACCCTTCTTCCAAAGTTTTGGCTTTCCCTCCTTCCCCCCCCCCACCCCCCTCTTCTGCATTGCTTTCCTGTTTTTGTGCCTTGCCTGACTTTTGTTCCACTTTTTGAGTTGCATTCAATTATTGCTTCTGTGTAAATTTATATATTTGCTGATTTTGGTTTTTAATTAATAGCTATTGTTATTGCTGGCTGCCTGTCTGAGTTGTGTTTCTGAGGATTTAGTTTATATTATTGCTGCAATTTGATTCCTTGTGTTCTGATTTTGATTGTTAATTTGTTCCCCTCTGGCCCTGCTCCTAGCTTCCCCCCTCCCTCCCTCCCTCCCACCCAGATAAGATTGTTTCCCTCCTGTGCTGCTGCCTGTTGAGCCTTGCATTCTTTGGATTTCTTTGTGGAATTAGGTTCTGGTTTTGGTTTTGCTCCCTGTGTGTGTCACCCACTCCCCCAGTCCCTCCCCCTGGTAGTTGTAAACCCCCCCCCCCGCCCTGAGACTTTCTGGCTGCCCTTTGGTTTCCTTTTTTTTACTTTGTGTATAGATTGTTTGGATTCAAATTTGATTGTTCCCCTGTGGTCCTGCTCCTAGCTTCCCCCCTCCCTCCCCTCCAGAAACCCACTCCCCCCACTGCCACCTCCTCCTCCACTCCTGCCCTGCCTGCCCCCTCCCACCCAGACTGAGTGTTGTTCCCCATCCTCCCTGGTGCTGCTGCTGCTGCCTGTTGAGTCCTGTCTTAGTTACTTTGGTTTTTTGTGTGAAATCAATTAGCTTCTTTTGGTTCTGGTTTTGCTGTGTGTGTGTCCCATTCCTCCCTGCTGGTTGTTGTTGGTTCCTCTCCCCCCCCCCCAGACTTTCTGCCCATTGTTCCCAGGTGTTGTTTTTTTTTTTTACCCCAGGCCCCCTGCCACAGACTAGCCCCCAACCACACACACCCTCTCTGCTCCCCCCACCCCACCTCTTTTCCTCCTTGCCCCCGACTCTCTCCACTCACCCCAGGCCCCCTGCCACACACTAGCCCCAACCACACACACCCTCTCTGCTCCCCCACCCCACCTCTTTTCCTCCTTGCCCCCGACTCTCTCCACTTACCCCAGGCCCCCTGCCACACACTAGCCCCCAACCACACACACCCTCTCTGCTCCCCCCACCCCACCTCTTTTCCTCCTTGCCCCTGACTCTCTCCACTTACCCCAGGCCCCCTACCACACACTAGCCCCCAACCACACACACCCTCTCTGCTCCCCCCACCCCACCTCTTTTTCTCCTTGCCCCCGACTCTCTCCACTTACCCCAGGCCCCCTGCCACACACTAGCCCCAACCACACACACCCTCTCTGCTCCCCCCACCCCACCTCTTTTCCTCCTTGCCCCCGACTCTCTCCACTTACCCCAGGCCCCCTGCCACACACTAGCCCCAACCACACACACCCTCTCTGCTCCCCCCACCCCACCTCTTTTCCTCCTTGCCCCCGACTCTCTCCACTTACCCCAGGCCCCCTGCCACACACTAGCCCCAACCACACACACCCTCTCTGCTCCCCCCACCTCTTTGGACCGCTGCTACTGCTGTGTCCTCCCCCCACACCTGAATCCCCCCTCCCTGCTGCGCTGCGCTTCTCCTCTCTCCTCTTTCTCTCTATCATCTCTCTTTCTCCTCTCTCTCTCTTTCTTTTCTCTCTCTCTCCTCTCTTTCTCTTTGTCCCTGCCCCCCCTCTCTTTTCTCTCTCTCTTAGTCTTTTCTCTCTCTGCTCCCCTTCACTTTCCACCTCCTCTCCCACAGCTGCAGCCACACACAGTAGCCTACCCACCTGGCGGCTGCCATCGGTTTTTTTTTCTTTTTATAGTTTTTGGTTGATTTTGTCTCTGCTTGGGGGTGAGTTGAGCGACACAAACAGTGTTGTCTCCTCACTTCTGCCCCTCCATCGTTGTTGAACTACCCCGGTTGCCTGTGTGCCTCGTGCGGCCGCCCTGCTGTGTCTCAGCCCAGGGTGGCTGGCTGGCGGCGGCGAATCCGTGACCAGCAGTGAGCGGCAGGAGAAGGACCGGAAGAAGAGGGGTTAGTGCGTGTGCGATTGTGCACCTTTTGTTGCCCCTTTCTCTCCCTAGCTGGCGGTTTTAAATAGGGACACCCCTATTCTGAAATGCATTTGGGTGTGGGGAGGAGGGAGGGAACCTTGGAGAGGAGATGTACTGTTGTAAAACTTGTGTCTTCATGCCCATGCCCAGTAAAGAAATTGCTGCTGTGTGTTGCGTTGCATTGCATGCGTCTTGCAGGTGGTTTTTGAACAGGTGCCTTCCAGAGTGCTTCCTTGCCTCTGGGGCAGTCTGAGTGGGGTCCAGGGTTCTGATGCGATGCTGCCACTGCTGGGCCCATGCCATGCCAGAGTGCTTCCTTGCCTCTGGGGCAGTCTGAGTGGGGTCCAGGGTTCTGATGCGATGCTGCCACTGCTGGGCCCATGCCATGCCAGAGTGCTTCCTTGCCTCTGGGGCAGTCTGAGTGGGGTCCTGGCTGGTCTCTGATGCTGCCACTACATGCTGGGCCCATGCCATGCCAGAGTGCTTCCTTGCCTCTGGGGCAGTCTGAGTGGGGTCCTGGCTGGGCTCTGATGCTGCCACTACATGCTGGGCCCATGCCATGCTAGAGTGCTTCCTTGCCTCTGGGGCAGTCTGAGTGGGGTCCTGGCTGGGCTCTGATGCTGCCACTACATGCTGGGCCAATACACACGCATGATGATGATCATGATGTTCAATCCATGAGGCTGCCATCAAGTGTTTGCTGCTGCTTGCTTGCCATGGCATTGGGCAGGCAGAGTCACAGAGTGGGTGGGTTCAACCTCTGTGTTGGTGTGACTGGGTTCTGGTTTTGGTTGTGTGCAATTTAGAGTCACTAAATAGGCTGCATTGAGTTTGAACCACCCCCCAGAACCCACACTTTGTGTTCCAGTTCACTAAATAAGGGTTTCCTCCTTTGATCTGCAGGTTCCCAAGCGTTGACTGCATCCCTCCCCCACCCCCGGTAGGTGCTGTGCCCTCCCCCCATCCACTCCCCCCCCCAAAAAAGCTAAAAACTTGCCACCCACACCACAACTACTCCACCCAACTGCCCGTGCCACCCTCCCACACCGGGGTTCCACCCTTTAACCCCCTATTTTTCTAAAAAAAAACCCTCCCAGACCCATCTCCCCAATTGGCTTGGTGGTTGACTCCCAAATTCAAAAAGGACACCCTCCCCCTCACTTCGATTGGCTTCCCCCCCCATATCAAAAAGTCTTCCTTTCCCCCCCATTGGCTTCCTTTTTTCAAAACAAACTTCCCCCCCGCCGCCTCCAAATCAGCTGCCTTTTTTTTGGCCCCTAAGCCCCTCCAAATTATTTTTTTGACCCTGTCTGGCCTTCCTCCTAAAGTCTCCCTCCTTCTGACCTAGCAGCATGTCTGAGCGCCGTGTGGCGGGCAGGGCTCGCTCAAGGCTGGCAGGCAGAGGTGGGAGAGGCCAGGTGCGGGGTGCGCCTGCGGCACGGGGAGGGAGAGGACGCGGGGAGCCTGAGGACACCCCAGTTCTCCCCATTGGAGAATTCTTTGCTCCGGCCCCATCTTTGGTGCGCAGGATTCAGTTCCCCACGCCTGCTGCCGCCAATCGCGGCAGAGGCAGAGGCACTGTTAGGGCTGTGGCGGGTCCCTCCTCGCCGGCGGCACCAGGTGCTGCTGAGCTACCGCCAGTTGTTGAGGTGGAGGAGACTGTGGAGTTGGAAGAGCAGGTAGAGGGCGGTGAGGACCGTGCGGCTGGCAGCGATGCAGCCAGGTTCTCCCTCCCTCTGGGGCCCCTTCCCCCTATCCTTTCGCCGCTCAGTGGGGCCCCCCCTCGTGAAGCCCGACACTCTGGTGGGGAGCGGTCTGGCGAGGTGGTGGAGGAGAGGCCTGCCTCTCCGATGCCAGTTCAGCCGGGCCCTTCCTCCGCTGTGGAGGGCGGAAGGGGCGGGTTGGGTGGCAGCAGTGGGCAGGCAGCGGCGGCCGCCCCCCCCCCTAGGACTGCAGCCACCCTGCGAGAAACGGCCTAGGACGGCGCCCAGGGCGCAGGAGGCCAAGGGCAGTGGTGCATGGGTGCATTTTGAGGTTCCTCAAGATGACCCATTCCACGCCCGCTGTGTCCACTGCAGGATGCTTGTCAGCCGTGGAAGGGACCCTGCGCACCTGGGTACGACGCCTATGTGGAGACACCTAGAGCGTCACCACCCAGGTCTCAGGGGACAGGCTGGCAGCGCTAGTGCGCCTTGTGCATCTGCCACTAGGGCGGGCAGCGGCAGTGTGCCAGCCAGCAGGCAGGCTACACTGCCCGTCCAGCGGTGGACGCAGTCCTCGGGCAGCCAGCGTATTGTTCGCGTGGACCATCATCACCTCACCCGCCTCATAGGGGAGATGATTTCCACCGATGACCAGCCGTTTCAGGTGGTCGGGAACAACGGCTTCCGCCGTATTCTCCAATACCTGGCTCCCGAATACGTCATCCCCTCAAGGACGACGTTCAGCCGGAACGTGGTCCCCTCCCTGTACCGCCGGTGCAGGGAGCTCGTGTCGGCCGAGCTGCGTGCAGCTCCGGCCGGGACAAGCGTGCATTTCACGACTGACCTCTGGACCAGTGTCAGTGGGATGCACGCTTCTTTCCTGGCCCTCACTGCCCACTGGTGGGGACCGGAGAGTGAGGGGACCTCCGCGGGCGATGCTTCCGGGTCCGGCGCGGCTCCCGATGCACTACGGCACAGGTGGGCCGTCCTGCACGTGGAGACGATGGACACGAGGCACACCGCGGAGGAGGTGGCGGCCGTACTCGACCGCCAGATAGAGGAGTGGATTGGCGGGTGTCCACACCTCTCCCGCGGCTTCATTGTCACCGACAATGGAGCCAACGTTACCGCCGCTGTCGAGACAGTCATGGACTGTGTGAACATACGGTGTATGGCACACACGCTCCATCTGACCGTCAGGGACGCCCTTGGCCTTAAGGAGCTGAGGGCGTCCCAGGAGAAGGGGGCCCGCCCCATCGCAGGTGCTGTTGCTGCCACGGCCACGCTTGTGGATAAGTCCCGCAAGCTGGCCGCCCACTTCCACCGCAGCGAGAAGTCCAGGAGACTGCTTCGCCAGAAGCAGGATGACCTTGGCCTTCCTCGCCATCTCATCCCTACGGATGTGGAGACGCGGTGGAACTCCACCTTCCTCCTGTTCCAGCGCCTGTTGGAGCAGGAGAGAGCCCTTGTCGCCCTGGCGAGGGACGAGTCCTTGGATGTCTGCGACTTCTCGAACGCAGAGTGGAAGCAGATGTCCGAGGCGGTGTCGGCACTCGAGCCCTTCCAGCTTGCCACGAAGGGCTTGTGTGGCGACACCACTCCCTTGAGCCAGGCGCTGCCCACAGCTGTTGGTCTCGAGAAGCTGATGGGTGGACTCCATATCTCTCTGACCACGCCAGAGGGTCGTGCTCTGGCTGGGAGGCTGAGGTCTGGGGTTGACAAGCGGCTCGTTGATGTGCTGGGAGACAGGGAGGAGTATGTCCTCGCTTGTCTCTGTCACCCAGCCCTCAAGGGCAATGCCGTGAGTGCCGACGACTTGCCCAGGTGGAAGGGCATCCTGGTCGAGAAGGTTAGGGAGGAGGAGGCCGCTAGGGCCCGCAGAGACCAGGGTGTTGGTAGTGGTGCGGGGGCAGCCCTCGCGGCCCAACCCGCACCCAGCAGCAGCATGGGCGGCCAGCCGGCGTCAGCTTCCCCTTCCCCTCCCTCTTCCCAGTCCAGCAGCGCGGCATCCCAGGCGGCGCCATCGCAGCAGCCATTTGCTACCGACTCGAGATCCGCCCAGTGGTTTCAGCGGTTCTGCTATGGCGCCATGCCTGGTATGCGGGAGGCTCGACCTGCCAGGCCCCCCTCCAGTGCTGAGCAATGCGTTGCGCAGTACTTGGAGGAGCCTGTGGAGGGAGACGGCGTGGACTGCGCACAGTTCTGGGCGAGCCGCCGCCAAGTCTGGCCGGACCTGGCGGTGGTGGCTGTGCGCCTCCTCTCCTGCCCCCCAACCAGTGTCCAGAGCGAGCGGGTGTTTTCACGTGCCGGGGACGTGGTGACACCCTCTCGCTCCCGCTTGGACCCTGGTCTGGTGGAGCAGCTGGTCTTCCTTAAGGTGAACCTCCCCTTGTTGGGCTACCCCAAGCTTGAGTTTGAGACGGGCGAGTGATTACCGTGGGTTGCCCCATGGTTGGTCACCTGCCTGGCTCGACCTCTGCTTATCCCTACCCTCCCCCCTTCCACCTCTAGCTGAGCTGACGTGACAGATGCTGAGCCGTGCCAGCCATTCGCAGCGTGTAGTGTGCCCACACAGAGATGCAGTTGTAGTAGTAGTTGTAGTGCTGCGACTGGCCAGATGTTTACAATGCCCACGCCCACCTAAAAAGAAACCCAATGCTGACCAGCACAGGCCCTTTATCTATCCACCTGTCAGCATTTGGGGACCTGGCGTGGGCACGGCACACCCCCCCAAAGTAGCACAGCCCACGGAGTACTAGACTTAGCGGCAGCGGCGGGTATACGTTCAAAAATGCAGTGTAGATATGTAAATACTGTATGTAAATAAACATGTAAATAATTTTTTCTTTAAAAACCCCATGTCAAAATCAAGCCTCAAAATTATGCAAAAGAAAGAAAAAAAGGTGACAAAGGGAGAACAAAATGATGAATGCCAAATGAATTGATTTTATTGAAAATGTCACCAGAAATCATGTGTGGGGGGCTTGGTTTACATGGAGAAAATGATTGGGTGATTTTTTGAAATGAAACGAATGAATTATTATCATCTTATGTTCATCTTGATTGTGGTCACTGTTGATGTTGGCTGATGGCAAAAAACCCAAAACCATCAGAATAGCAATGAACTGGCTGCCAACACAACATATTGATTGATAACTGTGCAGGGGGGGAATTGGGTCTGTGTGTGTGTGTGTGTGTGGTGCAGGCTCAGTCTGTCTCTTCCTGTTGTGTGTCTGTCTGTCTGTCTGTCTGTGTGAATGGATGCCTAGCACTGTCTCTGTGTGTGGATGCTTTCTGTGTGTAGTGTGGTGTGTGTCTGTCTACATGTTTTTTTCCTCCCCCCTCCAACTCCCTCCATCCTTCCCCTCTCATCCTCTCCCCTTCCTCTTCACCACCTTCCATCCTCCCTCCCTTCCAGCCCACCACCGCCTCAACTGCCCCCAACCCCGGTCTGGCAGATGATGAGAGTCTGGTCTCTCCCACCGAAGCACACACGTGAGCACGTGTGTGCACAAATATGTGGCTGACCAACTCTGAGCCGGACCCTCCCCCCTTCAATCCCCTCTACATCCCTCTCCCCCTCCCCTTTCCTCCCCCCTGCCTCCCAGCCTCCCTCCCTGCCTCCCTCCCCCCTCCTAGCTAGCAGCGCACACATACACACACAAAACACCTGTGGTGGCAAACACCACCAGCACACATGCACTCACACTGGTGCCACCACCTCTGCCTTGGGCCTCTGTGTCCTTGAGCAGATATGTGGTGGTGGACCAGAGAAGCATTTCTTTCCAGCAAGGCAAAAGGCATGCACTCACTGCACACACACACACACACACACACACGAAGAGGTGAAGACGAGAAGAGGCAACTTCTAGAACCAGCAGCAGCAGGTGAGTGTCGTGTAATTGTGTTGCTTCCCAAGGCCACTGCCCATGCTCAATGCTCAGTCTGCTGAAACTAAAGAACTAGCTACAGTCACCCTTCCTCACATGCAGCTCAGCTCAGCTCAGCTCAGCTGCACAGCACACTGACTAACTAGACACTACAGCTGGTGGTAGAAAAAACAGAAGTCTAGATTCTAGAAGATGTCCTGGTGGATTTTAAACTTTCAAATCTGTGCTAGGATTGCCTCGCCCGCCTCCTCCTCCTCCTCCTCCTCCTCCTGCCTGTAATTGTGCCCTCTCCCCTTGCAGTTGCGCCGTCGTGATGGGTTGGTGATGTGCGTGCGCCGTCTACTTGTTAGCTCTCTCCTCCTCATGTTGGCTGGGCTTGCCAGGCACTGGCTGGCAGCAGCTGTTGGCTGTGTGCTAGGCTCAGGCTGTGGCGTGCGTGACTGGACTGGGAATGTTATTGTAGCGGCAACACTGGCTGTGGTGGTAGCAGTAGTAGCTGTTGTTGTTGCTGGGCTGGTGGCTGCTGGCCTGTGCTGACTCTGCGCACTTGGTCTGGTCTGGTCTGGTCATTGGGATGCAGATGTAGGGTGTGTGTGCATCATCCATGGGGAGCATCAGAGCAGAGCAGAGCAGGTTGGCTGGCTTCTGTCTGTCGGGCCTAGTCAGTGGCAGGCACTGAGTGAGGCGGTGGTTTCTTTGGGCATCACGTCACCCATCATGCGGAGCAGCAGGTCTGCTGCTCTGCTGCTCCGCCTCCTGCTTCTTCTCTGTGTGTGCTGCTCTTGTGCTTAGTGTGCTGCTCCGCTGCTGCTGCTGTGCTGGCAGGCAGCACAGCTGTGGCCTTTTTGTTAGATCAGAGAGTGGGTGTTGTCTCTCTGAGTGTCCTCCTCTTACTTGCTTGGATAGGAGTGGTGGTAGTAGGTAGGCATTAAGATGGACTGACTAGGTGTTACGTGTTAGGGCGCCCAGAGAGAGGCGCCAAAAAGATGGGGTGGCAATTGTTGGGTTGCTCCTAGTATTATTGGTGAATTTCTGAAGAAAAATTTTTTTTCCATTGGCTAGAATGGGGGTTCGGGGCTGCCCCAGACCCGCCTCTGTGGGGTGGCAGCACCCCCAAAGTGGGTCCGGGGCCATGGCAAAAATGCCCTCAGTCCCTCCCAGCAATCCCCGTAGAGATAGGAGTGATGGTTCTGTTGTTTTTCTGAGGTGTTCTGAGTGAGTGTGGATTCTGTGATAGCAAATGAGAGTGGATTCATGGTGTCTCATTGGAAATCTCATAAGCTATCATAGAATCTACACTCAGAATACCTCAGAAAAACAACAGAACCATCACTCCTATCTCTACGGGGATTGCTGGGAGGGACTGAGGGCATTTTTGCCATGGCCCCGGACCCACTTTGGGGGTGCTGCCACCCCACAGAGGTGGGTCTGGGGCAGACCCGAACCCCCATTCTAGCCAATGGAAAAAAAATTTTTCTTCAGAAATTCACCAATAATACTAGGAGCCACCAATTGCCTTGGGATTTTTGGGGTGGAGGACACCCATGGGTGGCTACCACCCACCCCAGCTTTTTTGCCCCTAAGGGCTCCACATTGTGAGTTATGGGCAAAAATTTATTTTTTGAAAAAAATTTGTAAAAAATCAGAGGAAGGTCCAATCGACTTGAAATTTGGGTGGCAGGTAGAACACAATGTCCCCTTCAAAACCAGCCACTTTTTGTGATCCGAACCGGTTCGGTTCGGATCCGAACCGGTTCGAAACCGAACCGGACCGGGGGGGTGGTCTGGCAAAACCAAAACCGAACCACCCCGGTCCGGTCCGGACCCGGTTCGGACCCGAACCGAACCGGGAGAACCGGTTTTATGCACATCCCTATGAGGCAGCGCAATCCTTCACTTCCAACAGCTGGTGTCTATCCTATGTTTCTTTTTTTAGATTGTGAGCCTTTTGGGGACAGGGAGCCATTTTATTTATTTATTATATCTATGTAAAGCGCTTTGTCGAAAAGTGGTTTATAAATATTCGTATTCTTATGTACAATCGCATGAACCTTTTCTGCACTGTTTTGTCACTGTGCAACACAAATGAACTGAAACCAGCTGGCTTTCTGGTCGTTTCTGGTAGTTCTTTCATTTGGCCAGAGTTCAGTGGTGATGAACCAGCTGTATCTGTAACTGTTGTCAGTTCAAGTACTGATGCCAGACAAGTATATATTGTTACAATCCATGAAATGAGAAACCTACTACTTTAGAAAAAGCATGAAACCACATAGAGTTTAAGCAGGTCTGCTCTCTGCAGTTACATAAATGCAAATCTTACTAAAACCGGTCAGCTGAGTACACTTGCTAGCTGTGTATGAAACTGCAGCCGAAGCATTTTCAACATATTTACAGGCATAATTAATTCTGCATTGTTTGAGCATAGAATCTTCCGTAGTCAATGATTCACACAGCCAAAGTGGTTAACTTATGCATGTTCATAAGATGTAGATCTGCAAAAAGGTACTGTATATTAATGGCACTATCATACACAAAAAGAGAGACTTGTTTTTCCAATTACTCATGATGAAATAGGGCTCTTTAACAAGAATAAGCTAAGCTACTAACCTGCTTCTTCAGCAGTTTACATTCACATCTGAATCCAGTGGTGGCAATGAGATAAATCATGCAGGGATACTTTCAGAGGATAAAATTACAGGCATATTAGAATTCCCTCTGTAGGACTATACTGTATTGGTATGACTATGCTTGTTGTGCAAGTTCTCCATCAACCAAAGTATGTCAATATAATGAAAACCTTGGGTACCATCTGTAGAATCTAAGGGAAAGAATTGTGGTATGCAAGGCAAGACAGTGGAGTGGAATCAGGAATATTAATCGCTTAATGAAATAGATATTATGTACAGAGAGGCAAGTGCAGACTACTTTTCAGTGCTCTTGCTGTCGGCTGTTTTTTTATCCCCACCTCTACTCCAGGACTGGAATAAAGGTAACTAAAGCCCCATTCGAAAGCTGGCCTACATCAAGGAATTGATTAATCAAAAACAACACACTATCCACCATGAATGTTTGCTGCAAAAGACCCTTTTGAAATGAATGAGAACCATGCGAGAGCAAGGTAGTCCTGGAGCATTTCCAGATTGGGCTATTAGCTCATATCTCCACTGGAATGGAGGGTGTCCGGTGGAGATGTGGGTCCACTTTTTGTGTCTGAGTATCCGATATGCCCCAGACTCACAATAAAGCCTTGCAGTAAAGCCTGCTGTCTGGGAAAGCTCCGGGTGAGATCAATGGGGCTTAAATGAGTGATGACTAAATTGAGTGGTGGTTATTATTATTATTCCACCCAAAACTTAGGTCTCTGGGTGGTGGTCCCACTTAATGGTGGCAATATCCCTCAGCAATAAAACATTGATTTTAAATATTTTTTAAAATTAAAAATACAACACATTTCGTTTATATCTATTGGCCCACATGTTCTGCAGCATAATGTGGGCAGCTGGGATTGCTCCTGCTGCTGCAAACTCAAAGGAGCCGCTGACACAAATACTTAAAGTAGTAAAGCTGCACTTTGGGCATGCTACTTAGATTGTTCCCAGCTCAGTGCAAGGTGGTGCAACAGCCAGAAGGGCACAACCTTTCTGTTGAAGTTGTTTCAGCATGCATCCCAGCCTCTTTGGATTCTAGCCCCTGTTTTTTAGGGATGTGCAAATTGATTCAGGTACATATTGATTTGCACTCAAATCTAGCTGATTCGGGTGATTTGGAGACAAAACAAATCACCCCTGTGGTCCATTGGCTAGATTCGGGTACAAATCGAATCATGCCTGACTAAATTGAGTGGTGGTTATTCATCACTCATTTAAGCCCCATTGATCTCACCCGGAGCAAGGCTTTATTGTGAGTCTGGGGCATATCGGATACTCAGACACAAAAAGTGGAGATCCCTCCTATTAATTCCCCCAGATTCCCAGCTTTCATTAAAGGGGGGGGTGGAGAGCTAAGCTCTAGCCCTTATAGAAGTGGAGTTATGGAGCAAAATGCGTGGTCACTATTATTCAAGTGTTTGGATTCTTTGGTATATAATAACTTTCCCTCAATGAATCCCTATGAGGATTCATTACACAGCTTCATTTCTTGTATTTCTTCAGGTGACTTACCCACCACCCAAATTGGGTGCCCCTAGGACCTTGTTAAGTGGTCTGAATAGGTCAAAATCCAAATTGAATCAAAGCAAATACAAATAGAATCTGGGGTGATTTGGAGGGGATGATTTGTTTTGGGCACAAATCAAATCAAAAACATCGATTTGTGCACATCCCTATTGTTTTTAACGTACTTTCCAGTAGGCTTATGATATCACCCAGCATTCTGTGTGTGTGTCTGTGTGTGTGTCTGAGTGCCCCCCCCCATTAACTTCGCAACGCCTGGATCAATATGAACCAAATTGGGTCAAGTTGTAGGGACACATAGGGACACCTGAATAGCGTAGTTTATGATGATGTCATCCACCCCAATCCAAAATGGTAGACATGTAAACATTTGAGGCACAGGTGGGCTAACTTGTGAACTGCTTAACCAATTTGAACCAAATTTGCTACGGCTTCAGGGACACATAGGGATGCTAAAATGGCATAGTGAGTGATGATGTCATGCACTCCAATTCAATATGGTGGCCGTGTGAACATCTGAGGTGCAAGCGGGATAATTTGTGGACTGCCTAACCAATGTAAACCAAATTACGTACAGTTGCAAGGAGTGACACACTGGGACACCTCAATAGTGTAGTTTGTGATGATGTCATCTACACCGATTCAAGATGGCGGGCACATAAACTTTGGAGCCACAAGTGTGCTGACTTGTGAACTGCTTAACCGATTTGAACCAAATTTGCTACAGCTGCAATGACACATAGGGATGCCGAAATGGCGTGGTGTGTGATGATGTCATGCACTCCAATTCAAGATGGCGGCCATGTAAACATCTGAGGTGCAAGTGGGCTAATTTGTGGATTGTCTAACCCATTTGAACCAAATTGGGTACAGTTGCAGTGTGTGACACACAGGGCACCTCAATGGCATAGTTTGTGATGATTTCATCCACACCAATTCAAGGTGGTGGATGTGTAAACTTTGGCGGCACAAGTGGGCTAACTTGTGAACTGCTTAATCAATTTGAACCAAATTTGCTACAGCTGTAGGGACACATAGGGACACCTCTAGATTGTGACAATGTCATCCAACCCAATTCAAGATGGCAGACACAAACATTTGAGGTGTAAGTGCACTAACTTGTGGACAGTCTAACTGATTTGAACCAAATTTTCTACAGCTGTATGGATACATAGTGATGCCCCAATGGTGTAGTTTGTGGTGATATCATCCACCCCAATCCAATATGGTGGACATGTGAATTTTTGAGGTGCAAGAGTACTAACCTGAGGACTGTCCAACCGCTTTGAACCAAATTTGATACAGTTGTAGTGAGTGAGACACAGGGAGACCTTAATGGTGTAGTTTGTGATGATATAATCCACCCCGGTCCAAGATGGGGAATGCATGAACATTTGAGGTGCAAGAGATCTAACTTGTGAAACCAAATTGTGAACCAAATTTAATCAAGTTGTAAAGACAGTGAATGAAAAGTAGGCTGATTAGTTCTTACTAGAACAATTTGTTTGAAATATAACTTTGAATGACTTCAAGCGTTGGCTTTTAGACATTGCTGAATATTGCTCCACCTCACCTCAAATATCTCCCTTGGCCTGTACTGAAACCTGGAATGGTGCCCCTTTAATCATCTCCTCTCATTGGTTAAAATAGCACTGATAGGTAGCTTGCTGATAAGCATGGGGTGGCTCATCAGGGCAACACAGTTTTTTTAGAACCCCAAAGAGTACCATAAAAGCTGAACTAGAGAAGCAACATGTGATGTTGATTTCTGCTAAGTCTAAGGGCTCCTCTGGGCACTGATGTATTCCAACATCAGCTTAAATTACTACAAAAATAAAAGGGGAAATTCACACTAGGAAAAAGCAGGCTGTGTTCTGTTACCACCATCTGCTGGCAATCTGTGAAACGACAATCTTTTTTCATGCTTGTATTCTAACAGTAGGGAAGTAACCTGCCTAGAGAGCAGGAGGCTGTTGGTTTGAATCCCCACTGATGTGTTTCCCAGACAATGGGAAATATATTGAGCAGCAGTGATATACGAAGGTGCTGAAAGGCATCATCTCACACCACATGGGAGATGGCAACGGTAAACCCCTCCTGTATTCTACCAAGAAAACCATATGGCTCTGTGGTCGCCAGGAGTCAACACTGACCCGATGGCACAACCTTCCCTTTCTATTCTAACTTGAAAAGGGACAATTATTTCATGGTTGTGCCACTGATTGCCAGCAGGTGACACTAAGAATATTATTCAGCCTCCTACATCCTGATGTGAATTCCCCATTGTATTTTTCATAGTAGCCCTATTCAGACATTGAGGCTATTCACATGATGGGGCGAAATCGAGCTAGTGGAGGCTAGCCCAATTTCGCCCCATTGTGTGAACCACCAGGCTCAGCTGCGAGCCCAGTGGTTCCTAGGTGGGTAACCCGCCTAACTACCCCTGCCCTAAAACCAGGTTTGTGGAGCGAGCACTTTGCAAACCTGGTTTTAAAGATTGTGAGTGGCCGCGGTGTGGCTCCGCACTGCAGTTACTCATGAGTAGACCCCTGGAGGGGAGGCAAAAAGCTGCCTCCCGGCTCCGGGGGTCTCCCCAGTATGCCCTGCGCACTCACGCAGGGCATACTGGAGCTTCCCCGAGCTCTCCAGCCCCCGCCAGCTCTGTCACAGAGCCAGCAATGGTGTGGGCAGCCGATCCACTTAGCCCGCTCTCCGTGCTCACCCTTCCAAACCAGGTCTCACTGATCGTGAGACCCAGCTCATTGTGTTGTACTTGCACTTAGATGTCTGTACACAAGTACATGTGTTTGTGTGAATGATGACTGTACCTGCATTCATTTAAAAAGTGAACCTGGATACATGCCCTGCAAATGCATGGTACAGACAGAAGTCTACTACTATACCTGTGTTTAACATAATGTGTGAATAACTGTTCCTGTCTACAGATCTGTAGTGTACACTGTACACTTATTTAATGAGTCTTGATCATAATGTGTGAATAGAGCTAGTAACCTGAGCTGATGTTGGAATATATCATCATCTGAAAGAGCCTTAACTGTGGTTAGTTAATATGTCTGAACCTTTGCCAGGCTACAAAGCATGATTTATTTCAGACAGTCAAACCACAAGGTTTGAAGTTGGCTTGCTTGTCCTAAGAGTGGTCTCACGTGATGTTCCAACCCACAATCATGGTTTAATCTTGGTTTGGTTCAGTAGATCCACCCTTGTAAGGTTCATAGATAAAGGCAAGCCTAGGGATGTAAGAAGAAGTGTCTGGACCTCAACAAATAAGGAAATGGTGAAACAAACCAGGACTTGATGGTCAACTGTGGCGTCAATAAAGGTTAGTTAAAAAATATTATTGTTTTTCCCCAAAAGTAGTTTCACATGATGTCTGAACCTACCCAATATGCTAATAGATTAATGGAATGGAATCCTAGTGGGAAATGGAAACACTGCAATAGGATTCACATGTTGTTTACACACTAATCTCTGTGTCCCCTCAAACTCTATTAGAAAATCACAGATTAATTGAAGTACTTACTACAGAGCCCTTCACAGGATATTCATTTTCTGAGGCTATTCACACATGCATGCAAAACTGGGCTAAGAGAACCCAGCCTAGTTTTGGGCCCGATCTCGGCGGCACCGCAGTGACAAACCTACTTGTGGAACCTCCCTCCAAAACAAGGTTAGGCTCTCCTAACCTCATTTTTGCAACCATCTGTCAGCCATGGCTGCAAGCAGCTGCAGCTAGCAGACTTGGGAAGGAGAGGAGGGATCCCCATAATGCACCTCACACTTGCATGGTTCATTATTGGAGCTGGGGATTGGGGCAGGGCGACGCAGGGTGAGGTGTCCTGACACCCCAACCCTCAGAGCAACTGGTAGCAGCTGGTGATCTTCTGGGCAGGTGATCCTCCCATCCAGAGGCAAGGATCTGCTTGTCTGTGGGGGAGGTAAGCTTTTCGAAACTTCCTCCCCTCACCCCGTTGGAGCCCTTTCTTTGCTTGTGAGAAAAGGAACTCTGTGTATAAGGCTTAAGCTCAGAACTGCCCTTGTTTGTCTAAAAGTTAAAAAAAGAACCTGTGATTTAAGCAAATTGTCATTTTTATCATTGAAAGAACACATTACCTTTCTAGTGTGAAATATCCATATGATCAGCACTGTCAGATTTTATTGTTATTGTGACAGATACTGTAGCTTATAAATTTTAAACTAATAAAAAAGTAGTTTTTCTTTCATTTGGAGTTAAGTGTTCAAAGTACATCAGCTATTTAATTTGATAGATTGTTCTTCAGAAGGTTTAAGAGGAATTGTGCATTAAAATACAGGATATGTGAAAAATCTTATCAGTCTTACATGTTTCATGCATTTATCTTGGAACATTTTTTTGTGGAAGTCTTCTGGGGAGGGGGGAAGGAAAGGGTTGTTCTGAAAAGATAAATTAACCTCAATTTTGATTTTAAATAGAAAATAACACATTAGATTTTTTTTAAAAGATCACAACATATGGTTGGCTGTTCGACACTCTGCTTTCAACTTCAGAACTGCATACATTAGAAAACTAAACCCGAGGAGGCATCTATCAAGTACATCAGTGCCACAGCACTATAAAAGGGAAAGATGAACCTGGCAAATTCTCCCTCCTATACAACCCATAAAGATTTCATGGGTTTCTTCTTAAGGTCTACAGATGGCAATCCCACATGCACAGATTTCCTGAGGGCCTTTTTGTTGAAATGGCATTCCGGTGCATCGACCTTTTGCACCGAATATCATGATGACCACTAGCGGCATTGGGAGAGGAGGTAGTGAGTGAGGGTCTCCTTACCTGTCCCTGCTTGCCTCTACCCTATGACCCCTGCTATGACTCCTCAGGTACTTCCTGTGAGTCAGCCCTCTTCCTTTCCCCTTAGAGAGCAGATGGAAACATCTCCTGCTCACTACCTAGGCTCTACATACAATCAAAGTGTGGAGCTGAGAAGAGTTTGGTGGGGAGAGCGGGCTTAGCCTGCTCTTCCCGCACACGAGCAGTCGCTTGCTGCTGGGCAGCCGGATTGGCCACCCAGATGAGCAGCAGCTTTGGTTGGGTGTTCTTGCGCTTAGCCGTGGCTCGCTGGGGAGCTGCCATGCATCACCCCAACCCCTAGAGCCCCAGGAAGGCACCAAGCGAGTGCATGATGCCTTCCTGGGGTCCCCTCTCCCCGCACCCCGAGTGAGCATGGCTGCCACATGATCAAAATAATGAGGTTAACAGAGCACTCACTCCGTTAACCTCATTTAGGGGGAGGGGTATTTTGGTGGGCTAGCCACCGTTGAACCACCGGGCTCACGCACGAGCCTGGTGGTTCTCACGATGGAGGGAAACTGGGCTGCGCTCCCTGGTTTCCTCCCCACTCATGAGAATAGCCTCATTATGTAACTGATAGATAGGATAGGTCTTTCATATCTCAAATGTACTCCACCAATAAATCCATTTAGCTTAGATTGTACAACAATCTCCATGCATGTTCTTTAAATATCTGCAGCAACCAAAACTCTGCACTCTACTCTGTAACTGAAGCGGGTAGCCTCTTTTGGTGCTTTGCTAAATAATCACAAACCCCAACACTCTTCATATCTTATATAGCAGAGCTGTTTGTGTCCCCGACTAATTGTTTATTGGGCTTGTGTGAGCTTTGGCCAAAGCTGAATACTCTGTACAGTCCTTGGTCACCATGCTTAGATCACCATCTTCACTGTGCAGTACTGTGCTTTGCCCAGCATTGAGGGATGGGCTCCTTTAAGGGAAACAGAGCCTTCTTATCTCCCTGTACCATCTTGGAAACCATGCATGGAGTGCTGGGAAATGAAGCCCTTCCCAGTGCTTTCCTCCTAGAGCTCCTAAGAGAGGGCTCTGTTTCTTTTAACGGGCCCTCCCAGCACTCTGAAAAGCACAGTACTGTGCAGAAGTCAGGGCAGCGGGAAATTGCTCTCACATTGAAGGTTGTTCCCCCCAAAGTGGCCAGTGTTGCAAAATAGTGAAGATCACTGTTATACAGAGTGTCAATTGCTCCCTATTGCGTAACATGGACTTATTGCTGTGTAATGTATAAAATGGCCCAATGATTAGAATCTTGGAGAGGGCAGAAAAAAGCAAAGTGGTTCCTTTGCTTGTTATTGCTTGCTGGTATGATATTCCAAATGTGACTGATACTAATAGTGTGTCATATTTAGGCATCAGTACATTAACAGAAAAATGCAGAAGGAGAATGCAAAGCAAAGGCTATGAGCCGGTGAGCACTTACTTGGGGAAAAGTCCTATTGGACTCAATGGGGCTTCTGAGTAGACTTGTGTAAGCACTGAAAATATACTTGTTAAGTCAAAGAAAACAAAAACACCTGAATATTGGGAGTGGGTTTCACTTTATTGTATATAAAAGCTTGACTTAAAGGAAAACTTATCCACATTGCGTAGGATCTTGTCCACTTCCTCATATTGCACTAATTGAAAAGAATCCATCAGAATGGAGTCTAAATTGGCATGAATGTGAGTGACTTTATTTGCCAGGTGACAAGGAAACTGGTCACAGCAGGATGCTGATGGATCTTTCCCCCACCACACCTGCCTTTGTCAGGGGCAGAGCCACCATTGGGTTGATGGGTACAAAGAACCCAGGCCGCCACTTATCAGGGGCTGCGAGTGAGGCCCCAGACACACACCCCACATCTGACGTAAGCTGTGCGGCCCCATTTGGAACCGAAATCGGTCCGTGCTGCATTGGCAGCACGACCGGAGTGACTCTCCCAACCTTAAAGGCAGGGAGAGCTGCTCCTGGTCTCATTGTCAATGCAGCAGGGCCCGTTTAGGAGAGAGATCGTGCAGCCCCGTTTGTGCAGCCCCTGAGATTTTGTGCCCCCCCCCGAGAGATTGTGCAGCACCCATGCGACTCCGTTTAGGGGAGAGATTGGCCCGTGCTGCATTGGCAGCGTGGCCAGAACAGCTCTCCCTGCCTTTAAGCTCTGGCCCATGCTGCCCAATGCAGTGCAGGCCAATCCCTCTTCCACATGGGACCACACGGCCCCATTTGGGAGGGAGACCATGCCCCTGTGTCTGACATCAGACATGGGGGCAGGGACAGGGGGCCACGGTGGTGGCTGCATATGCACCACCGCCAGCCTCCCTATGCTACTGGCCTTTGTGAAGCAATGACTTTGCCACATGAAACAGCTCTGCTGGCCTACACTGGACAGATGCGGTGGAGGCAATGAAAAAATGTTTCTTTGCTGCCCCCCTCCCCCACCACAGAGTAGTCTCTAAAGTGGGCTCTAGTCTGTGTTCGGTCAGATTTATTATGCGCCTTCCTCCAGTGTTGCTCTAGCCATCTTCCAAGTTGTTTCATTGCTGTAAGCTCCATGGAGCAAAACGGACTCCACCTAGTAGGGGTGTGCCCCAAACCGGGAAGCCTGGACTGGGCATGTTCAGCTTTGAGTACACCCAAACACCCCCAAACAATCCCCAGTGTAGTACAAGTTTGGGGATTGTACCTTAAAAACTTAAAACTGAAACTTCCTGCCTCTAGGGGTGCTGCTGTGGCTGCAGGTGGGTCTCCAGAGGTCCCCCTCCCCCTGCCAGCCTCCTCCGGTGTCATTAAGGCCTGGTTTGGATGGTTTTCAGCCTTTTCCAGGCCTCTGTGTAGTTGCAGCGTCATTTTGGCAGCCACCGTGCATGCACAATGGGCCTCTGCATGGTCCAAATGACACTGGTGGAGGACAGTGGGGGGGAGGGGGTTCTCCGGAAAACCCCCCTGTGGCTGCGGCCCCAGAGGCGGTAAGTTTCCGTTAAAAACATTTTTTAAAAGAAGAAGAAGGTAGAACCTCTAGCCAGGAGTGTTTGGCTTGAGATTGAGCCAAGCAGGGGAAGGTTTGCTTTGAGGCCGGCTCTACGTCAAACCCGCGAACTGGACATGTTCAAAGCCGAGCCGGTTCAAATTTGAACCTGTTTGCACACCCCTACCACCGAGCCAGAGAGGGTGTTTTGGAGCAACCATCTCAATAGCCCAGGCTATCTCCGCATTCCAGAGATTCACCAGGGCCTTGGGGAGTTCTGGACACTGGAAACTCCCCAGAGGCTGAGGCTGGGGATATGCTGATTTTTATCTATTGTCTTTAGTAAGATCATAACAAATCTTCAGTTCCTATTGTGCCCTCTTTTTATAGGATCATTTCCTCCCGCACCCCAGCTTTTGTATCTTTCTCTTGCCCCATTTTCTACTCTAGTCATTGCAGACACAGCCTAGTGTATACTGGTACAAAACATTCATGCTAGTTGGCCATAACAATAGAATTTTCTTTATTCTCCTTTTGGAGTAAGGTTGCTATATCCCAGTTCTACAAACGCGGACTGCCAATTAGCAAACTGTTTGCTAATTGTGCAAACCATGCATATTAATTAATTGCAGTCAATTAAATAAACAATTGACTGCAATTAATTAATATGCATGATTTGCATAATTAGCAAGCAGATCCACCTGCCTGTTATTCCAAATATGGCAAGTATTAACAGTTAGAACAAATATTTATTTAATTGACTACAATTAGTCAATTAAATGACTAATTTAACTAGTCAACTCCAAATGCTGACCTGTAACAAAAGACCAAGTGCATATTTTTGGACCTTTCCTGAAAAATTGATGCAAAGGCATAATTTAGGATGGGGGGGAGAAATGAACCAAACATCAGCCTCCATCAGGGGCATAGCCACAATTGAACAAGGTGGGGACGAATGTTCCTGAGCTCCTGAGGAGGGACGTCTGCTGGCCTTCACTCTTCGCTCTCACTTTCTCATTTGTCGGTCCCACTGGCTGCTGCTGGCTCCTGATCAGAGGACTTGTCACAGGAATGTGTATTGGGAGCTTCTCTCCCTCTTCCTGATTGGCTGGCTAGTGCTCAGATTCAACCCATCTCTCCCTCAGCCTGACTGACAGGCTCAACAGTGAGGGAAAGTGTGCGGTTAATGCATAGAAGAGAAAAACCCAATTCAGACATTAAGTTGTATGAGTGTAATGATTAGGATGTGCGAACAGGTTAGATTCTGAACCTGTTCAAAGTTGAACCATTTCAGTTCAATGGCTTGTTGTTGAACCAGAACACCCCCACCCCTGGTTCGGCTTGACATTGGACCAAATCCACCAACCCCGGCCACTCAGGGAAGGGGGTTGTGTTTATTTTATTTTATTTTATTTTATTTTATTTTATTTTATTTTATTTTATTTTTTGTACTTACTCTCTTTGAGGGCTTATCTGAGGCTGCAGGTGGGGGGTGTCCGTGAATGTTCCCCTTCCCCCTGCCAGCTTTCCTTATGTATAAAGGCACACAGTTTTTGAAAAGTTAAAATATTCGTGACCCCCCCACCCCAACCAAACCGGGGGTAGTTGAGGGGAGCAAAACTGAACTGGCCCAGTCTGGTTCAAGGCTGGTTTGGCCTCAAACCAAACTGGGCCAGCCAGTTTTGGGCAAACCCCTAGTACAGATATCTGCACACTCGCACATGTCTTTCTGTTTGTGTGAATAACTGTATATTTGTTCATTTTAAAATTAAACCTGGATACAGGCCCTTCAAATGCATGGTACAGTTAGGAAGTGGACTTCCTTACCTGTGTTCAATATAATATGTGAATGACTGTACTCGAGTACAGATCTTTACTTGTGTATACTGTACGCTCATTGTATGAGTGTTGAATGTATTGTGTGAGTGGACCTAAAGAGAAAAGCCATTCCTCAAAAGTTTTATTTTTCACCATGCCCTTACAATAATTCTTCAGCAAAAATATGAAGTAGGGGAGAGCGAAGAGGGCAGTGGTCCCAGGGGCCCAGTGTCACTTCTTGCTGCATGGCCTACTCCAAACTTGCTACATCCCTGACTCCCATGAATAGCAACATGCAGGATGGCAGGCATGTTTTGTGAAACAAAAGTCAAATACAGGCATACAGATTAATTTAACTTGTTGCATTCTTTTAACTCCCCATGACAACAGTAAAGCAGGAGGAAGTCAATGTTATTAATTGATTGATTGATTGCTTTGATTTGATTTTTATACTACCCTTCCAAAATGGCTCAGGGCAGTATACAATTAAAACAAAACCATTAAAATCAGTTAACAATTAAAACAAAAATTATAAAACAGTATAAAACAACAATTAACATTTAAAATATCATAAAACAGCAATTAAACAGTCACAACAATTTAAAAAAACCCTGAAAACTAGGTTACAACATTAAAACCAATTACAACTATTTAAAAACCCTGGAAGGCCAGGCCAAACAGATAGGTTTTAATAGCTCTCCTGAAGGCCAGTAAAGAATCCAAATTGCAGATTTCTGCCGGGAGTCCATTCCACAGCCCAGGAGCAGCTACAGAGAAGGCCTGCCTCTGAGTCGCCACCAGATGAACCGGTGGTAACTGGAGACGGACCTCCTCAGATGACCTTAACTTGTGGTGGGGATCATGCAGATGAAGGCGCTCTCTAAGATAACTCAGACCTAAGCCATTCAGGGCTTTAAAGGTAATAACCAGCACTTTGTATTTTGCCCGGAAACATATAGGCAGCCAGTGTAACTGTTTCAAAACATGCATAGTGTGGTCTCTCTGGGTTGCCCCAGAGATCAATCAGGCTGCTGCATTCTGAACTAACAGAAGTTTCCAAACTACGTACAGAGGCAGCCCCACGTAGGGCACATTGCAATAGTCAATATTGCCACTGAGACGGGAAGAGACTAGACCGACATACACAGCGTAGTTTAAGGGCTGATTTGGTATGGTCATGTGATGCTTTCCTTGAGGAAAACTTGATGTGTGTGCAAGTCAACAGAGCACACAGGTGCTGCATGCAGTTGAGTTACAATATTATGTGGCATATGTGGCATATGAGCTGGTAACCTCCCGGGCTGGTAACCTCCTGGCTTGACTATTGCAATGCGTTCTACGTGGGGCTGCCTTTGTACATAGTTTGGAAACTTCAATTAGTTCAGAATGCAGCAGCCAGATTGGTCTCTGGGGTAACCCAGAGAGACCATATTACGCCTGTTTTGAAACAATTGCACTGGCTGCCAATATGTTTCCAGGCAAAATACAAAGTGCTTGTTATTACCTTTAAAGCCCTGAACAGCTTAGGCCCGAGTTACCTCAGAGAGCGTCTTCTTCTGCATGATCCCCACCGCACATTGAAGTCATCTGCGGAGGTTCATCTCCAGTTACCACCAGCTTGTCTGGTGGTGACTCAGAGGCGGGCCTTCTCTATAGCTGCTCCGGGGCTGTGGAATGCGCTCCCTGCGGAAATCCGCAATTTGAATTCTCTATTAGCCTTCAGGAGAGCCCTTAAAATGTATTTGTTTGGCTTGGCTTTCCAGGGTTTTAAAATCGGTTTTAATATTTTAACCGAGTTTCAGGGTTTTAATTACTGCAATTGTTTAATTCTTGTTTTAAAATGTTTTTAAATTGTTAATTGTTGTTATATTGTTTTTAATTTTTGTTTTAGCTCTTTATTATTTTAGTAGTTTGTTTTTAATTGTAAACTGCCCTGAGCCATTTTGGAAGGGCAGTATACAAATCCAATCCAATCCAATCCAATCAATCAATCAATCAATATGGTTTACAAGCTTAAAATGTACAAGCTCACTAAGGACAACCAGAGGTGCTGCTAGGTAATTTTGGACCCTGGTCTTAATGAATTTATGCCCTCCTCCGCCTGCAAAAGAAACATCCTCTCTGTATTTCACCACATTTCATGACAAACCCACAGGTCTGGGCCAGAGTGCATTCCACCACCCCCTTTTGGAATTTTTTTTTTAAATCAATAGATTGACCAATCCACTTTAAAATCAATGCACAGAGTCCTGATAACCTGTCCTATATCTGTGCCAAATTTCAGAACTCTAGGCCAAGCCATTCCAGAAATATAAAAGGGGCCCTTTGGGAACATCATGGGGCCCTCTAGGAGAGTGGACACATGGACCTAGGCCTCCAGGTCTGTGCCTAATGATGCCCCTGAGGACAACTGATTATATGGGTGTGTATGCAAAACTAGCAACAATTTGCGAGAGACTAGCTGGTAATCTCTGTAGCTGGTGCTCCTACCATTTGCCTTTTGGATAAAATTAATTGGCACCAAAACTTCCATCATAATACATGCAACACACTGTATATGCAAATACATTTTATAGACTTTAAAAATCTGTTTTCATAATTGGTTCTCCTAGTGCAATAGCTGTGAACTGACAATCCTCTTTTTTGCTCACACAGCATTAGTCTCTCTCTCTTTTTAAAAGAAGATTGTGAATAGAGGGTAGAATGTCAACTAATTTCACATATGGAGAGGCTTTCCGTGGTTGGTGTCACAACCATAGTGTTATATTTAAACACAGGAGGGTTATACCTAATTATAGATGGGGCAGAATTCTTTGACAGTTTTAATGGATTTCCTTTTTTTCTCATTTGAATATCAGCACTAGGAATAATACTCTCAAAATGATTCTAAAAATCAAGCAGACTTCTTTTTATATGCCTAATAGCTACCTTTGAAGAAGAATACACCATGTTGAGCTTTAAAAAAATGACAATATTTATTTAAACCACAAAAGAGCTTATGTAGCTTTGTGATTATGGACAGGAAAGAATATTATAAAAGGAAAAGTTAGCAGGGGGAAGCAAAGAAAGCTTTAAAGTAAGCGGGTGGGGGGGAGTGTGTCAGTCACAGACATTAAAGCTGGCTGTTCTTAAACTCCAGCCGCTAAGCCATGGGCAGGAAACAAGAAAATGATGAGGCAGGAAGAATGAAATCCATATGGATGCTAATGTTTAGCAACCTTTCCTTGAGTTAAAAACACAAGTGATTGCTTTAAACTAAGAAAGTAGGGAAAGCTGGACATGAATTAAAACAGCCTGAACTATGCTGAATTTCATGCACATGGGAGGAAAATGTGTCTAAAACTAGAACATGCTTTATATTTAAATAAGTTACAAAAGTGTTCTAAGAGAGATATGACTTTAATATCCACCTTTATATGGAACAACAAAACAGATTCTTGGGCGAACTTGTCTATATATTGCAGCAATAGCTTTACTATCACAATATAAAGCTTTTCCAGTACATTTGCTGCCAGGTGATTGGCTTCCTGCGTTGGCTAAGCTCTGCATATAAGTAGAGCCCTGAACATTGCTCTTGCTGTGGTGGCAGGTTAATTGACAGTCCTCATTAGGAAATCATTATTAGAGTGTCCCGTGTAAGCATCATTTGATGAAAAGCATTAGTCTTGGCTGATAAGAATGTAAGTGAATGGGGCTGGGAGGAATACAGACTGGCACATGTATCTGGAAATAAGGTCCATTGATCCCAAGGGGCTTACTCCTAAGTAGGTGTCTTCAGCCTTATGCCCAGTTTCATGCATGTTGGTGTGGTGGTATTTCCCAGCAAATTCAATTGGATGTGCAGTTCTATCCTGTAATGCAGGTCTGCTCAACTTAGGCCCAGCTGTTTTTGGACTAAAGGTAAAGTAAAGGGTGCCATCAAGTCGGTGTGAACTCAGACACAGAGCCCTGTGGTTGTCTTTGGTAGAATACAGGAGGGTTTTACCATTGCCTTCTCTCATGCAGTATGAGATGATGCTTTTCAGCTCCTTCCTATATCGCCGCTGCCTGATATAGGTGTTTCCCATAGTCTGGGAAACATACCAGCAGGGATTCGAACTGGCAACCTCTAGCTTACTAATCAAGTCATTTCCCCACTGCACCATTAGGTGGCCTACAGCTTCCATTATTCCTGGCCACAGTAGCCAATAGCCAAAGTTTATGGGAGTTATAGGCCAACATCTGCAGGCTGGGGTGAACATTTGCACGCGTACACACACACAAATGCACAATTGGAGAGAACAGCACCATCCATGGGAACCTTAAAAATACAGACACTGTCCAGGCATGCAGGGGAATCAATGCCCTGATGCCCAACCAGACAGCACATGCAACGCCTTTGAAAGGATGCCTTGCTGGGCAGCTGCATCTGATCAGGTGTGTTATTCGTTAGTCCGTGCACATCCCTAATGCGGAATCCACAAATGGTGAGGTCCTCTTTTGTTGCCATACATGAGACTGCTAAGGAAGAAAAACAATCTAGATAAAAAATAAAAATAAAATTGAAAATTCCAATGCTAAAAACAAGTTGTTCTAGTAAGAACTAATCTGTCTACTTTCCTTTCACTATCCCTACAACTGGACTAAATCTGGTTCAGATTGCTTAGGCAGTTCACAAGGTAGCCCACTTGCACCTCAAATGTTCATGTGTCCACTATCTTGAACTGGGGTGGATGACATCATCACAAACTATGCATTTAAGTGTCCCTATGTGTCCCTACAGTTGTAGCAAATTTGGTTCAAATCAGTTAGGCGGTTCACAAGTTAGCCCACTTGGGCCTCAAAGGTTTATGTGTCCGCATCTTGACTAGGGGTGGATGACATCATCACAAACTATGCTGTTGAGGTTTCCCTATGTGTCCCTACAGCTGTATCTGATTTGGTTCATATTGGTCCAGGCATTGCAAAGTTGATGGGGGTGGGGAGATACAAACATGGATGGACACATGGACATGCACAAGGAATGCTGGGTGATCTCATAAGCCTACTGGAAAGTAGGCTGATAATATCAGGGTGGGGGGTTGGGTTTCTTTTTTTTAAAAAAAAAGAATAAAAATTGTTGAATTGCCTTCATGATAGTGGGATCAATTTAAGGACCAGTCATCAGGATGATAATCACACACTGGCCATTAGTACTCCCTTGGAAAAAACATTACTTTTCTGACACAGTTGTCTCTCAGAGCCCTTAAAGCAGGGATTTTTAAACTTTTGGATACTTGACCCCCTAAAATAATATATAAAGTTCTGCACCCCTCCCCATGATTAAAGCTATTGATTTGGTGAGGTTGAGATAAATAAAGTGGGTTAAGTTTTTCAATGAGATGGATGAGCTCACTTGTTCTTGCTTAGTTTTTCAGACCTGGGATTTACTTTAGAAATTGCCAGTCTAATTCTGGTGTCCAAGTTTATTTTGATTTGTATTTGCTTTTTAGCAATTGCTGGAAAGTCTGATTCATAGAAGCAGGATGTTGTGAAAGGAATCGGTATTTTCATAGCTTTATCACTTAATTCTTTGAACTCAGCTTGCACACGAATCCAAAATTAAGGAAGAGACATAATCAGTAACTTAAAGCAGTCTCAAAGAGCTGCTTCGATGCCTCTAAAATGCAGGGAGGATAAAAGTGAAACAGGAGCTGCTAAGAGCAGGCACAGCAGTCATGCTTCTTTGATGGGCCAGAAGAGAGTTCCTTCTCATGAGACACTCACTAAAGCTTGTCAGGGTGTAGGGATCTCACCGGTAGCCATAGGACAGGCTCTTACCAGCAATCCCCTGCCCTGAACTGATTTGTGTGCATGCACACACTAGCCACTCCCCCAAGTATGACATCATGTGCAGGGGGCTTGGCCATGTGCCCAGAATGTGCCCTTCTGCTACCGCCAGTGGGTGCTTCGTTCACACATTGTTTGAGTCCAGTGCATTTTTTCTCTGCCTTGATCTGAGCAGAGAAAGAATGCACCCAACCCAAACGGCATGTGAACAAAATGGCAACTGGAAGCAGCAGAAGAGTAGTGTGCCTGCTACAGTTTTTGGGAGAATGAGGGCTGACAAATGCCTGCCAGACACAGGAGGTGTGAGGGGAAGCAGGGTTACTAAGCCTCTGGTGGCTCCCAGAACTTCTTGGGGTGGTAGTGGCCTTAGGGTGCTTGTCCAACCATGCTCCATGGTAGCCACGTGCCTGGTGTGGAGCTCATCTCCTGAGAAGGAACTCTCTTCCAGCTTGTTGGCCAAAGAAACACTTTTGTTGTGCCTGTCCTTAACGGTTGTCGGCTCCTGTCTCCCTGTGTGCCTCCTATCTTCTATCTCTGGGAAAGGTTATGTAGCAGATGAGAAGAAGGAGATGTGGCAGACTGGTATATATGACAGATGGGGCAAAATAGAGGGCAGGCATATGTGCTAATGGTTTTGAAACAGTGATTTGAAATGGTGATTAAATTGGTCCCCCTTTTTAAAAAACACATCACTATATATGGGTCTCAGCATCATCCACTGGTCTCAAGAGGAAACTATTTCTTTCATTTCTCCTGAAAGAGGCAGTATACAAAAATCACTAGGGCACAATATGGTGGCAAACCACATGAGGAGTCTTTGACCTAGAATCAAGTGACCACTATATGAAGGATCAGAAACAATGGGTCGGTTCAGACGTAACGGGAAATGGATGTCCCTTAGCCTCTAGTTCCCAAACCTGAACCTGGAATTGGCATACCAAAACCAAAAATGGTTTTGCATTTCCCCTCACCTAACTGCAATTGTTACCTTCAGTTTATATTGTGTTACCCCACTAATAACTGCATTTCGGCGGTGCCTCCATTACATCCAATACAGGGATTGGAGTTTGTCTTGACTCAGTTGAGGGAGGAAGCCCCTCCTTACTCCAGCTCCTATTGGCTGTGTGGGCTGTCCTTCAGGACATAAGAAAGCCTGCACTGCCAGCTCCTCCACATCTCTGCAGTCTTGCTAGCTGCAGTCAGCAAGACTACAGTAGGTATGAACTCAGACCTGAGAGTGGGGGGACAGGGGCATGGACCCACAGTTCCACTGGACCCATGGTTCCATATGTTGTTTGAACCAGCCCAATAACCATCTTATCCTAAAAGTGGCTGCAGATGCCTCAGTTTCCATCAGCATCTGTGGGATTTTTGTACTGTACATTTAGGAGCACTCTCCTGTTATGAATCCCCATCCTTCATTTCCTTCATCCCCATCCTTCATCAGGACATGCATAATATATTTCCTAACTGATAAATGTGAAAAAACCTGGATCAGTACATCCATCCTCACGTTCCCCTTCTAAATGACACAATGGTCCTATACAAGATGCATTATGTTCTGAACAAGCGCAAGATGCTTCCTTATGAAAGATCGACCACATTAATGACTTTCTGTGACATTCACGAATTACGATAGCAAAGCTATTTCTTTAATAGTGCTTATATAAAATTCATTAATCGACTAGAATAATGACTAATACGAAACCGACATTAGTAATACAATTCAGATCTCATTACATGGCTCTGTCCTTCTGTCACTTTAATAGTGACTTGCACTACATTATTCAGCAGAGAAGTAACTAATTATTTGTTTCTTGTTGTATAATGTTTTAGTGATGTCAGTGTTCTCATTCTTTTCCTGATGCATTCTTTTAAAGCAGGGGGACCTTGTTGAATTTTTGATGCCTATGGAAAAGTTAATAAGTAAATGACTGCCTCATTATTTGACTCCTTTTATGAAATCAGCTGCTATAAAAATGTTCTAGGACGTGACAAATTTCATGTTTTTAAATGTTCCTCTAGAAGGAGCTTCTCCAGGTGCAGAGCTTTATCTGTAAGTGGAATTCTTGAAATATTACATTTTTTTCTTTGCATTTTTATTTTAAAGAGATAATCCAACAATTGTATTTTCCAAATTAAAAATTACATCAAATTAAACTTCTCTTTTAAGATAGAAAATTATCATAACCACTAATCATAGCATATTCAAGTTTGAGGGGGCCTGGTTGTCTATCGAGTCCAACCTCCTGCTCAGTGCAGGAAAAACAGAGGTAGAGCATTCCCAAATGATGACACAAACCACGGTGTCCTCATGTTGGAAATTCTCTGTGGTGAGAGAATCCCTTTCTCATTATAGCAGAGTGTACAGAGGCACAACACAGCGGATTTAGTTAGGCATGCGTGTATGCTGAGAGTAAAGTAACTTTGAGCCAATTCATAGTTTCAAATCAATATATAAGGCATTTATTAAGGAAGTCCATTCTAGATAGGAAAGTGAGGAGTTAGGATCTCTAATCTATCTATCTGGCTGTATGCAGATGGATTCTGCATCTTCTCTGCACATATGGTGCAGGGAGAGGAACTTGCCATGTTGCAAGGTAGAAGGGCAGGTAGGGAAGAGAGGAGAGGAAGGAAGTTAGTCCCTGAGATTAGCAATCTACATATCAAAGAGATAGTATCAGATCAGTGGAGAAGGGATGACCAATGTCTTGACCCTCTAGCCCTCTGACTCACTAGTCTGTCCTCCACTGTCTGAGATGAGACAGAGCAAAGTCCTTTAACTTCCAACACCCCCTCTCGATGTCTCGTGACTCAGTTGATAAGATTCATTTTCTCTCTCAGCTTTTCAAAGCAGGGTCTTGGTAGTGGCTTAGTGAGTATGTCTGCAAGCATTTCATTTGTTGGGCAGTAGATCAGCTTGATTAGTCCATCTTTCTGCAGACTTCTCACTACATGGTACTTTATATCAATATGTTTGGTACGCCCCTTTACATCTTCTTGTTTGGAGAGTTGAATGCAGCTTTGGTTGTCCTCATACACTGGTATGGGCTGTGGTACATCTGCACCTAGGTCCTTCAGTAGTTGACACAGCCATTGTATCTCGTGACAGCCCTGTGCAGCTGATACATATTCCGCTTCAGTGGTTGATGATGCTAATATGTCTTGCTTTGTGCTTGACCAGCTTATGGCTCCATCTCCATAGAAAATTATGTGACCGGTGGTGGATTTCCTTTCTGTTAGATCTCCACCCCCCCCCCCCAGTCTGCATCTACGTATGCTTCTAGTTTTGGTTGACTGTTAGCTGGCAGCTTGAGCTTAAAGTGTGCAGTACCCTTTAGGTACCTAACAAGTCTCTTAATTGCATTCCATCCTTGACTGTTGGTGATGCAGTCTTTCTGCAAAGTAAGCCAACTGCTGTACTAATATCTGGCCTAGTGAGTGTACTAATGTATAAAAGCTTACCCAATGCTTCATGATATCTATGGTTGTCAGATAGTGGCTCAGTTTGATCTTCTTGCTTTATGTAGTTCACTTCCTTTGGAGTTGGTGTAGGATTCGCATTTTCCAGTTTGAGCAGGTTTATCAAGTCTTTAATTTTCTGTTCTTGGTTGATCAGGAAATTTCCATCTTTCTCTCTTTGTACTTGAATGCCCAAGTAGTGTGCAATGTTGGCAAGTCGCTTGACTTCCACATCTCTGTTCAGATGATGCATTATTTCCTTGCTGTCATCTGGATTTTCATAGGCAAGAATCAAATCATCAACATACGCCAAAATGTAGGTCCACTTGCCATCTATGCACCTCGTGTATAGACAGGGATCCGCGTTGCTTCTTTTAAAGTTTGCTTGAAGCAGCATATCATTTAGTTTTATGTTCCATGCTCTGGCAGCCTGTTTTAAACCATAAATGCTCTTTTGCAGTTTGCATACATAGTCCTCTTTGCCTTTCTCTAAGAAACCTGGTGGTTGTTGCATGTAAATGTCCTCTTCTAGTTCGCCATGCAAGAATGCAGTTTTCACGTCTAGGTGTTCAACATGCATTCCTTTGCTAGCAGCAATACTTAACAGAGTCCTTACTGTGGTATGTTTAACCACTGGTGCAAAGGTTTCATCATAATCTCCATATTTCTGTGAATATCCTTTTGCTACTAATCTGGCTTTGTAGCGCTGAATCTCACCATCAGCATCATGTTTGAGTTTGAAAACCCATTTGCAGCCTATAACTTTCCTTCCTTGAGGTAACTTAGTAAGAGTCCAGGTTTTGTTTTTCTGTAGAGCCTCAAGCTCTTCAATTGCAGCTTGTTTCCACTTCTGGGCTTCTGGTTGTGGAAGCTGGGATATTTCCTCCCATGATGAAGGTTCTGGTTGTTCCGCCGTTCTTGTGAGGTAGGACAGTCTCAGAGCTGGAACACCTCTGTTTGAGTGTGTTTATCGCCTCACCTCACCCTCTGTGGTCCCTTACCTCGGGTGCATCTGGTGGATCGCTGGGGGTCTCTGTGTCGAGTGTGGTTGGATCTGGATCTGCTATCTCCTCCTCCTCAATTCCTCTGAGATCAGGAAGCATAATCCAGTCATCAGGGCGTTTGGTCTGGTTGCTTGCTTCAGTGTAGGCCCCCTCTGAAGGTGTAGCTCTTTCATTCTCATCAAAATACACGGCTCTGCTTATGGTTATCCTGTTGGTGTCAGGATCCAGAATTCTGTAGCCTTTGGATTGTGCTGAGTAGCCTACAAAAATCCCTTTTGTGGCCCTAGCCCCTAACTTAGTCCTTTTTCCCTTTGGGATGTATGAGTAAGCCATGCTTCCAAAGACACGTAGATGCGTCATGGACGGTTTATGACCATGCCAAAGTTCATATGGTGTTGTTCCTATAGGCTTTGTGTGCATTCTGTTTTGTATGTATGTAGCAGTCATGATGCCTTCTCCCCAGAATTTCTGTGGGAGGTGTCCGTCAGCAAGCATGCATCTTACCATGTTCAGTAGAGTTCTGTTCTTTCTTTCTGAGATTCCATTTTGGGACAGGCAGTAAGGTACCGTGGTTTTATGCACGATTCCATGTTCTCTCAGGAACTGCTGTGTGGCGCTGGACATATATTCTCCTCCATTGTCTGTGTGTAGGATCTTTGGCTTCCAGCCAAATTTGTTGCTTGCCATCACTACATATTCTTGTAGTTAGGCAGGGTCGGCTGCCTAATAGGACGTTTTCCCCTCTCTCTCCCTCCAGAGAGGGAGAGGAAGGGAAAAACGTTCTATTAGGCAGTTGGAGCTTCCTGAAATACTTGGCAGAAAGTTTGCCCGGGCTCTCAGCGGCCCAGGCGTGGGAGGGGGGAGTTCGCTCTGGGCTCCTACGGAGCCCAAGCCACACAGGGCGGGGCTCTCTCAGTGGCTTCTCGCCATTGGCAGCTTGGGTTCTTTGAACCCTTTCGCCCAATGGTGGCTCCACCCCGGACTGGTGTGGTAGTAAAATCTGCTCCCTGCCCCATTGGCTCAAGTGACTTTCATGAGATCAGGATTAACTCCCTCTCAGATGAGTTCTTTGGTCATTCTGCAGTGTAATGGAATTCTGGGAACTGGGTTTTCTGTATTGTATATGTAAGTTCAAAAGCAGAAAAATGCACTTGTATAGCTCTCCATTAAGTCCTTAAGATGGCATTAAAGCAAGCCATCTCGATTCCTAACTTTTGCTTTGCTTCCTTGCTACCAATTACTATGCCACATAGGCTGACTACAGATAGATTAGGCCTATCCCTAATCAGGCAGAGGTGAAGTGAGGCAAAAAGATGGCAAAAACGCAACAAGAATTCTGTACCCAGAGGCAGAGTCCTCAATTGCTTTAGGAAAATGAGCAAGTATGTCCTGGAAGGGGTTAGAGTGTCTCACATTACCGTCTCTTCTTTGCATGGTGGGCTGATCTTTCTACAGCTCTTTCTTTAGCAAGAGCTTGGTGGTATTAAACAGGCTGCATTATTGCCTGACAACTTCCAGGTTCCTGGTTCAAGATCTGCTGCAGCATGGGGTCTTATTTGCTAAGTGTTAACCATCATAGTGTGCATGTAACCAGATAAGAAATTGGCCATCAAGAATGCCATGCTAAAGTTATGAGGACACCTTCCTGGATTTCTGGGCAGTTCTTTAGTCATCATTTCAAACACTTTTTATGAACTGATCTCATGTGGATGGAAGCTGCATCTGAATGACACAACCATAAAGCATGTCTAAAGGGCATCTTAGCCACGTACAGATGTAAACCAATTTGTAGATGGTGATTGATAATGATGATTCTGGCAGTTTTTAACTGCATTAAAAGTCAGTAGTCATCACTGTCAGTAAACCAGCAGATCTCAGCCATGTGGGTAGCAAAGGATGACCAAACATCCATATCTACTTGGAAATCTGGGGACATTTTAAAGCAATCACCACATTGTAATGTGGTTATCTGTATCAACCCGGTAGTGCATTATTTATTGTAACATTTTGCTCCATACTTCTGGGCCTTTGCTGAAGATAGGGGGTTACTTCTTGGATTGTAAAGAAGTTCAGCCATCAGATGCAGATATGATATATCAATCTAGGTCATTGGAAAGTTAGTTTCTTGTATGGTTGCTAGGAATTCACAGTATAAAATATATGTCTATAATATGGACTGTTGAAGGGCCTTGTGGTTGGGTGGTTTCAATTCCTATGAAGTGTCTGCTTTTAATCTTGATCCCTAAGTCAGTTCCTTCCTAGGGGGTCTCTGAGACACTGAAATCTCCTAGCTTGAGGCCAAAAGCACTGTTCACCCTTAGTTGGTGGCTCCAAGTCAAAAATTGTCCAAAAAGGCCTGTAGCCTAACTCAAGGTCTATCTCAAGTTATCCTTGACAGCTTCAGCTACAAAGGCTGAATTGCCCTCATGCCTTATTGCTGTCACCAAGGAATATAGGACTCAATATCCTTTGAAATAAAGCTCATAAGACAGAAGGTTACAACTTTTTGAAATGAATTCAGCATTAGACATGAAAACAAAAGTTGCTGGAAAAGAAGTCTGATTTTTGTGTGAAATGAATATACTACATAAACAAAAGGAAGCAAACTGACCTATGAGTAGAACAATGGGGCTTAATACCATTCTAGATACTGAGCTTTTTATCTTTTCCCTGCCTCCTTCCCTGCTGAGAACCATTTGATTGCCCCATTTATCTTCTCCATACTTGTATGTTCTGTCATTCCATTCTTATGCATGAGAAAACCCTTCCCATTAATTTCCTGGAAGATGCTTACCTTGGTTTGCTCAAAACTTGCTAAAACTAAAAGTGGGTATACAGACTGGTAGCAATTATGATGACTGCAATCCTATGCTGCATACATGGAGAGTATTGTACAGAGAGGCTGCCATAGTGTAACCTTTCCCTTACCTGCCAAGCTCCTGCTGCACCAGGTGCACCACTAGTGTGGGATGTGCCTTGATGTGACCGCACTGTACTTAACATTAGAGTTTGAAAGAGAATTCATTATGTGAATTTATGGTGAGTATTTATCCTTGGAACAGAAGTGTCACCTGCAGACTACTGCTGAGGAATAGTTGCTAATCCAGGATGTATTTGCTATGTTCTAGTTACTAAGGGCACCAGAAAAGATGTAAATGAACTTTTCCTAAGGGCAAGGATGGATATCGCTTTGTATCCTGCAAACAGATGATTTTACAGGCACTTTGGAGAAGCTGGATGTATAGCCAGATTATTTCCAAGCATATTGGAATTGGTGTGAACAAAATTGGATGCAACCCGACCCACAGGTAACCTCAGCACAATATGCTCACATATGTCCAGGCAAAGGAAGTCCTATAAGTGGAAATGGCACTGGGATAATTAGCTTTGGGTAAGTGATTTTGTAAGGGAAAACCCATTCACTTCTAGGGTATAAATTTACCTTATTTTATAATTCTTTTTCATCCACAGAGACCAAAGTATATATTGTGATTAGATGTTCTTTGCAGGTTTTGTGTCTTGGGGTGCCAGTGACAATGTCAATTACAAGGACAACTTTATAGAACTATAAATCAACCATTTCTGAACCTTGGGGCATATTGAAATAGGAAATTTCCTCATACATCTAATTGAGGGTTAACCATCTACCAGTCCCAGTACGTGGTGGGTAGTCTGTGTTCAGCTTGATGGATCACAAGAAACACAAACCTCAAATGCATGAACTAGTCCGGAGATCCTCTGTATGTTAGAATCCAGTGATTCTGGATTCTAACATACCTCCAAAAGGGTTCTAAGAGCTTGCCAGTGGGGGGCAAGAGGGCACTATACTGGCTTTGGCAGTGGCAGCTGTGGCTCCTCCAAACCCCTCCAGTGCTCTCCCCCAGCATTGCAGGCTTGCAGTGGCCCATTTCTGGCCTCCATGGATTAATGGAGGCCAGGACCAAGCCACCACTGACCCACAATGCTGGGGGAAGAGTGTCGGTAGGGTTTAGAGGAGTCACCACTCCTGCCATGCCACTGCTGCTGTACTGCCACTGAAGCTGGTAATGTGACTTCTCACTGCCCCTCTGGCCACCTTTAGAACCCTTTTAGAGGCAGGATTCCCCTTTAGAAGCAGTGCCCCTCAAACTGGGTCAAACCAGGTCCATATCGGACTGGGAGCGGCCCAGTTACAACTCAGATCAGCTGCCTTTTTTTGAGGCCAGTCTGGTTCGAGTTTGAATCAAACCCAGTTTGATTCAAACCCAGTTCGAATCAAACCAGTTCCTCACACCCCTACTGTATGTTTGGCTTTGTCTTCTCCATCCATTATCAGCAAATATGGGACTCAGGATATGACATGGGGAAGGACTGTAGTTCATTGGTAGATCACATCTTGTATGTAGAAGATCCCAGGTTCAATCCCTGATGTCTCCAAGTGGGTTGGGAAAACCTCCATCTGAAATCCTGCTAGTGGCTGATATCCTGACTAAATTTACTTGAGGAAATCCCACTGAAATGAAAAGAACAAGTTAGGCATATGTAACTTGTCCTTTAAATTTCATTGGGATTTCCTTAAGTAAACTTAGTCAGGATGTCAGCCAGTGTAGACAATACTAAGGGAGATGGACCAATGGTCTGACTCAGCAGCTTCTTGTGTTCTTATCACATGTAGGTTGCACTCAACCTAAGTAGGGTTTATAGGCATGTAAGAGTCTGTCTTCACTGCCCCATATACAATATTGCAGGAATCAGGAAGAATGGTTGGGAGATATAACTTGCAGCTTTTAAATCTAGACCACTGTGGTATGAGACAACTCAATGCCAATAGCAACACAGATCCTTTGGAACATCCAAAATATATGTTTTGAAACAAGCAGGGTAAGAAGGAGCCAATGTGAGTTTTTAGGTCAGGGAACTGTTTTCTCATTCTTTTTAGTGCTCCCTCATTCAGATATCCAAAAATGCTCCTTTCTCATGCTTACGGTGCTGAAAGCATGAAGGATGCTATGATCCTGATCCTGATGCTGCCTATCACCGCCTCTGTTTTTATGTTTTATTTACACATTACAGAAGTCTTTGAAAAAGAAGACTGTGAATGTGGAAGATGCGTATCTCATTGCCGTTAAACCGTCTTATCTTCATTTCAGCAATAAAGTCCTAGTCTTCACATGCAATATAATGTATTCCAAAACTGAGAGATTGGACTATGTCATATCAGGGGGTTTGAGGAAGGTTAATCAGTGAATGAGTGATCCTCATGTAAAACAATAACAAATTTGCAAGTTTTAAAAAGTAGCGCATCAGAAAGCAAGATTCTAGACCAGCTCTCTTACTGCTACGATAGATTTCAGCCCGCAGAGGAAAGCATTCAAAAATATGATCCTTCATATGCAGTCTGGAATGGCACAGTCCATTCTACTCCCCCCACTCATTCTTGCCCTGCGTTGCTGCATGTGTTAACAAGGCCAACGATGTTACAAGGAATGTCCATCTCTCAAAACTACAACTGTAAAAATTAGCATTGGCTGCAGTGTTAACTTTGTCAATATATTGAATTGGCTCTTCAGACCTTCAGTTACTATCTGACAGGCATATATGTGTGGTCAAGCTGAGCATATTCCAAGTGGTGACCTGGCACTCAACATGACACAATGAACTGAGAGAAGGCACATGATGAAGTTCTACTGCTGTAGATCTGACCTATAAACTGCCTGGATAGAAGATTCATCAGGAACCTCATCTAAGCTGCATTGAGTTCTTCAAAGGAAGAGCAGGGTGAAAGTGTAATAAATAAATGTGTAAAAAATAAAGCTGACAATTGAACTTCTGTAAAAGCAAGTAAAACATTTGCTGTATCTCAGAGTTATTGAGACAGAACAAAAATTGTATGTAATTCCCTAGTGTAAAATAATCAGATTTCTGTCCTTTGTCTCAGGTCACATCTAGCATTAGCTTTTTGGTGGTATTGTAGCATCAGCAGAGTTGGCTAGAGGTATTTGTTTTGGTGAGGGAATACTTATTAGGGGTATACATGACACCAGTATGCCCAGTTCGGTTCAATTCCAAACTGGACTTGAATGGAACTGGGCATTTTTGGTTTGGCACCCCGAACATACCCCCTGGTTTAGCTCAAATTCCAGCAAGTCCAGGCGATCTAACACACACACACACACACACATTAAAAAAAACACTCACTGCTTCTGGGGGGTGCTGCTGCTGCAGCTGTGGGAGGATCTCTAATGGTTCCACCTCCTCCCACCGGCCTCCTCCTGGTCTCCAATCAGCTCAGTTCAGGCCATTTTCATCTGTTTTTGGCCCATTCTAGGCCTCTTCTTGCTGACAGCAGCCATTTGGGAGGCCACTTTGCATGCACGCTGTCCATCTGCATGGCTGGGTCAGGATCCAGGCCATGCAAATGGCCAGTGTGTATATGCGGTGGCCTCCAAAATGACCACCACCAGCACAAAGAGGCCCAGAACAGGCTGAAAACAGTCTAAAATGGCCCGAACTGGGCCAATTGGAGACTGGGGGGGGGAGGGGGGACTACTGGAGACTCCCCCCCCCATGGCCATGGCAGCATCTCTTAGAGCTAGTGAGTATTTTTTTAATGAAGTGTGTGTGTGTGTGTGTGAACACCCCGACTGCCAGGGGTGGTGGGGTTCAGCTCAAGTTTGAGCCAAACCAGGTCTGGTTCAGCTTGAGGATGAGCCAGTGGTGAGCCCTAAAGCCAGCCAAGTTCGATGCTGGACTGGCTCAAACTTGAGCGGGTTTGCACATTTCTAATATTTATATTAGTAGTGACTTTTCAATACTGCTTATTATATATTTGCATGTTATTGGTATAGGGTTTTGTTTTGTTTTGTTTTGGATACTGTGGTGTATTCCATGAATCAGTGTGATGTGATTTAATGTTGGACACATATTGGGAGACATGAATTCAAATCTTTGCTTAGCTAGGAAGTGGGTGACCTTGGGCCAGTCATTGTCTCTCAATCTAATTTATCTCAGAATGGTGTGACAAAAGTAAGTTTGGAAAATCCAGATATATACTACCCTGAGCTCCTTGGAGGGTAGATGAGTAGACGTCTTGATAAATAAATGGGATGTAAGCCATCACAACTGCTTATGGGGTAGGTGAAATAAAGATCAATGAATAAATATTAACCTTCTCCACATCTGGCAGTCACCATTCTTCCACCACTCCAATTAACTCTCTGTAGTGCCATTGTCTCCTGAAAGCTCCATACTGCTTGAGGAACACTCCCTGACAATCTCTCTTGTTCCACTCTTCATTAACTCATTCAGCAGTAGCAGTGCCCTAAGGGAGAGTGAGAGAGAGACTCTGAAGGTCAACTTGACTGTCTATTCAATGAATATCTCTGGGATTTATACTTTTGAATGTTTGCTCTAGACAGAAATTGCAGTGGCACATCCTAGTAAGGCCTAAGGCCTGAATTGCTTTCTTGTCTTAATGATATTTCATATTTTGCCTTTTCACCTTTGTCATATTTCAACCATATCCCACCCCCACCCCCGAAAGCTTCACTGGCGAAAGCAGGGACACTTTGGTGTACACCCCTCTTCTTATTACCTGCTCCCTCCACATGCTACACATTGGTATAGCAGTGTATGTTATATTGGTTTTTTCCTGCTCTAACTAAATCTCCTGTCTATCTATCTATCTATCTATCTATCTATCTATCTATCTATCTATCTATCTATTTCTTGTGTACTGCCTCCTACAAGGACTCTAGGCAGTGAACAATAACTATTTATTTGTTTGTTTGTTTGTTTGTTTGTTTGTTTAAAAGATTTAATATACCACCCAATCCACAGACTCAGGGTGATGTACAAAGCAAGAACAGCATCTGAGATGCTGGCTGGGAGAGGCGGTCTTGAAGATAAGCAGGTGCTAAGCCCTGAAGGGCTTTAAAGGTGAGAACCAGCACTTTGAATTGGACCCAGAAGCAAATAGGTAACCATTGCAGTGACTGCAAAAGAGGTGTCACACTATCATATCTTCTAGCACCCATAAGTGGACGGGCCACCGCATTCTGGACTAACTGAAGCTTCTAGGTCATCTTCAAAGGCAACCTCAGGTAGAGAACAGTACAGTAATCCAAACGAGATATGACAAGGACATGAGTTACCATTGCCAGGGCCTGCCGGTCAAGATAGGGCTGCAACTGGCAGACCAGCCAAAGCTGGGCAAAGGCAAACTCTGGCCATGGCCTCCACCTGCTGCGCGAGCAGGAGCCGTGAGTCCAAGAGGACCCCTAAGTCATGGACCACCTCGTTCAGGTGGCACAACCCTGTCCAGAGAAAGACTCAATCTCAGCAATTGGCCAGGTTGAGAAGTAAGCAAAAGCAACTCAGTCTTGGTGGGATTAAGTCTGAGCTTGTTTTGGCCCATCCAGACCCTAACAGCCTTCAGACACTGGGCAAGCACAGAAAAAGCATTTCCCGGAGTGGCCTGGAGAGGCAATATACAACTGAGTATCATTGGCATATTGATCTCAACACAAACTGGTGGATGACCTGTCCAGCGTTTTCATGTAGATATAGAAAAGAATGGGTGAGGGAATTCATGGATGCAGGAGCAATAACAATAATTTTTTAAAAATTAAAGGGCAAAAGCCTGGTGGAAAAGGTAGGTATTAAGAACAGCCTTAAAAGCCATTAAGGAGGGGGATGGATGAATCTGGCGGGGGGAGGATGTTCCAAAGAAGAGGGGCAGCCACAGAGGAGGCCCTACTACAGGCCCAGGCACCACACACTATAGCAGGGCCCAGGACATTAAGGAGGGCCAATTGAGAGGACCTAACAGGATGGGATACAACTGGCCAAGAGAGGCGATCTCAGAGATATACAAGTGCTAAGCCCATAAGGGTTTTGTGGGTGAGAACCAGCACTTTAGATTGGACCTGGAAGCGAACAGACAACCAGTACAGTGATCATGAAAGAGGTGTAACACTATCAAATCTATGGCCACCCATGAGGAGATGGGCTGCTGCATTCTGGACTAGTTGAAGCTTCTAAATCATTTTCAAAGGCAACCCTAGATAGAGCACGCTACAGTAATCCAAATGAGAGGTAACAAAGGCATGAGTTACTGATGCCAGGGCCTGTCAGTCGAGAAAAGGCTGTAACTGGCAAACCAGCCGAAGCTGGCCAAATGAAACCCTGGCCACGGCCTCCACCTGCTGTTCAAGCAGGAGCTGCGAATTCAGAAGGACCGCCAGATCAGAAACCATCTCTCTCAAGGGAAGCACAACCCTATCAAGAGATAAACTCACACATGGCAATTGGCCATATTGCAAACTGAACAAGAGCAACTCAGTCTTGGAGGGATTAAGCCTGAGCTTGTTTTGGCCCATCCAGGTCCTGATAGCTCCTAGGCACTGAGCCAGCACATGAATGGCATCACCTGTTTGGTCAGGAGTAGAGATATAAAGCTGAGTATCATTAGCATATTGATGAAAAATTACCCCAAACTGATGGATGACCAGGTCCTGCGGCTTCATGTACATGTTAAAGAGAATGGGAGCAAGGACGGAGCCCTGTGGAACCCCACAAGAAAGGAGCCACGGCTCAGAACGCTCACCCCCAATCAACACTGACTGGAATCACCCAGTGAGATAGGACAGGAACCAATGAAGAATAGTGCCTCCAAGGCCCAGCCCACTTAGGCATTCCAGAAGGATAGCATGGTCAATGGTATTGGAAGACACTGAGAGATCAAGGAGAACCAAGAGAGGTGCGCTTCCCACATTGAGGTTACAATAAAGGTCACCCAACAGGGAGACCAATGCCATTTCAGTGCTGTGCTGTGGACTGAAACTTGACTGGCAAGGGTACAGAACATCAGTTACCTCCAGGATTCTCATCAACGGAGCACAAACCACCTTCTCCAAAATCTTACCAAGAAAAGGAAGATTGGAGATTAGATGATAGTTATCCAGATTGTCAGAGTCGAGAGAAAGCTTCTTCAGGAGAGGGTAGACCACCGCTGCTTTCAGGGCTGAGGGAACAAATCCCTCCCAAAGAGAAGAATTAACCATCTCCCGAAGCCAGGAAATAACATTCCCCCTTGCAGCCCTAATAAGTCAAGGGCGAGTGCAAGGCTCTAGGCTAGAGATCGCTGTGCCCATGTTGGCAAGAATCCTGTGCACGTCATCAGCCTCAACAAGCTCAAAGTTATCCCAGATAGTATCACAAGATCCAGCCTCTATTACCTCAACTGATACAGAGAATTGGACTCCAACTTTGACTGAAGGTGAGCAACTTTATCAGTGAAAAACCTGGCAAACTTGTCACAATGGCCAGATGGAAGATCACCAGAATCATCCCTTCCCAGCAAAGAGTGCATGATTCAGAAAAGGGCCACTGGACAGGAATCCACTGATGCAATAAGCATGGAGAAATAAACAGATTTCACTGCCTTTATCACCACTGTATGCCCCCGAACATGGGCAATCAACTGTGCTGGGTCGGCTTCTGTCTTAGTATTCCTCCAGTGGCGCTTTGGATGTCTTTTGGCTCACTTAATCTCTCAAAGTTCCTCAGAGAACCAAGGAAGTCGAGATCCACGAGCCCTAAGAGGCTGCTTAGGAGCAATCTCATCAAGCAGCCATGTAGCCCTGATGTTACAGGCCTCAATGAGTAGCGCTCGTGAGTTGCCTACCAGATTGCTGGGAAACTCCCCAAGCATCCTCTGAAAACCATCAGGATCCATAAGGCACCTGGGGTGGACCATCCAGCCATTTATTCAAACTATAGCATGTCCTGAACTTATTTATTAGCAAATAGGTTGTTGTTTTGTCTAACCTAGAAACACGTAATTGTCCTAATTTGTGCTATGAACAGTTCAAAATGAGTTGTGACCTGTGAATCTGATAAATTGTGCATTAGGTGCTTTTGTGGTATTCATGCATATGTACTTAGAAACAAGAAGGTCATGCGCATGACCACTGTTGGGCGGGGAGGGCATGAGGGGAAGGCAAGATCCAGCTCACGGCTCCCCCAGATGAGCAAGGTCCATGTGTGAGATGTGCAGCTTGCGTACCCACATGATCTGCACTGTGCCCAGCAGCACAGAGTTCTGGAGGCCAGGAAAATGCAACCCACCATCCAGATATCCCATAGCACACCACACAATGAGTGCAGCACATTGGGGGAGTCCCTGTGTGTGCAGCCTGAGCACATGCCTCACCCCAGCACTGGGGTTGAGGGCGTGCTCATGCCCACTAACCCCATTTAAGGGCCAGTGTTTAAAGTTGGGCTAGTGGGGGCAGAAGCACCGGGACAGGGAGCGATCCCAGCATTCCACACGAGCAGCTTGACCCAGACTGGTCTGCTGTAGACTGGATTGGGCTGCTCATGTGAATAGCCTTAAGAAGTATCTAGTCCCCTTTCAGAGATTTAATTTCTAAAGATCTGGGCAAGGTGTCTGAACCCTGGAGAATGGCAAATCGAACACTCATGAAACTAGCATCCTTTTACCTCCTGCAAGGGACAAAATAGAAGGGTGAATTACCAGGGACAGATACCAGATACATATCTACCCAGGTAAAAAGTGGCATCTAGAGTGTATGGAATTGTTGGAATGGGTGAGTGCTAAACATCTTCATGGCAAACCTACTGGAATTTGAAACCTTCTTTGTCTTTACCACCAGTGGCACTCTGACACCTGGACTTCTGGGCCAAAGTCCAGGACCTCTACAGCCCCTGGGGGCCCCCAAATCCTCTTTAGACTGTCCCAGATGGTGTGATCATTGATGGCCTGCACTGTGCCGGGTGGCTGAGTGTGATTATGACCTGTGCCGGGTGCTTTAGAAGCAGAGGGGGGAGTGGGGAAAGAAAAATGTCAGATGGGAATATGTTAAGTTGTGTGTTGAAGTATTTCTGCTACTACATATTTGCCTCAATATACCCCATGCGCTAAAAATACTGAGGCTGTTCTCACAATGGAGGGAAATTGGGCTAAGGGAGCCCAGCCTGGTTTCCCTCTATCGTGAGAGCCACCGGTGGCTAGCCCGCCTAAGAACCCCTCCCCTAAAATGAGGTTAGCGGAGCACTCTCTCGGCTAACCCCATTTTACTGATTGTGTGCTGCCACAGCACAGCTCTGCGCCACGGCGACACATGAGTAGACCCCTGACTGGGAGGCCACAACAGGCCTCAGGGGTCTCCCCAGAATGCCCTGCACACTCACATGGGGCATCCTGGGACTTCCGGGGGCCAAGTGGCCTCTGATCCCCACCGCCCTGACCGGCTCCGTAGGGGCCAATGGCTCTCTGCTTGTGTGGGGGGAGAGCAGGGGGCTAAGCCCGCTCTCCCTACTGAGCCTGGTTAGGCTCCACATGTTGATCGTGTGTAGAGCTTCACTGTGTTTGTCACGGTGTGTGTGTCTGTTTAGGGGGAGGATGCTTAACTTGTGGGAGGGGGGGTCTCCAGTGGAGTGGGGCAGCCTCCAAAGGCCTATAGGTCCAGGCTCCAAAATTACCTAATTGCACTAAGTGCCTCTGTTTAAAGTCACATTAAGTGGCGCAGCAGGGAAATGCTTGACTAATAAGCAGAAAGTTGCTGGTTCGAATCCCTGCTGGTGCGTTTCCCAGACTATGGGAAATACCTATATTGGGCAGCAGCGATATAGGCAGATGCTGAAAGGCATCATCTTATACTGTGAGGGAGGAGGCAATGGTAACCCCCTCCTGTATTCTACCAAAGAAAACCACAGGGCTCTGTGGGCGCCAGGAGTCAAAGTCGACTTGATGGCACACTTTACCTTTACTTTATCTCTATTTACCACCCAAAGTTCTTTTTTTAAAAGTTTGGGATTTGTGGGGTTTTGTTGGTGTTAATAAATGGTACCTGGCTCTTTTTGCCCTACTTAGTTAGTAATGTTCCTTTAAAAAAAAAAATTGTTAGACATGAATTTTGCTTTTCTTTTCTTATTACTTACCATTAATTTTTAATGCCACCCACCAAATTATCTTTTAGACTCCCTTTTTTCACCTCTTGATTTCTTACATTTAATGACACACACAATTGTTTGATATCTTTTCCCCTAGAAACCTGTCACTATTCTGTATTTAGCTACTTTGAAGTAGCTTTCATCTTTTAGCATTTAAATTACCTACGTCCCCTTGTATCTCTCTGCATTGTTCCTTTTTATTTACTCTGACGTCCTTCTCAGACTCATCTTCCCATTTTTAATTCTCCTTTGGTCTTTGTTTTTAATTTTCTATGTCAGATTTAGAGTTATTGCATGACTCCCACTGCTTTCTGTTATTACCGTTAACCTCAGATAAGAAATTTTATAACAATGGCTCTTAGAAGCTTGACTAAAACTTTAGCTCCAATGTAGAATACTTTTTAACTATGGTTATTGCATGGCACAATCATTTTCTCTCAGTAGGTGAAATGCTCAGGCCTCGGGAGCCCCCTTTTTCAATGTAGGTTGCCAACATGGTAGAAGATAATGAGACAACCTGATGAGTGAACTGATTTTCCTTTTACATGTGGCAGTGAAAAGATGCATATTGTTTACATGTGCTACAGCGTGTGAACTGTCCATAATTTCACAATATTCTTTAATAGCAACTCTCAGCTTGTTTGAAGACTCAGCTAGTTATTTAGGTATATGACTTGTTTTACTCATATAATTTGAAAAAGTCACCATTGTCAGCTGTAAAGACACAACACAGCCAAAAATCTATTAATTCAAAAATGAATGCATCTCCTCCCAAGTGCTTTCCCCTCACTAGCCCTGTTGGTATGGAGCTGTCAGCACATTATTTGCACCAACTTCAGAGCTGTATGATTTCATTGCATTGCCAGGGATCCCCAGAATGGTGTGAAATGTTCTTAAGAGCTGAGCTTGAAAACAGTAGAATCATGTGGTGAATCTGCAGGTTAGAAAGGCGTTTTGGTTGCATTGTTAAAGGTGTGTCTTGTAGGGATGTTGAGAGAGCTGCCAGTGGTGTTGCAATGGGTGGGGGGTGACCATGTGTCACTCACCCTTACATCCAGATCAGAATAGCCCAGCAGGGGTAGGTTAGCCTTCAGAAAGACAAGCTGCTCCACCAAGCTAGCATCCAAGTGTGAGCGATAGGGTGTCATCACATCCCCAGCAATGGAGAACAGCTTTTTACTCTGGATGCTGGTTGGTAGGCATGAGAGGCACTATCCGGCAACCGTCACTAAGCCCATCCAGACCTGGCAGTGCATTGCGCAAAACCAGATCGGTTTCACCTTTGGGTCTGCTTCTGGATGCCACAGGTACTGCAGAACAGACTGCCAAGCATCACCGCCAATATCCCAAGACATTTAGGTTCCTTACCGCTGCTGACCTGTGCCCTGCAGTGTGTGTAGGCAGCATGTGTAAGGTTACCTTGGCAGAACTCAAAGTGGCCCCACACCATGTTGCTCTAGTTCCTGGACCATTTTGGTGGTGGCGGTACTACTGGCGCTACTGGTTCCTGCTGGGGGCCACCACCACCACTGCCCTCAGCCTGGGGCTAAGGTCTAGGAACAACTGGAATGACTCCTTCCTGCTCCTTATCCTCAGATGGGGGCGTGCTCCTCACTGCCAATGGGGACTGCGGAGGAGGATGAAGAGAGCAATCTGGCTGCTGGGCTAGCAGCAGATGCTGCCTTCTTTGCTACCATGGGAAGAGCTTCTTCCCTGAAAGGGGAGACTCCCCCTTCTTCTACCTCAGCTGCCACAGACAGCTGCACCAGACAGGTGAGCCTGTGTGCAACAACATCTAAGGGGATGGCAGTGACTCGGGAAGTGGGCTCCTCTCACCCCACCCCTAGGGATGTGCGAACCGGTTCGGATCCGAACCGGTTCGGGTCCGAACCGGTTCCGGTTCGGAGATTCGGATCGAACCGAACCGAACTGGGGGTGGTTCGTTTCGAACCGGTTCGGACCGGTTCGGATCGGTTTGGAAAGCTGAAAATTGGTCAGATGGTAGCTGGCCCCCAGGGGTACCTGTCACCCAAACCCCAAAGCAATCGGACACTCGTACGATTTTTTATGAATTTTTGAAAAATATTTTTATTTTTCTCTCATAGGATATAATGGGACCCGAACCAGGCCATTATTTCTTATTGTGGAGCACTCATGGGTGCCAACAACCATGCAAACCCTGAAGCAATCAGACACCCCTATGATTTTTTATGAATATTTGAAATATTTTTAATTATTTTTCTCATTGAGTATAATGGGACACGAACCAGTCCATATCCCCTGTTGTGGAGGACCTAGGAGCACAAAAGCAGGGTGGGTGGTAGACAGGCATGGGTGCCTACCACCCAAAAAATCTCAAGGCAATTGGACACTCCTCTGATTATTGGTGAATTGTTAAGTGTTTTTGAATTCCTCATAGAGAATAATTAGGATTGCAGCAAATGTATAGCTTCACGTCGGGGGGAAAGGGGTGTCGTAGAGTGCAGTGTGGTGGGTGGTAGTTCCTAGGGTGGGCAAGGAAGCTATCAGAATTATTTGAAAGGAATTGGGCAAAGAGGTGATATTTAAGTGATTTTTGAAGTTTACGCGTCTTTAAGGTTTTTCCTCATAATAAGTTATAATGGAGCTTTCAGCAGCCCTATAAGTGCACATGGGGGTGCTGGGGTGGCCCAGAGCAAGTGGTGGTGTAGTGCACATAGGGTGCCAACCACCCCCATGGGTTTCTAACCCATGGGGTACAGGGATCTCTGGTAGGGGCACCCCCATGGGTACAGGGTTCTCTTGTTTCTGAGGTATTGAGTGTGGATTCTATGATAGCAAATGAGATTTTCAATGAGACACCATCAATCCACTCTAATATGCTATCATAGAATCCACACTCCGCCTCCTGCTTCTTCTCTGTGTGTGTGCTTAGTAGGGGTGTGCAATTTGGGATTTCGGGTGATTTGGCTCGGACCCGAACCGAATCACCCCCGTTCTGTTTTGTGCCCGAATCTGGGTCACCCGAATCACCCTTGATTTGGTTTGGATTCGGATTTAATCCGAATCTGAATCAATTTGGGGGGGTAAAAAGGGGCCCAGGGGCAAAATTGTGGGGTGGGGTGGTAGTGCCCAATGGGTAGAGTCTACCACCCCAATTTCAGGGGGATTGGGCAAAGGGCTGATTTTTGGTGAATTTTTAAAGTTTTAGTGACTTTGGGGCAGTTTGGGGGCATAGCATGGGATCTGGGCAAAAGGAGTGGGGTGGGGTGGTAGTGCCTAATGGGTGCAGGCTACCACCCCAATTTCAGGGGGATTGGGCAAAGGGCTGATTTTTGGTAAATTTCTGAAAATTTCATGTCTTTGGGGCAGATTGGGGCATATTGGGGCAGAAAGTGGGGGCTGGGGCAGAATAGTGGGGTGGGGTGGTAGTGCCTAATGGGCGGAGGCTACCACCCCAATTTCAGGGGGTTTGGACAAAGGGCTGATTTTTTGAGAATTTTTGAAGTTTTAGTGACTTTGGGGCAGTTTGGGGGCAGAAAGTGGATCTGCCCCAAAATAGTGGGGTGGGGTGGTAGTGCCTAATGGGTGGAGGCTACCACCCATCCCCAATTTAAGAGTGATTGGGCAGAGGGGTGAATTATGGTGAATTTATTTGTATGAGGTTTGTCTTCATAAGGTGAAGTGTGCTAAATTGATTACTTCCTCATATTATTCATAGTAAAGGAAAGTGTGAAAAAGTGAAAGTGGGGTCATGAGAGTTGTTTAATTGAAAAATATCTCATTTGCTATGATAGAATGAGAATTCACACCTTTTCTATTCACCATAATTCACCCCTCTGCCCAATCACTCTTAAATTGGGGATGGGTGGTAGCCTCCACCCATTAGGCACTATCTACCAGCCCACCCCACTCCTTTGGGGCAGATCCACTTTCTGCCCCCAATCTGCCCCAAAGACACCCAAACTTCAAAAATTCTCAAAAAATCAGCCCTCTGCCCAATCCCCCTGAAATTGGGGTGGTAGCCTCCACCCATTAGGCACTACCACCCACCCCACTATTTTGGGGCAGATCCACTTTCTGCCCCCAAACTGCCCCAAAGTCACTAAAACTTCAAAAATTCTCAAAAAATCACCCCTTTGTCCAAACCCCCTGAAATTGGGGTGGTAGCCTCCACCCATTAGGCACTACCACAACACCCCACTATTCTGCCCCCACCCCCACTTTCTGCCCCAATATGCCCCAATCTGCCCCAAAGACATGAAATTTTCAGAAATTTACCAAAAATCAGCCCTTTGCCCAATCCCCCTGAAATTGGGGTGGTAGCCTGCAACCATTAGGCACTACCACCCCACCCCACTCCTTTTGCCCAGATCCCATGCTATGCCCCCGAACTGCCCCAAAGTCACTAAAATTTTTAAAAATCGCCAAAAATCAGAGGAAGGTCCAATCGACTTGAAATTTGGGTGGCAGGTAGAACACAAGGTCCCCTTTCAAACCAGCTATTTTTTGAGATCCGAACCGGTTCGGTTCGTATCCGAACCGGTTCGGATCCGAACCGAACCGGGGGGTGGTTCGGCAAAACCAAAACCGAACCACCCTGGTCCGGTTCGGACCCGGTTTGGACCCGAACCGAACCGGGAGAACCGGTTTTATGCACATCCCTACCCACCCCCCCGACTAGCAGTATCCCCCTTCCCTCTGCCTGCCACTCTGCTCCTAGCTCTGCTATGCACCCTCCCAAACATCTTCTTGGGGTTTTTAAATTAAAGCACTAGCTCTGTTGGGGAGAGGAAGGAGTGTTTTTAGGTGGTGTGGGGCCGGGGGTGGTCTAGTTATTATGCTGTGTGTGCCGCACAGGGCACTATCTATAGTACTGTAGGGCACACACAGAAGCTAGAAAAATAAAATCCCCCCCAAATATGTAAGCTTTATTTGTGGGGTGTGGTGGGGAGGCTTGGTGGGGTGGAGTAATCAATAATGGGGTAAGTCTAAGGCAGGGGCATAACAAGGCTGGAGTGGGCCCAGAGACAAAATTTTAAAACGGGCCCCTCGCTGAAACACACAAACACACTTCACATATGACTTGCTTCTGGGGGACCCCTCGAGGTGTGGGGGCCCCCAGGCAGCCGCCTCCCCTTGCCTAATAGTAGTTACACCCCTGGTCTAAGGGAAGGGAGACAGAGGATTACTGTGGCCTAAACTACACAATACTCTCCTAAACCTGGACCAATACTCACATTGGGTCTTTACCCACCTACCTAAATCCCTTTAGGTAGGTGGGTAAAGACCCAATGTGGGTATTGACCTATTTAAAAGGGGATTTGTTGTGGCGGGGGGGGAGGGCCTCATCAATCTGATGTGTCTTCAGCTGGAGTCTGTCTGACCAGGCGCTCCAGGCAATCAGGCCAATGGAGAAAACAGTGGAAGTGCTGCTAGTGCAACTGCCCATTCTTACTATTGACAGGTATGACTTAGGATAGGGATGTGCATGAACCGGTGTGGAGGCCATTCTAAAGGCCTCTGAACCGGTTTGAGGGCGGCGCCAGCTCGAAGGTTCGATGCCCCAGGGAGTGGCTCTTTAAGGGAGGGGGAGGATGCACTTAACCCTCCCACCACTCCCCCCCCAGCAGTCCATTTTCAGGGTAATCCATGGGGCAGCAGTGTACCTCCCTGCCGCTCCTTTTCCCATTCTTGGCTGGAAGTGGCTGGAAGTATCGCCTGCACGTGCACATGTCACACATGTGCAGGTGATACTTCTGGCCATTTCTGGCCAAGAACATGGGAAGGGGCGGCAGGGAGGTATGCTGCTGCCCCATGGATAACCCTAAAAACTGAGTGCCAGCAGGGGAAAAGTGGCGGGAAGGGTAAGAGCACCCTCCCCCACCCTTAAAGAGCCACCCCCCCGGTGTCAAACCACACCTCTGCGGTTCCGTGCACACCACTACCTTAGGAGTCCACAGCAGTCCTGGGGTGCAGTGTTACATTTCCATAGTGCTGTGCATCATGTTAGGCAATGTACCTAATATGTACTAGCTGCTTTACGAAAATAAACAAACAAAGCAGTTCCTTCCTACCCATCTCCTTAAAAATGAGTGAAAAGGAGAAGGGACTTTGAGGGAAAGGCTAATTTTGCACAAACTAGGAGAAGCAAAGGAGTCAAGAGTTAGAGAGTAGAAGAATTAATCTTGGAATAGGAAACAAAAATGTCAAATAGTACATCAAAAGGGAAATGGAAAAGAGGAAAGATGAGTTTTAAAATCATTTATTAAACTGAGCTAGAGATTAGGCCCATTAAATATTTTAAGGAAGCTAATCCCACACATACGGGGCCACAAGTAAGGAAACAAAGAGATGAGGAATAGCATAAAGGAGTGGAGATTTAAAAAGAAGGTAAGTGCTTGAGAGAGATGGAGAAGTAGAAAGAAAGCAACAAGGATAGACAAGAAGGAGCCTTGATGGTTAAGAGTCGAAGTTTTATTAAACAATGAAGAAAACCAGTTAAGGTAGCATATAGAAGTGTAACATGATTAAAGTGTGAAGAAATAAAAATTAAACAAGCAAAAGAGCTCAGAGCAGATAAAAGGTTTAAGACGAGAGACAGGGAGACTGACAAAAGCATTACAGTAGTACAATAGAATGGGGATTTCAATAAGAGTTTTAATAGAGTAAATAATAGATTAGAAAAAGATGAATTTCAGAAATTGTCAGGGTGGGTTTTAGATGAGCCTCAGAAAGTAAGTCGGGAAGAAGCAGTGCAGCAGTTCTTGGTGAGCGAATGCTGAGAATGAACAACAGCCACTAAGGGCTATGCACAGGTCCAAGGAGCTGAGAGAGTGAGGCTGCACAGAATGGAAGTGAGGCAAGCATTTGATTCAGCAATGCACAGGACATAAAAGCTGGGTTAACACATAATACAGCACTTCTGGTTCATGTGAGGTTCCTGCAGTCCTGGGCATGCGTGACATCCCTACTTCCGATGCAGGTTCTGCTCTGTTAAGATTGGTCATATTGTGCAAACCCACCAATCTTGGCATGTCCTGCCCTACTTGCTGCATCTGCCCCCTCATCAAATCTAAGTTGCAGATGTTGGGTTCCCTGAAGCAAGCAGGACAGTATATTGGAACCTACACCAAAAGTAGGGGTGGCGTGCACTCCTGGGCCTGCAGCACTTCGCGTAAACCCGAGGTGCCACATTGTGTGTGAACCTGGCCATAGTTTGTACAAGTCAGGCTGTTACTGATAGTAACTTCTAAAGAGTTAACTGATTGTTTTTAAAAAGTAGAACTCTAAAGAACAATTATGAGAACATCAGCAGTACATATTTCCACATTTCTGAACAGGTGCAGAAGGATTAATAAAATTGACAGTACTGAGAAGAGAGAGGGGAAATATGAAGAACGAAGGTTGATTGCCAAGAAAACTGGAAAAAAAAAATTAGAGCAACCATTACAAAGTCGGGATAATAGCATTTGATTTGCCAAGTGTATGGTCTTGAAAAACTGGTTAACTGTGGTTTTATGAGAGAGGATGGTCACAAATCAAACTGGGTGGGGTTCAATTTCTGAGTAGGTGTCTGTGTGTGTGTGTGTGTGTGTGTGTGTGTGTGTGTGTAAATATTATGTTAATTTACAATTTATTTTACCAGCATGGAGTACAGGATGAGTATATCAAAGTAGTAGGACCGTTATAGGTTGATGCCAACCTTGCAAAAAAAAAAAAAGTACATATACATAAACAGTGTTATAAGATAGAGAAAAATCAGTAGGGATGAATTAAAAATTGTACAAACAGAGAAAATGGGAGGGAGAAAAAAATTGTAAAAACACAGATGGATAGTGTACATCTAAGGGAAAAAAGGATGAAAACAAATCACTGGCAGTTAGAAAACATCAGATAACATGTCAAATTTAAGACAACAGTAATTTATTACAGGAAGAAAACCAAAATGAATTTTAACAAAGAGAAATGAAAGATACTGACCAAAGGGGGAAAATCTATGGAGAAAAAAGTTGTTGACAGCAATACCTAAGTTCAACAAAGGGAGAGAAAACAATTTAGCAGGTTTTTATAATAAAAGAGAGGAAAATTTGTACACATACATTAAAAAGTGGGTGGAATGCACAGAGTTAGAAAATAATAGAAAGGTTTTCATCTAACAAATAAATAAAAGGAAGGTCATGAATCAAAGCCTGTGTTCAATTCAAATTAAGTTACCAGTAATTAATAACAGCTTGAAATAGTGTGGCATAAGGTCTGTGGAAACAAGAAATCTGAGGGCGGGGGGGGGATAATTCAGGAATGTTTCAAATTTAGAGTAGAGTAAAATTTACACATATGTTGTTTTACAGATAATATTGCTAAAATACTTCTGCATTACTGTGTACAATTTTGCTAAAAAAGTTTTAAAAATATGCAAGAAGAAATCTTAATAAAAAGACAAGAAGAAGTAATACATTTTTAAAAGAGGAATGTAACTGCTAATTAGGCTTTAATGTGTCTAATGTTTTTAAGTTGCAAAAAGGTTTTAAGTTGCAAAAAGGTTTATTTATTTTTTGATTTATATAGCATTTTTCTCAAAGCAGTTTACAATATAATTAAAACAATGCAAAATTAAAAGGTACAGATAATGTAAATATAAAAAAAATATTTAAATATATAAGCTTTGAATATACAAAAACATTGCATAGAGAAAGCAACATATAATAAGGTTGAAAAGCAGTATTTAAACTTTAAAAACTTGTATTAACTTTATAGTGGGGGGAAAGGGTGGTCATAAGCAGGGGCGTATCTAGTGCAGGGCAGGCAGGGCAAGTGCCCTGGGTGCGACTTGAAGGGGGGTGCCATTTTTTAAATTTTTTTTAAAATGGCCACTGAAAACAAAATGGCCATCATGCATGCTCAAATGGCCTCTGTGAAGCCCTAGGCCATGCCAGGCCTCACAGAGGCCATTTGAGCATGCACAGTGGCCATTTTGTTTTCAGTGGCCATTTTTAAAAACAATTTTTTTTAAAAAAAAAATGGCCATCACGCATGCTCAAATGGTGACTGCAAGGTCCTAGAGGCTAGTGGGGGGGAAGGGGAACCTTTGCAGACCCCCCACACATGGCCTTTAGAAAGCCCCTCTAAGGGGCTACAGGTTAAAAAAAATTAAAAAATGAATATAATATGTCACTGTACACATATTTAGTTTGGCACTTTGTACAGAGAATCAGGGCTTGTGAATACTGAGCTGAAGCTTATGAGCTAGGATTATATTCATTTGCTTTTACTTTGCTTCTTGTGATAAGTGAGTTAAATGTGATGTCTTAATAATATGGCTATTAATGGTGAGTGTCTCTGAATCAGTGTGAAATCCTTAGTATTAAGCCCCACTGGGAGTTTCTTGCTCACTTTCTCTCATTTTAACTGTCTTTCTGAAATACTAGAATATGTTCCAAGAAGTGACACAGTTTACTCTGCATATCCTTTAATTATTTTCAGAGTATCTGGGAAAAGTCAAATTCTCCATTTATTTTTAAAACTCATGTAATAGTGATGCTACAATGCATAGTAGAGAATTAGACAGGCAGTTCTGTTTAGTTTTCCAAATACACCTCCACGTAGTATTTGGGTATTTCATGAGCCCCAGCATACTGAAATTTGTAGTTTTCCAGCATTTTTTGGTCTGGCTACGTCCACTGCAAAATAGTTTTTGAAAGATTAAAAGATTAACAAGCTTGACTTGTTTTTTTCAGCTGATATTATGGTAAAGTTATCAGAAAGATGGGTGTCAGATGCTTGGAGAGGGGGTGCAATTTCAGTGCATGGGATGTTGCAAAAAAGAAATAGGAACAAACCTTTCTCAGTAGATTAGTTTCACTTGTAGATGTATCATTCTAATTTGTCCAGTGGTATGTTTTAATGGTTTCCAAGTAAATCTCATGGATTTCAGTGGGACTTATACCCAATTGACTAAGTATAGACAGAAATTCAGTCTAGCTAGAAAAACACTACAGTGAATAAGTTCAAATCTCATACTGACTCAAACTTTGTGTGTTTGACTGTGTGTCAAGTGTTGATTGATTTGCTTCTGCTTGTATTCAGCATGAAGTATGTCATGTTAAGATAGCACAGTGGCATTTTTAAAAAAAACACTTCTGTGTGAGTCATGGAGTCCCTGCACACTGTAGAGGATTTTGGAATGTGCTTTAGGGTGCATTCTCAATGTCAGCCTGGCATGCTGGGGAAAGCTGTTGCTCTGTATATATCAAGACGAATGAATCCTAGAATGTGCCCAATATGTACCTGAGGCTGTACTCAAGCTTTACCTTGCTCAAGGCCATCCAATCACAATTTCTTAGGTCTATTTTTCAAGTCATAAGATGTGTCGCTAATATGATACTAAGACTTGAAGCTGGTCTTGTGAAGGTCGAGGCCAAAATTCCTCCCCGATTTGCCTCACATGTGGGGGTTGGGGAGGTGAGGGGAGCAGTCCCCAGAGGACTGGTGATACCAGGGGGAGGTGAGGGAAAGCAGTCAGTTACCTGCCCCTTCTCTCACTCTCTCCTGGGAGGAACTGGCTTCAGAATGCCCACAGTGGCTTCAAAATGTCAGAGTAAAAGCCGTGGGATTTTACACCACTTCGTCTTACAGTCTGGAAAGCATCCTGGAGGTGAAGCTTTTAACATTGTTTCTCATAACATGTTTTACTGCCCTTAGGATATGAGTGAGCCAAGGCGATTATAAAGCAGAGGATAAATGCTATAGCACATCAAAATGATATTAATATGGTACCTAACTATTTGAATATGGAAAGAATCAACTGCAATCTTAAACTGGTGAACTATCTCTGTAGTTTAACTGTCCCCTATTTCAGAAGGCTGTTACTTTAGCAAGATGCAATGTTTTACCTTCTGCAGTTTTGCTTGGGAAGTTTTGCTTGGGAACAATCCTTATACTGAAAGAGTATTTTCATGTGATTTAAGCATAGTGGAGTCAATTGAACATATATTTTTTCACCGCAAGTTTCTCTTATTATTCATCTCTTATCGTCTTTTCCCAGCTGTACTGAAGCATTTTATGTTACTTATTTACTTTCAGACCACAGGACACAAATTAGTCTCAAGGAGGCCAAATTCTACGTTTGCAAAATTAGGCCCCACCTCTTTGGGTCAGGTCTTTAACATGCAAGTAATTGGTATTAGTCTGTCTCAGCCCATCAAGTAATACTAGTTGAAACAGACAGTGAGCTAGTATGATACTGTTGATAGAGCAATGTATTACTAGGCCGTGTATGTAAACTTTGTTTTTGACCAAAATAAAGACGACGACTACTACACCTCTCTTTGCATGGATCTTGGAATCCCTGGAATATGCTCTATGGTGTATTCACTTAGTTCATGCAGAGTGTCAGCCTGACATGATGGGAAGAGCTGTTGCTCTGCACAAATTGTGATGAATATGTCCTAGAATGTGCCCAGTATATGCCTGAGGTAGCACATTGTAGGGGAAGATTGGTAATTGAATATAGATTGTCTTTGGGCAGTATTTTTCCACCATTTCCTCTAACCTATAACCTATAAAGAACTCTGGATAAGCTTCTGGGAAACCCTAGATTTCCTTCCTAGCACTGATTTAACTTCAGGTAATATGTAAAGTGGAGGGTGGAGGAAAATTTGATGCTTGTTTGTAGGATCTTTCCTGCTGGCACTGAAGCACATTAGAATAATGGAATTCATTTTTCAGATATTTAATAATTTGACTTATCAATAAGCTTTGTAACATACTTATAGCTACTCTTATGAAAGTTGCACTAGCATTCATCTGATACACATTCATGCATAAATGAATGTAGACATGATTGCTCCAAAGTGTCTCCTCCGGCCCACTTTGAAATTAGTACCTTGGTCAGAATACAGAAGAACTACGGCGGCAGAAGCAGCAAGGTAGCAGCAATGCCTGCCTGGAAGCAGTAATGGGCTGGATGAGGGATAATAAATTGAGACTGAATCCAGATAAAATGGAGGTACTTATTGTGTGCGGTCAGAACGCCAGAGACAGTTTTGATCTGCCTGTTCTAGATGGGGTCACACTTCCCCAAAAGGAACAGGTTCGCAGTCTGGGAGTACTTCTGGATCCACACATCTCTCTGGTATCTCAGGTTGAGGGTGGCCAAGGGGGCTTTCTGTCAGCTTTGGCTGATACGTCAGCTGCACACATTTCTTGAGATGAACTACCTCAAAACAGTGGTACATATGTTGGTAACCTCCAGACTTGACTTCTGCAATGCACTCTATGTGGGGCTGCCTTTGGATGTAGTCCAGAAATTCCAGTTGGTACAGAATGCAGCAGCCAGGTTGGTCTCTGGGTCATCTCAGAGAGACCACATCACTCCTTTGCTGATAGAACTACATTGGCTGCTAATAGGTTTCCAGACAAAATACAAAGTGCTGGTTATAACCTATAAAGCCCTAAACAGCTTGGGCTTTGAGTATTTAAGACGACTTCTTCATTATGAGCACCACTCAGGGGCGTATCTAGGGTAGGGCAGGCAGGGCAAGTGCCCAAGGTGCCACTTGAAGGGGGCGCCATTTTTAAAAATTACAAAAATGGCTGCTGAAAACAAAATGGCTACTGCACATGCTCAAATAGCCTCTGTGAGGCCCTAGGCCAGGCCAGGCCTCGCAGAGGGCAATTGAGCATGTGCAGTGGCCATTTTGTTTTCAGTGGCCATTAAAAAATTTTTAAATGGCCACCGCACATGCTCAAATGGTCCCTGCAAGGCCCTAGAGGCCAGCAGGGGGAGGGGGAACCATTGCAGACCCCCCCGGCCTTTAGGAAGCCCCCCGATGGGGCTACAGGCATTTTTTTTAAATTAATATAAGTCACTGTACCCATATTCAGTTTGGCATTACAGTGGTCCCTCGACTTACGAAGATAATCCGTTCCGAACGCACGTTCGTAGGTCGAAATTTTCGTAAGTCGAAAAGCGCATCCACGGAGGTCTGGAAACATTCGTAAGTCGAGGAAACCAAATCTAAAAATTTGTAATTCGAGGAAGCCGCATCTAAACCGGCAACTACTTCCGGTCATTTTTGTCGTTCGTAAGTCGAAATCTTCGGATGTCGAGTAGTTCGTAAGTCGAGGGACCACTGTATGTACAGAGAATCCGGACTTGTGAATACTAAGCTGAAGCTTATGAACTAGGATTGTATTCATTTGCTCTTACTTTGCTTCTTGTGATAAGTGAGTTAAATGTGATGTCTTAATAATATGGCTATTAATGGTGACTTTGTCATTGAATCAGTGTGAAATCCTTAGTATTAAGGCCCACTTGGAGTTTCTTGCTCTCTTTCTCTCATTTTAACTGTCTTTCTGAAATATTAGAGTATATTCCCCTATCCACCCCCAGCACAGTACCTCCAGTGACTGTTGCTGGTGTCTACCTGATGTTTCTTTTTAGATTGTGAGCCCTTTGGGGACAGGGTTCCATCTTATTTGTTTGTTATTTCTCTGTGTAAACCGCCCTGAGCCATTTTTGGAAGGGTGGTATATAAACTGAATTAATAATAATAATAGTGACACAGTTTAATCTGCATATCCTTTAATTATTTTCAGAGTATCTGGGAAAAGTCAATTTCTTCATTTAATTTTAAAACTTATGTAATAGTGATGCTACAATGCATAATAGAGAATTAGACAGGCACTTTTGTTTAGTTTTCCAAGTACACCTTCACATAGTGTTTGGGTATTTCATGAGCCCCAGCATACTGAAATTTGTAGTTTTCCAGCATTTTTTGGTCTGGCGACGTCCACTGCTAAATAGTTTTTGAAAGATTAAAAGATTAACAAGCTTGACTTGTTTTTTTCAGCTGATATTATGGTAAAGTTATCTGAAAGATGGGTGTCAAATGTTTGGACAAGGGGTGCAATTTTAGTGCTTGCCCTAGGCGCTATTTTCCCTACAGTAGATATGCCTCTGGCACTACTACCCACTGAGGTCATCTGGAGAGGTCCATCTTCAGTTGCTGCCAGCTTGGCTGGTGGCCACATGGGTGTGGGCCTTCTCAGTTGCTGCCCTGACACTGTGGAATGCGCTCCCTACTGAAATATGATCCTCCCCATCTCTCACAATTTTTAAAAAGCATTGGAAAACCCATCTCTTCACCCAAGCTTTTTTCGCTTTATAAATTTTTAAGTTTTAATTTGTTTTGACTTTTAGATTGTCTAAATTGTTTTAAGATTTTTGTTTATGTTTTAACTTGTTTCATGTTATTGTTAACCATCCAGAGACTAAAGTTTGAGGTGGTGTACAAATTAGATAGCTAGATGAATGTTACACAATTAGCATATTCTTCTCAACTAGTGTTAACATGACATGATTGCATTCATGAATGCTGCTCCCATATAGAATATCAACTTGGGAGCACAATAAAGGGCTATAGCAATGGAAAGGAGGGTTTTCAGTCAGTTTCCCTTCTAGATTCCTTTGCATCTGAAGCCCGATACATATCGCTATGTAAGTACAGTTATTCAAATGTTAGTGTTCAGTGTGCACATACGATAGTACATTTTTTGTCTGTACCTTGCATTTGTGGGGGCCTGTACCCAGGTTCACTTTTTAAAAGAATGATCAACCGTGGTACATACAAAACATGTATAAGTATACAAAAGAAATGTATTAGTGCTAGTACGTGAAAAGCCAAAAACATACTGAAAAAACCTTCATTCTCTTGTTTATCATTAACAAAAGATGTATTAAAATGTTCAGAAATAAAGTTGCTTTGAGTGATGCACGTTAGAGAAGTGCAAATCGGTTCAAGTTCAAATCAATTCAAGCTCAAATCGACCATTTGAACGTGATTTGAACTTGAATCAAATTGCACCTATAATAAAGGGCCTGATTTGAGTTCGAATCAAAATGATCCTGAGCCTATATCCAGCAAGTGGAATCTCCTTAGGGGGAATCCACTTGCAGCATTGCTGCACATAGGTTCCAATCTGGATGGCTTGAGACTGAAGTTAGAATTGTTTGTCACAAGGGTCCCTGCGTATCCCTTGGGGGGGGGGGGGTCCTCTTTTAATCTCCCTCGGGAAAGACAAACTGTCTTCCCCAGTTGGGGAGGAAAGGACTGAGGTCTCTCCCTCCCCTGGGAAGAGAGGATTGAAAGGTAGAATTAACCTGGGGATCCTGCCCTGTCTGTTGGGGACTTCTTTTCACACATGCACCCACAGGGGCGTAACAAGGTTGGAGTGGGCACAGAGACAAAAATTTAAAATGTCCCCCCATCACTGCCTTCCTCTAAAAATTAAAAAAAAAAAAATCAAGAAATCTCAGGCAGGCGTTGGGTGGGGGAGACATTTCTCGGGGGAGGCAAGGCAGGGGCCCCCGAGACAATGGTCTCCCCTTGCCCTATTGTAGTTACGCCCCTGTGCACCCATTCATTGTCAGAATAACAAGGGAGGATAGATTCCTTAGTCCCTGGAAGGGAATAAATGGAATGGAGCACCTGCCAAATTACTTTCCCATGGTGATGGGAATGCAAGAAAATATTGGGAGCATAGGTGAAGTACAACTGGCCTGAGAGTCTTGAGGATGACCCCAAAAGTTAGCAAAAGTTTGCAATTCCAAAGTGGGATCATCTTATTTAGGAGAAAGTTTCCTTGGCAGCAACAGATTGTACAGTATCATTCTGGGTGACCTCAGAAAAATAGGGGCAAGCTATACCTTCAGAAATGTATGACCAATATTGTCATTTACAGGTGCCAGATAAAGCAGTAATTTGTTACCTGTGCACGTGTACTTTAAACATACATGTCACATTCAATCAAGCTAGACAGATCATGTACTGGTGTCCAGTTAGACCAAACATGCAGCTCCTTCAACGGGATGGGTTCAGAAATAGCTGCCCAGATCAGGTGGCAGGTCTGTGAAAGGGTTCCTTGCACTCCTCCCTCTTCCTCTTCCTCTCCTTTTCTTGGAAGCTTTTACATCAGTTTCAATAGGAATTTTAAGTAGAGGCACCTCACTAAGGGGTGCACTGAAGGGTGCCCAAGCATCTGTTGCTGGTAGCACTAACAACCTCTCAAACCAACCCCCTCCCCTCAGAAGCAAGACAGACTTTGCCCTTAAAACCTCTCTCTGCACCCTTGGTTTTCCTGTGACAACCCAGGACCAGGACCAGGACCACAACCACAGAACCCCTGTGTTTTCCTCCTCTCACATGCCAGCACACTGTGAATTTATCAGTGCCATTAACAGAAACACACATAACACATGCAAAGGAAGATTGTCTTTCTTTAATTAACTGAACAAGGAGACCACAGGTGGGGTTAATGTGGTAGTGTTCTTGCATTAGCATTAGAACTTACACTGTGCCCAGGTGCAGCATTTGAGTCTTTTGCACTTTAAAAGTAGTGTGCTCATTCAACACCCTGCAGCTGTCTTTTCTGCTGTTGGGGTGGTGGAAAATGCTCCCAGGTATATTTTTAAAAAGATTTTAGCCTGTTTCAATTCAATGAATAGGAGTCCCTCCCCCATTCATATAAGTAGAACAGTGTGTGACCTATTGACCTTAATTGCTGTGCACTCAGAGTTCACAGCAATTAAGGTCACACAATGTTCTTTGCATTGAAACGTTCTAAAATCTTTTTTAAAATTATTTTAAAAAACCCATAAACCCTACCAACCTGGGGCTGCCTAGGGGAAGTTGTGACCATACCTTCATTGCCCCTAAACCCACTTTAGGGTGCCCAGGCAACCCCCAAAGGTGGGATGGGGCTGCCTCAAATCCCTATTATTCCCTATGGGAGAAATGCAAAAATTGGAAAAATTATCAAAGAAACCATTACAAATTGCAGGAGTGTTCAATTGCTTTGGGGTTTGGTGGGCAGTAGGCACCCCTGGGTGCCTACCACCCACCCCAGTTTTGTGCCCCTAGGTGCTCTGCATAGGGAATAATGGGCAAGTTCAAGTCTCCATTATACCCTATGTAGAACCTTTTAGAACCAGTTAGAATTGAGTTCAAATTTGAACCAAAGCAAGGGAGTGGGGTTTCAAGCAAAACCAAAACTGAACCTACCCACCCTGGTTTGAAGCTGGTTCAAATCTGAAGCAAACATGCCAAGCCAGTATTGTGCACATCCATAGCCACTGTATATGTATAGAAACCTGTTTATGTATGTAGGGTTCAGTGTCTCCTTAACATAAACACTGAAATGATAACGTTTGACAACTCTCTCCTGCTTTCTCTGTCTTTTCCTCCCAGCCTTTTCTTGCTCGGGGACCTGTCAGGTTTAAAGCAAGCAGGGAAATGCAGGCTTATTCCAATCTGGCGACGTCTCTTTAGATGCAGGAACTTGAGGGCTGCAGTGTCCCTGTTACTAAGCAGTGGCAGGAGGAGTGAGGTGATAGCAGAAGAGGAGCATGTGCTCTGAGAGACAGCCAGCAAGAGATGTGGTCTCCCTAGAACAGACACATTTCTGAGCTGCTCTGAGCTGACCTCTTTATGGTAGCATGAGGAGCTTCTTCACCAAACTCAAATTACAGTGGCCACAGAATTCTGACAACACAATGGTGCTTCAGAACCTCCAGTTTCAGTACCAAAGCTCACTACAAACTAAGGATTCAAATCCAGGCTTGGAGGCAAAAACAGAGCTATGGTTGGGTGACGGAGCTGCAGCTTCACACATTGAAACAGAATCACCTATCTCAGCTACGTTTACCTGAACTTTGGTGTGATGTCTGAACTGGGCCATTATCTCAGTAATCCTAATAGCAACTTTGTAAGGGGGGCAAAATTTTACATCCAGTGGCTGATGTGATGCATATCATCTTGGTGATGCTGCAAACTTTGGGGCTGCGACAGTTACGTAAGGCAGCCCCAATGCTGTTGAGGATGTGTGGTTGTGCAAACAGTGCTGCTGCAGTTACAGTGGTGAATGGGAGTGACTGTGGCAGTATTACTTGCCCATGCATCCTCAATAGCATTGGGGCAGCCTTACATGTCCACAGCAGCCTTGATGCAGTTTGCAGTGTCACCGAGATGTTGCAAATTATATCAGTCAGTATTATTATTCTGATCTTGTACATGAGGAATTGTTACTCTACATTTTCCAGAAATATCCTAGAAGAAGGAATAGAAACATTAGCTAATAGCATAATGTTTGGGAATAAATAGAGAAAATCACACAGTGCAAAACAGACCATTGAAATGTGCTGGGGGGAATTAATTAGCAAGGCCGAATTATAGCATCTAAATATAAGCGTGGCGAGGCTGTATCTACTGATACAATCATTAAGTCTGAGAAACTAAGAGTCAATTATAGTATTGGGTCAAGTTGCTAAGACTTGGTAAGATCAGAAAAAGCCTTCAATAAATCCTTGAGGGAAATTATAGAGCCATGGGATGGAAAATTATGTAAGCAGGAGGTCACATCCAATTAACCTGTGCTAATATTGCCACACTAGATAAGGAAAATTAAGTGGACATCTCAGGCCAAATTAAACTCTGGTGTAACTCCACTGGCTTTTCTGGAGGACTATAGAACAGGAATGAATCTCTCCAGTCATTCCTAGAGCAGGCTTACATAGCTTATGACCCATCAAGTCTTTCAAGGCTTCAACAAACCTTCTGTTTCATTGCCTGCTTGACATTAACAAACCAGAAGTGCTACAAAGCACTTGGCAGGCCTCATGATGTAGCCTGTTGGCACAGCCCTGCTAATACAGTAGTACACATAGAATTCCATGGTTGCTTCATGTGGGATTCTTTTCACAAGCCACAGTGAGGTAACCTTGATTTACAAAAATCCGAGCATGTAGGTCTGAGTATATTTGAGCATGTGCAGAATTCTTGTTCCTCAAGGAGGGGGCAAGGGGAGTTTTAAATGTTTCTTATGGGGAAAATGTCTCTGAGAATGTGTGGAGTGACTCTGGTGTGAAGGGTGGAATCTGACGAGCCTAACCATGACCCTGCCAGGCATCATAGAAATTCCAGTGAAGCTGCATTGCTGGAGAGGTGATCTCAGGTGAGATGGTAGGTAGTGACTACTCTAGTGTGTGTCAACATAAATGCAACATAAAAATAAATATATATTATAATTATAAATATAATTATAATCAAATAATAATAATAACTATTATTATTATTAATAATGCGATTGTGCAAAGCATTATAGGTTACACTACAACCTACTTTACCCCAGCGGTTGAAAAAAACCAAGGCCTTATTGCACATATGTGAACCGTGGCAGCAAACACAGATACCAGCAACATCTCTGTCTTAGTTGGATTTTTTTCCTGGCTTTGACCCTTCCATTCTTGCCAATAACTGTATTTGTTACTCTACTTTTAGTTTTTCTGCCACTGCAATTTTTGCCATGCTGTGTGGCATAAGGCCAGCTTGGAAGAATGATACTGCCCATCACATAATGGGGGTGCTGCTCCTTCCAGTATACTGTTACGCTCCACAAAATTGTGTGGGTGGGCAAACCACCCTTATGACATGATTTAAATATTACTGTATAGCATTCAAATTGTCTGGAAGGAGTGGTTTGGTTGGTGTGCCCCCTGCCCCCATGCAATTATGCAGAGCACAACTGTGCATCAGGAGAATGGCAGGATGTACATGCTGAAACTCCTTATCATATGGTGGGCTTTTGTCCAAACTAGCTCCTTTTATAACATCTAGGCCTAAGTGGATAATAAACAGAGCCGTGGTACTCTGCTGAATAAACCCTTTTAATATTTTGAATCAATTATTCCATATTCTGATGGTAGCCCTTATGTTTTTATAGACCCTTTCATAATTTTCCTATAATCTGTTCTCTTGTTGTTTCACAGAACAAGAAAAGAACGGAGCTATGAATTAGTATAAAGAAGAGGTGGAAAACAGAAGAGGAAGAACTTGTATGGCAGGACACAGAATACGACCTTATCAAAGGCCACCTCTGCTTTATGAGCTTTTTCAAATGCTTCCTGCACATCATCAGAGTTTTCTCTGCAGCTATAAAGGTCAAAAGCTAGCTTCAATATTTCCCCCCCCTTTCCCCTTAGAAATTAGATTTAGGAACTGAGTTCATAGGACAAGTGCAGTACTCCATACTTAATAATTTAAATAAAACAATAATACTGGCTAGCCGGCCACTGCACAAACACACTTACTTCTATATAGGATCAGGCAGCACAACCCACTGAATTCCACCTTCAAAGAAAATATGTTGACAATTCCTGTCAACTGCATATTTCGTAAGTAATATGTACAGGCCTCCTGAAACAGGGATCTGTTTTATACCTGCTTCCGTCATACACACAAAGAAATCTTATGTGGATTTAACTAAAGTGTAGTCAACAATAATTGCATTTTCTCCTTCTCCTTTCCCTCCCCTTCTCCTTTCTGACTCCTCCCCTACACTCTCTACAGGATCCCCCTTGGGACAACTGTCCAAACAAACTGCAAAAGATAACTGGATAGGATACAATACATCGCTCCTCTTATAACAACCGAAATTTGAATTGAATTAAAATCTAGTATCAAAATCTTTTAGGTGGTCTCCTGTCATGCACACTTCTCCTAAGATTAGGTTCTGCGGCACAAGAGCTGTTTGTTCTTCTGGTACCTAGGATTGTCCATCACTTTAATCAGTCTCATCTGTAAGGTCAAAACTGGAGGCAAGATCAAATTCCTCTTCAGTTCTTCTCTTGAGATCAGACTCCTTTCCCTCTTGTCTCATAGAGTGCATGCTGTAAAGTCTCGAACAGTTCCATTTCTTTCCATCATCCAACAAGACAGAATCTCCTCAGATTCTGATTATTTATTTGGGTCCCAAATATTGGAAACATCCTTTTCTAACTTTTTAAGTACTTAAACAAAGTCCCCCACCTGAAATGTTTGCTGTTTCTCATCCCGTTTCTGATCCACATACAATCTGTATTTTTGTAGCCTCTCTGTTACCCGATCATGAATCTCTGCATTCTCAGGATGAGATGGCATGGAAAGCCCTATCAGTTGTTGCCATTGGGTAAGCTTTGGTGGTAGCTTTGCATCTTCTCAGCAGTTCAAAAGGTGATTTTCCTGTAATGGAATAAGGAGTAGTTTGAGAAGCAAATTGAGGGGCCATTCACACAACCTACAGGGTGGGTGGGTTGGTAGGGGGAAGTCTTCCCAAACTTTGCCTCTCCCACCCCAAATGATTGTTGGGGTTTTGGTGAGAGCACTCCCTACACTCCCACATGATCAGCCCTGCTTTGTGCGGTGTGGAGCAGGTTGGATTGATCCGAGGCTGGGATGCATCATCCCACCCTCTGCAAGGCCTACAGTGCAGCACGTAGCATGCACAATGCATTGGGGGATTCCCCCAATAGACGGGCACGCTAAATGCCTGCCTCTGTGTGTAGCTAGGCTGGAAACAGCCAGTGCTTACATATGAGGAAGTATCTGAGGGTAAGTGAGCAGGGATTTGCCCGTAACTAGCTCCATGCACTCCTGGGAGGGCGTGGGGTTTTTTCTTTAATGGGCAGGGGAACCTAGCTGTCAGCCTCCACCCTGCCACTTTCCCCCCTGCTGGCACTCTTGCAAAAAGCAGGTGCACAGAGCTGCAGTGTGCCTCCCTGCAGCTCGAGACAACATTGCCACGCAAATGGCCAACATGTGTGCGCACAGCATGCACGCGCACGTGTGTCAGCCATTTGCATGGCGACACTAACCAGGGCTTCAGGGAGGCACACTGCAGCCCTGTGCACCCGCTTTCTGCAAGAGCACCAGCAGGGGGAAAGTGGTGGGGCGGGGCCTGGCAGGTAGGCAGCGCCTCCCCTCCCCATCAAAGATAACCCCCCACCAACTTCTGAACTGGCTTGAATGCTGGTTGATGGAGCTGGTTTGGTGCTCCTAGAATTGAGTTCCATGCACATCCCTATGAGGGAGCGCTTACTCCCTTAACCTTCACTAATAGCTGAGGTAAATAGCATGGCTAGGTGGCACTGCCTAGCCTCAAGTTAGGCTGCACTTGAGAACAACCTAAGAGTTTCACAGCTTGCCTTTTTCCAGGGTTGTTGCACATTAGCCAATTGTACTCTTTCTTTGACTAATCCGTTTATTCTTTCCACTAAGCCATTCCCTCAAGGATGGTCAAAGGAAAGAGTCTTGGTTTTTGTAATCCCATGGCTATGCAAGTATTGCTCCATTTCAAATGAGGTAAGCTGTGTCCTTTTGTCATCCACTAGTTCTTCAGGAAAATCTTCCCTCACAAAAACCGCGGCCATAAACTCAATCACCTTGTTTGTAGTAATGTTGTCAGCAAATGAAACTTCTGGCTACCTAGAATGGAGATTTGACCCAGCTAAGCATGTGAGACCGCAAAGCTTCTGAATGTTCCTGCAACCTCATTTCATTGCATCACTGAGCCTACATTCCTGCACTGCTTTCTACTATTGCTGCTGCTGATTGTTTCTCCAGCTTCCTGACCTGCACAATTTCTGAAGGTACTTCAGAAAAGTTCTGAAGGTACCCTTATCAGTCCTGGATTCTATTGCCAACTGCAGCATGGCTCAGATCCCACTTTTGTCACCTGTTTTATAGTGATTCCCTCATACACACAAGGAAATCTCATATGAATTTAACTAACAGTTTATTCAGCAACAACTCCATTTTCTCCTTCTCCTTTCCCTCCCTTTTCCTTTCTGACTCCTCCCCCCCACTCTTTACAGGATCCCCTTGGGACAAATATCCAAACAAACAAACTGCAAAAGATAACTGGATAGGATACCAGAAGACCCTCATTCAAAAATTATGTATTGGCGTCAACCCTAGAATGTGCCTAATGAATGTGTGAGTTGGTGCAAGTGCTGCTAAATAATGATCACCAGCCTTATGTGATATATATTTCACGGGACGGTGCCACTTCAGACAGTGAGCTGAGGACTGAATGTTTGAATGCTCCCCACAAGTAACCTAGCCTAGCCTTCCCCCTCACCTGCGAGTTTAGAACATGGATGGCGTTCACTTGAATGATCCAGACAAGCAAGCCCAGCCCACCATTGCAATTTTAAGTGGTATAGTCCAGAAACAAGTATATTACAAGAAGCTACTGCTAATCTGTTTGAAATGAATGGGGCGGGGGAAAATTTAGTTCTTGGCTAACATGTCTAAAAGCAAGCACATACAACCACAAAAATGCTCTGAATGGTAAGAAGGAAAAAGGTTGTTTATTTAATATAACAAAAGAAGGTATACATGTGGAATGTATGAAACTGAGAGAGTGAAAATATACATTGATTCTTCAGGCCATTGTCTGATCATGTCAGACTGTTTAATAGGATCACCTCCCAAGGGAGGTAATGGAAGCCAAGGAGTTGGTCAAACCTAAAAAGAAACATGGGAACAAACAGTAACTTAAAATAGGGAACTAATCAAGGATATTGATTAGGTGAGAATATTGTTCTTCTGAAATGGATTTTTTTTTTAATGAGAGATAAAATCTTCAGTGGCCTATAGACTATTGTGACTGATACCCTGCTGGAAAGATTAAAGAAGAATTATTGAAAAATCCCCATATAACCAGAGAATGTTTGTTAGGGTTTTCTCTGGAAAGTGGAGAGAGCCTTTCTGAGGGGATATGAGAAGGGGCTTCAGCAAGCCGCCTCAGGCCAGAATGAGAAGCTATGAGGTACACATGGCTGCTGCTCAGAGAAGTAGTTTTGTGTCCAGCTCTGCCTTCCTTTCCACAATTTTACTAGTCCTACCCATGTCCTGACTTCACAGTGTAGCCCCATTGGCTCCCACCAGTGGAGCCAATGATGTGGAGTGGGGTGGTGGTGTAAGGAAATGGACAGTAACCTAAGATCAAGCTATGGGAAAGCTGTTGTAGACATTACAAGGGGAGCTGGGATCTAGAATGCCAACATGCCAGCTCAGACCCATGTCAGCTATCGCAGTCAGTAACTAGAGATGTGCAAACAGGTTTGAATTTGAACCAGTTAGGTTCAAAGGTTCAAACTCAGACCAAACAGGGCATTCCTATAGCAATGCCAGTCTGAGCTCAAACCAAACGGAGCCTAGTTCTATCGAACTGGTTTGAAGAGGCTCGAAGCTCAAGCATCCATTTTAGGTGTGGTGGCCATTTTGTGACTGTTCTGTCACTTGCTGTGATTTGCTGAGATTCTGCTTCCCCGATTGGCCAGATGTATCTGGCTCTCTGGTAGGCTCTTCAGTGCTGCTAGTACTGCAGAACTGGCACTCTATTGGTCTTGGGGGAGAGCAAGGGTGGGGGCTTCCAAAGGAGGGAGATTCAACTTCTACTTAAAGCCAGCCTCTGCGCTTGGAAAAGCATTCTTTGCTGAGAGATTGAGAACTGCTTGCTGCTGCTTTTCTGGCTGTGGTATTTTTAATGTCTGTCTCTGGTCTTTGCTGGTGAGATGGTCTCTGTCCTCCTGCCCTGCCTGTTTTGGCTCACCCCAACAAACTCCTCCCCTTTCCAAAGTAATTTCCAAAGTAAGCAGCAATTTCTTTTCTTTTATTCAGTATTTCTCTTTTAATTTGTTTGTTTGGGTAAGTGAATGGCTGGAAAGCTGCTCATCTGCCCCCTGTCCCCCGCCCTGGCTGAGTGTGCTGCCAGCCTGCCACTGGTCAAGGTTTTTTCCCCCTGACCAGTGTGTGAGGCAGAAGCCTCTTCAGGATGATGAGGAGGGGTAAGTGATTGCTTTATAGTTTTCATTAAATAGGGCCTTCTTGGTTGGGTTTGATTGAATGATTGATTGATTGATTAAGTGCCATCAAGTCAGTGTCAACTCTTAGCAACCACTAACTACTCAAAAGTCTTCTCCAGCACCAACGTTAAAAAGCGTCAATGCTTTTTCTATCTTGCTTCTTCAAAGACCAGCTTTCACATCTATAGACTGTCACGGGAAAAACCATGGTCTGAACTATTCTAATCTTTGTAGGTGTAGACATGTCACGACATCTAAATATCCTTTCCAAGGCCTTCATTGCAACCCTACCAAGTGCTAGTCTGCACCATATTTCTTGACTGCTGGATCCTTTACTGTTGATGGTCAATCCTAAAAGGCAGAAGCTGTACACCACTTCAATGTCTTCATTGTCAGTTCTGAGGCTGGTTGCTTTACCCATTGTCATTAGTTCAGTCCTCTTTACATTTAGTTGTAGTCCCATTTTTTCACTATGCTCCTTGACTTTCATTACTAGAACTTGTAGATCATCCACATTCTCAGCTATCAGAGTAGTGTCATCAGCATAGCGCAGGTTATTGATGTTTCTTCCTCCAACTTTTAAACCACGCTCATCTTCTTCCAATCTAGCTTCTCTCAGTATATGATCAGCATATACATTTATTTATTTATTTATTTATTACATTTATATCCCGCTCTTCCTCCAAGGAGCCCAGAGCGGTGTACTACATACTTGAGTTTCTCTTTCATAACAACCCTGCGAAGTAGGTTAGGCTGAGAGAAGTAACTGGCCCAGAGTCACCCAGCTAGTTTCATGGCTGAATGGGGATTTGAACTCGAGTCTCCCCAGTCCTAGTCCAGCACTCTAACCACTACACCACGCTGGCTCTCTTAAATTGAATAAAGAAGGAGAAAGTATACAGCCTTGTCTTACTCCTTTGCCAATCTGGAACCAGTCTGTTTCACCATGTTCCGTCTGGACTGTAGCTTTCTGTCCTGTGTATAGATTTCTCCTGAGAACAATGAGATGTTCTGGGATGCCCATTTTCCTAAGGATATTCCACTACCTGACATGGTCAATGCAATTGAAGGCTTTTCTGTAGTCAATAAAGCACCTATTGACTTTTTCTGGCATTCTTTGGCTTTCTCAATGATCAGGCATACATCAGCAATAATGTCTCTTGTTCCTCGGCCTTTTCTGAAACCAGTTTGAACATCTGGCATTTATCTTTCCACGTAGGGCTCTAATCTGCATTGGATGATCCTGAGCATTATTTTGCTAGCATGTGAAATTAAGGATATTGTGCAGTGGTTTGTGTAATCTGTTAAGTCTCCTTTCTTTGGTATGGGTATGTAGAATGACCTCTTCCAATATGTTGGCCACAGTGTCGTTCTCCAAATTTGCTGGCATAGTTTGGTTAGAGCCTTGACTGCTTCTTCTTCTGTTGCCTGCCATATTTCTGTAGCTATTCCATCAATTCCTGTAGCTTTCTGACTTGGTAATGTCCAGAGTGCTGATCTAACTTCATTTTCCCATGCTAGAGGTACTTGCAAGTAGGGAATATCTTCTAGAGCAGGGATTCTCAACGTTGGGTCTCCATATGTTATTGGACTTCAACTCCTATAATCCCCAGCCAAAGGCCACTGTAGCTGGGAATTATGGGAGTTGAAGTCCAATAGCATCTGGGGACCCAACATTGAGAATCTCTGTTCTAGAGTATCTTGGATGTTGACGTCCCTGCTGTACAGATTTTCAGTATGCTCCTTCCATTTATTTCTGTTTGATCTTCTCTGAATCAGTTACTATCAGTCCTTTGGTTTGGGGGAGGTATCTTTTCTGTGCTTTTCTTTTCAGGTTGTTTCTTGTTTTTGCAGCCCCCCCCCCTGTTCCCCCTCATTGTATTTTGTTGTTGGAGTGGGTGGGTAATTAAGGTGTTTTTTAATATAAGGTTTTAAAATGTTTAGATTCCCCCCAATGTTTTTTTAAAAAATCTAATTTTTAAAAAAGCCCCCAGGAATGTCTGAGCACTGTGCGGCAAACAAGACTCATAGCAGGGTGGCAGGCAGAGGGGGTAGGGGTATCCCAGCTGGTGTGGGAGGCCAGGTGGGGGTCAGAAAAGACGCTGTCACGGGGCCCCACAGGTCCCCATCAGCAACTTCTTAGTCTCAAGCAAGGTGGTAGCACAAAGGCTCTCCTATGCAGAGGAGCCTGCTGTCACTGAGCCAGGTCCAGATGCACCCCCAGTGTGGGGGGCTTTCCTGCCAGGGAAGCTGCTTCTGTGGCAGGGGTGGAGGGCAGGGGCTTGACAGCTGGGAGTGCAGCCAGGCTGTCCCTCTCTCTTGTGCCCCCCCCACTGCTTCTCTCACCACTCAGTGGTGATGATGCCCAACCAGTCATGGTGGAGTTCTGTTCTGGGTCCTCCAGGGCTGACTCCAAGTTGGGGGAAGGGTCTGCTGCTGTGGAGGATGCACCCCCTCACCCTCAGCTGAGCCCTTCTGGCATGCAGGGTGGAAGGGTGGGTGGGTGACGATGGTGGGCAGCCAGCAGCCCCCCTAGGTCCACCGTCACCAGAGGTCCAAGACTGTGTCCAGGACTTCAGAGGCCACCCAGAGCAGCAATGTTTGGCAGCATTTTGAAATCCCTCAAAATGCCCCAATCACTGCTTGCTGTGTTCACTGCAGGGCTACAGGTCAGTTGGGGGAAGGATGTTAAGCACCTGGTGACATCCTCCATGTGGTGACACATGCAGCGTCATCACCCGGATCTCCTTGCCTCCGCTGGCAGTGCTAGTGTGCCTGGTGCGCCTGAGACTAGCACTGACAAGGATAGTGCGAAGGCTTCACTGATGCAGAACACTCTGCCAGTCAAGTGGTGGACACAGTCATTGGGCAGGAAGCATCCTGGTCATGTGGACCCACATCTCCTCACCCACTTCATAGGGGGGATTATGCCACTGATGACTAACCGTTTCAGGTGCTCGAGAACCCTGGCTCTGCCAGATTATCCTGATGCCCGGGTAACGATCCCCTCATGAATCACATTCAGCTGGGCTGTGGTTCCCTCCCTGAACATGAGGTGCAGGGAGCTTGTGTCAGCCTCGCTGTGTGCAGTGTTGCCTGGCACCAGTGTGCATTTCACCACTGATCTCTGGAACAGTGTGAGTGGAATGCATGCTGCCTTACTGGCCCTGACTACTCACTGTTGGGGTCTAGAGAGAGGGGGGACCTCCGGTGCTGTCTCTGGCTCCAGTGCATCCCACACTGCATTTTGGCTGAGGTGAGCCATCTTGCACATGGAGACCTTGGATGTCAAGCACACCAAGGAAAAAGCTGAAGCCATACTCAGCCGCCAAACTGAGGAGTGGGTCAGTAGGCTGCCACACCTCAGCCAGGGCTTCATTGTGACAAACAATGGCTCCACTGTAACAGCAGCAGTAGAGTCAGTGTTGGAGTGTGTGAACATCCACTGCATGGCACACACACTCCACTTGGCTGTCAGGGACGCCTTTGGCTTCAAGGAAGCGAAGGCATCTCAGGAACAGGGCCATCTGCTTCAGGGTGCTGCACTTGTGGAGAAGACCTGAAAGTTTGCAGCCCACTTCCACCAGAGTGAGAAGTCCAGGCGCTTGCTCTGCAAGTGGCAGCGTGAACATGGCCTTTATCACCATCTCATTCCCATGGATGTAGATACCCAGTGGAATTCCACCTTCCTCTTGTTCCAGCACCTGTTGAAGCAGAAGGTGGTCCTCAATGACCTGGCAAGGAACAAGGCCTTGAGAGTGTGCAACCTATCCAACTCAGAGTGGAAGCTCATGCCCGAGATGGTGTCTGCACTCAAGCCCTTCCTGTTTGCCACAAAGCTCTTGTGTGCCAATGCCCGTCCTCTGAGCCAGGACCTGCCCACGGCTATTCTCCTGTAAAAGCTGAAGAGTGAACTCTGGATCTCTCTGACCATGCCAGGGGGAGTGCACTGACTGGACAGTTGAGGGCCAGGGTTGTTGATAGACTGGTTGATATGTTGGGTGACAGAGAGGTGTACATACTGGCTTGTCTTTGCGACCCAACCATCAAGCTTGCACAGATGGCTTGCTCAGGTGGAGGGACCTCCTGGAGTTAGAGAAAAGGAGGACAGGAGGACCAGAGACTAGGAGGGTGGTGATGGTGCATTTTCCAAATGTGTGTGACCCACACCCAACAGCTGTGTGGGCAACCCTTCCTCTCATCAGTCTAGCAGTGCTGCATCCCAGGCAGTTCTTCCCACTAAATCAGCCCAGTGGTTTAAGTGGTTGTACCTTGGCCCGGTATGTGGGAGGCTTGGCCTACCAGGCCCTTGGGTGCTGCACAAGGTGTTGCCCAGTACCTGGTGGAGCCTGTGGAGAAAGACCCAGAGACTTACTGTGCACAGTTCTGGGCAACCCACCGCCAAGTCTGGTTACTGTGAGCCTTCTCTCCTGCCCCCCAACCAGGGTCCAGAGCAAGCCGACGACGTGGTAACACCAGTTTGATCCCTGGTTTGTTGGATCCAGGCTTGGTGGAGCAGTTGGTGTTCTTCAAGGTTAACCTCAGGCTACCCTGAGCTGGAAGTTGAGCTGGTTGAGTGATTGGCCTGTGGTTGACCCATGGTGTTGGTCACCTACTTGGCAACAGTTTCTGTTCATCCCTCCCCTCCCTCTTCTTTCTTCAGCCATGCCATGTTGCAGCATGCCACTAGTTCTGTGACATGACAACTGGACACACCCGCTCAGTGGCATAACCTATGATGCTGAACATCCCCCTGATTCCACCTGGCCAGCAATACTCAGGCGGCCATGGGCACACACACAAACACTAGGCGGTTGTGCCAGTGCAGTGCTGTGTATATTTGTAAATATGTAGATTTTTGAATGTATACATGGGTGACTTGCCTTGTGCGGGGGGTGGGTGGGGGCAGCAGTGGTAAGGGGCTGTAAAAATGTGGAATTTTTAAAATGCAATTCTGTGAATGTGTAAAACTGTGAATACTTGAATATGTAGAACTAGCTGCTGTAAATCTATAGAAGTGTTGTGCAGGTGTGTGTATGTGTGTGTGTGTAGGTTTTTGTTGTGTGGGTGTGTGTGGTGGAGAAGAGGTTTCTTTCTTTTGTGTCAAGAGTGTTTTGGAAGCTTTGGTTTGTGTAGATAGTTGGTGTGTGTATAGCTGTTCTATAGACGGATGTGTGTTTATACTAGTATATGACATATTTGTGCAACGTGTATATAGCCCCCAGTTTTCTTTTCCCTCTTTAGTTTAGGTCTAGCACGCACACACAAACCAACATATGCACTGCCAATGATGAGTTAGTGGTCTGGTGCCAACACGTGTCTGGGGCCTGTGTGGCCTCCAGCAAAAATGTGTGGACCTGCCAGCCTGAGGTGGATTTTCCTTGTAGGCACACCACATCCACGAAGAGAGGAGGAGAAAAAAAATCTCAAGGTATATTGTTCTAATTTCTCATTCAATGTGGTGTGTTTTTGCCTCGCCCTCTTTCTTTGCAGTTTGTGTAATGGGTTGGTTTGGCTGCCTTGCGCTGCAGTGTGTCTTGCTAGATGTTTGTATGTGGCTGTAGTAGTAGTCTTTGATGTCTGGTGGTCTGGTTTCCTTGGTTTTCTGTGCAGGCAGGCAGGTCTGTCTCTGTGGTTTGTTGTTTTTTGGTTTGCAGTTTGTCATTTTCTTAGTTGTGTCACTGCCTATTGGATTGAGGCCTGCTACGGGCACAAAGCCAGGGTGGGTGGTAGGCACCCATGGGTGCCAACAACCACCAAACCCCCAAAGCAATCAGACACTCCTGAAATTTTTAATGGTTTTTTTAAAAGATTGTTTTGGGGGTGGTTTTTTTTTTTTTTTGCATTCTCTCCCATAGGGAATAATGGGGATTTGAGGCTGACCCCATCTGCCCCCTTGAGGGGGGTGCCTGGGCACCCCAAAGTGAGTTTGGGGGCAAGGCAGGTCTGGCCATAACTCCACCCTTGGAGCCCTAAGCTGGTGGGTTTCATGGGGTTTTTAAAAATTATATTTATTTATTTATTTAGGCTATCTCTTCAATGCTATTACTTCATTAATGGATTCTATTCAGAACAGCATCCACACAGGCTGGATTTCTTTAATGGAATCCAAGGTATGCACTGAAGAGAAGGTGAGACCACCTGCTGGCCCCTGTTTGACCTGTGGGACTGTGGCTGTGGCTGCTCTGTGGGGAGTCTGTGCAGGTTTGGGGCCCAGGAGTGACTTAGCAATCCCTGCATATAATCTGCTCTCTCAGAGAGAACATATTACTCCTGTATTGAAAGAGCTACACTGGCTGCCGATAAGTTTCCAGGCAAAATACCCTGAGACCTTGGGTTAGGGAGGTATAAAAATGTGCTAAATAAATAAATAAAATACAAGGTGCTCTTTATAACCTTTAAAGCCATAAATGACTTGGGCCCTGGGTATTTAAGAGAACATCTTCTGACATGTACCCCACCGCCCATTGAGATCATCATCAGAGGTCTGACTGCAGTTGCCACCGGCTTGTCTGGCGGCTACTCAGGGACTGGCCTTCTCCGCTGCTGCCCCGAAGCTTTGGAATGTGCTCCCTGCTGAAAAAAGAGCCTCTGCATCTGACAACTTTAAAAAAGTCTTTAAAGACACATCTATTCACCCAGGCTTTTAATTAAATATTCTTTTAATAGTTTTAAGATTGTTTTAAAATATTGTTTTGAAATTTTAAATTGTTGTAATGTGTTAACTTTTTCTGGTGTCATTAATTTTGTTTTGTTGTAAACCGCCCAGAGATTTAAGATTTGGGCGGTATTGAAATTATGTTAAATAAATAAATAGTTACATGGGCAAGGAGGGGAATGGGAGGGAAAGAGAGGGATAAAATAAAGCACACAAAGTTTGAAGGAAAGAGAGAGTTCTGTATACCTTTCTGAAGTTCTACTGATCTCACATGTGATGCCAAGGAATGCTAGTGGTGCCCCTTTAGGTCTTTCTGGCAAAGGGCAAGAACAGGTGGTGATGAGGCCCAGGCAGTCAGGCACAAGCATGAAACTTGTGAAAAGCCCACCCTGAGAGGAACTCAGCATCAAAAGATTGTCAATCACAGGATGGTTATGTGTCTGAATAGGGGTTGCAGTGTTCTAGCTTAGTAGGTTCAGCCTCAGACTGTGAGGTTTTTGGTTCAAGCTATACATTGGGTGTAGTGCAGTGATATGACTCTAGAATGTGAATTTGTTTGCCATCTCCTTCCATTCACCTGGCCTTCCATTCAGTATTTCTTGTTCCCACCTTTGCTGCTCAGATCTAAAGCCAGCTCCTCTGAAAATGACTCTACACACTTTTGTGATGTGGTCAGTGACTGAAATCAGTGAACGGAGCCTTAATGAGGAGAATTATAAAGGGAGAAGCAGACCTACCAAAATTTCAGTTTACCAAACCTCCTTACAGGAAATATCAGTGATTAAGAGCAGAACATGAACTCTGTGTTCAAACAGCAACTAACCTGAGAAAGGTATATCAAATGCCATGTTGGCTGAGCAAAATGAGGGCAGGAGGAGTGGAAGTTACGATTATTTAAAATTCTCTGTGGCAAATTGGTGAGGCTGCCCATGAGCCTCGTGTGCAGTTTGGGGATTCATCCTGTAAAAAGATTTTGCTGCATTGGAAGAGACCCAAAGCGGGATTTAAAAAACAAATCTTTTATTGAGGGATGAACTTGCCAAACCTAGGGAAAACATGACTATGCTGCCGCAACTTGAAAGCTACTTATAAACACCTGCAAGGGATTAACGTTAGAACATGGAAATAGGAGGCAGGGTGTTATGGGGAAATACATTTCAGGAGTCAGTTCAGGCATGAGCACAAAGTTGACCTAAAATTAAAATAGAGAGGAAAATTGTGCTGTGCTGTGAGCCTCTAAGCTCATGTTGCTAAGATTTATGCACAGGCTTCAATTTAAGCACTCAAAGTTGTCTTTTTGAGGGGCTTGCCAACTTTTAAGTTGGTTCTCCTTTCATATATTTAATATCACCCTGACAGACAAAAATTTAGCAGTGAATCTTTTTCTGGCAAGGGGAGAACCTGATGAGAAAAGCTTCACCTGCTTTACTTCTGCATTCCAGATTGCTGTTTAGTAGGCCTGTGCAAGTCGGTAAAGTTGGGAGAGGATGTAGGAAATCCTGGCCCCCACCACCAGGAGGCAGGAGAATGCTGGGCAATTGCCCCTGGTAGTGCAATGGTGGTGGTAGCTCTTTAATTGCCGACCTGGCACTCGTGTGAGGGGTGACTGGGTGGCTGAAGAGAATCTCGAGAGCCTCTGGGGTGTGCAGGGAGTGATGCAAGGCAGCCTGGGAAAGCATGTGCGGCAACTGACTTGCACAGGCCTATAGTTTAGAGCAGAATGAGGGGACTTGGTAAAAATGTTAGCAACCAACCAGCATATGAAAGAAAAATGGCTATGAAAGAGAGGAAGGGATAAATTTATTTTTGCAGATAAAATCTCAAGTATGTGGGCCGAACTGGGTTCCACATTTATTGCAGAGTCTACTAGGGAAGTGTCCAACAACTCCTCTTATGGGATCAGACTGGATCACTTTCCGTCTGTGACTCCTGAGGATGTGAACAAGTTGCTTCAGACTGTCCTACTGGCTCATTTCATCTGCCCACAGTACTATCAGGGAGGGTCTGGTACATATTATAAATGCTTCTCTGAGGAAGGGCAGGATGCCTCCTTGCCTTAGGGAGGCTATTATTAGACCTTACTTGAAGAAACTTGTACTGGATCCCTCAGAGTTAGCCAATTATAGACCTGTCTCCAATCTTCCATAGTTGGGCAATGTGATTGAGAGGATGGTGGGCTCTCAGCTCCAGGCAGTCTTGGAGGAAACAGACCCATTTCAAATTGGCTTTCGGGCAGGCTATGGAGTTGAGACTGCCTTGGTCGGCCTGATGGATGATCTCCAATTGACTATTGTCAGAGGGAGTGTGACTCTGCTGATTCTTTTGGATCTCTCTGTGGCTTTTGATACATTAAGCATGGTATCTTGCCGGGTCTCTTGAAGGAGGTGGGATTGAGTGGCACTGTTTTGCAGTGGTTCCATTCTTACCTCTCACTCTGGCAGATTCCAGATGGTGTCACTTGGAGACTGTTGCTCTTCAGAGTGGGAGGTAATGTATGGAGTAGTGTCTCCAATACTTTTTAACGTGTACATGAAACCACTGGGAGACATCATCAGGAGATTTGGTGCAGGGTATTATCAATATGCTGATGACACCCAAATCTATTTCTTCATATCAACTTCATCAGGTAATGGCATAGCTTCCCTCAGTGCCTGCCTGGAGACAGTAATGGGCTGAATAAGGGATAACGAACTGAAAATGAATCCAAATAAGCCAGAGGTACTGACTGTTTGGGGTCAGAACTTGTATGGTTTAGATTTGCCTTTTCTGGATGTGGTTACTCTTCCCCAGAAAGAACAAGTACATAGCTTGGGAGTGCTCCTGATTCCCAAACTCTCTCTGATCTCTCAGGTTGAGTCAACGACCATGGGCACTTTTTATTAGCTTCAGCTGATATGTCAGCTATGCCTATTTCTGCAGGAAAATGACCTTAAAACAGTAGTACATATGTTGGTAACCTCCAGCATATAACCTCCTTCAGTAATCAAGAAGGCTTGATTACTGAAATTCACTCTACATGGGGCTGCCTTTGTACATAGTCCAGAAACTACAGTTGATGCGGAATGTGGCAGGCAGACTGGTCTCCAGCATATCATGAAGAGACCTTTTAACACTAATTCTAAAAGAACTGCACTGGCAGCTGTTACATTTCGAGGTGAAATACAAAGTGTTGGTTATTAACTATAAAGCCCTTAACAGCTTGGGTCCAGGGTATTTAAGAGAGCGCCTCCTTTGTCATGAACCCTCCTGCCTACTAAGAACATCTGGAGAGGTCCATTTATGGCTACCATTGGTTCATTGGGTGGTTACTCAGGCCTGGGCCTTCTCTGTGACTGCCCCAGGGCTCTGGAATGCATTCCCTGTTAAAATCAGAGTTTTCCCATCTCTTGCAGTTTTTTAAAAGGCCTTAAGATGCACCTGCTTTCTCAGGTTTCTAATTCATTGGTTTTATATCATGATTGTTTTAATAATTTAATAACTTACGTACACTGCCTAGGGAGGCACATGTTAGGCAGTATAGAAATATTATAAACAAACAAACAAATATATAAATAAGATTAGTGGGCACAATTGGAAGCTATTAAAGACATTTGAAGAATTTTTGGGAAATTGTGAGGCATTATCTCAGGTCAGGAACCCTGTGACAACAGCCCTTGGCTTCTGGCTATTTAAACTAGCCATGAGCTACATGCTGGTATTATATTGCAAGTATTTTCATTATCACATGAGGCTTAAGAACGTGCTTCTTTGAAAATCACACCAGATATGCTTCTCCATTCCTAGAGGAACTGAATGGGGCAAAAGCCTGAGTAAACATTCATTTTGTCTCCTGCAAGCTTCCCAGTTAAGCCCTGTTCAAATGATTCCTTTGTGTTCTAGAAGCAACTGCTGCTGTGATTATGCCTATGTTGCTAAGGTCACATATAAAACCTCTGCCTATGAGGTTTGGGACGCTCTAGTGATTTTGGAACAAAATCCAGAACACCAACGCAACTGGAGGCAATGGCACGCATGGCTTGGAACCACTCATACTTCTCAAATCATATAAAACCATTTCTCTTGAGAATGGGTCAGTGACTTCCTCTGTTTTGGGTCAGTGACTCTAAACAGTGCACTGGGCCTCAATCAGGGAAAATATAAGGGGATTTGCATACCCTGAATACTGCTAAGGTATAATTTAAATTGGGCCTTAATTGAATTCAGTAGAAGAGTTTTCCAAGCCAGATCCAGGAGCATAGAAAGATTGTGGCAAGATTTAAGGATGCCCCCCCCACCTGTGCCACCACCTGCCCATCCATGCTGCACCTAATTACCTGTATATCATGCTTGCATGGCCTGATGATGCCAACCAACATGGCTGCACCCGCTCAAAAAGGCCCCAGGTTGCACAGATGCAAGTGAGAACAGGCCAGCCTTAAAGGGGCCACCTGTTCTCACTGGGATTGGGTCAGCTGTGCCTCAGAACTGCCATGGCCATGTGGCTCAGTGGCAATGGAGAGCAGCTGGCAGAACAGCCATTGCAGAGCCGGTGCAGGAGAGGCAGCTGGTGGCCCACAGAGACCTATGGCCTCAGGCATTCTCCCCTTCCCCCCCCCCATTAGATTACAGCTACTCGCCTGACTGGACTTGTGTCTTTTTCACTGGAATTAATTATAACATTTGATCTGCTTTTAAAAGAAAGGGCGAAAACATCTTGTGGTAGATGCATTTCACTTTTGCTTTACATCCAGTTATTGCAAGCCTCGTCATCTGTACTCACATTTACTGTTGTACAATAGCATTGTAACAGAGTGTAGATATGCTTGCTTCTGTCAGTTCGAGCTATAACTTTACATCTCCCATAATAATTCCTCAGTGGGAAACGTATGAGACACTGCTCAATGAATGTCAAAGCAACAGGGGTCTCTTTGAAGCTCTGTGAATTCCTCAATGTCATTATGACACAGCTCTTTGTGTTAATCAGTGTCTAAAACAGGAAATCTTTCTTAATGACTAAACTTGAGACTGGATACATTAATGCCTTCTCACAAAGATAATACTTTACTAGCTTAGTAGGGAAAATAGAACTTTCACAGCCTGGTCCTGCTGGTTGGTTGGCCCAAGCCAAGGGTTTTTATTGGGTCCCCAGATGTTGTTGGACCACAACTCTCATCCCTTTGGCCATTATGGCTGGGAATGATGGGAGGTGTAGTCCAACAAATCTAGGGACCCAAATTTGAGAACTCCTGACCTAGGGCTTTCCCTGAACCAAGGAGGCAGAGAGGGGAAGCAAACAACATTACAGTAGAACCTCTGGGCATTTGGTCAGGTTAAGCTCAAATAACTATAATCTAGAGAGCCATATGTGGGGGACAGGACTGGCTACAGTTCAGAATTATGGCACGTTTGTGTCATTTCCTAGACCAATCTACCTGCCAAACTAGCAAAATGAGTTAGAAGATCTGGGCAACAGTCAGTTCTAACACTTTCTAGTAGGCCTGTCCATGGCCCGTCATGTCCGATTTTGATATGACATGACAGTGGCACTGTTGGAAGGGACCATGTCAGTGCTTTCCAACTGTTGTGTCATATTATTTTTCCTCATTGTTGAGGGGATAGATTTTAAAATTCAGGTTTGGCAGCATGGTGAAAAAGGAGTTCCTTCCTTCCTTCCTTGCAACCAAACCTGAAGTTTAAATGTATCCCTGTGGTGATGGAGAAGGGCAGAGGGCATTTGTGAGACAGGTGATGTTGGCTTGCTTCACCTGCCCTGCCCCTTGACATTGCCATCAGCATCAGGGGGTGTGGTCAATGGTCCATGGGCCTTGCCTCAGTTAGCACCAGAGCTGGTGCTGGGTGAAGCCTCAATCCCATGGCTGACACTAATATTGTGTGTGCTTCCTGCTTTCTTGACTGGTGGAAAGTGCCAGGGGTGCAGTGCTTCTTGGATTCTGGCTTCCTTTAAGGCAAGATCACAGAGGCTTATCTTTGTAATTTTTGATTTATTTACAAATATTCGAGTTGAGCATTAAGTGGAGTTGAAATAGCAGAGCATGCTTACTAGGGAGCAACAGGTTACATTAGATCCCTATAGAGAATGCCTGCATCCTAAAGCTTTCTGCCCCAGTGGCGAGGCCAGACCTTCTGACGGCAGACACTGGGGGTGTGGTCTGGCTCCCGAAAGGAGCTCTTGTCAGAACTACAAGGGACTCTCCTGTCAGCTGTGGAGAGGCAAGAGCGCGAAGGGCTGGGCCGCCACCGGCGACTTCTCTGAGGGCAACTGGAGAGGCACCAAGCCACCCCCGCCTTCCAGTATTACACTTTCTAGAGCCTCCACGGTCAATAACGCTACCAAGATGGTGAAGAGCAGTGGTCCCACTCCCGCCCCCAAACTCTAGCCCAAACATACCGGAGCCAACACACCATCTCACTTGTCTCTCCTCCACCCCCCACATGGTTGCAAAGTGCTTTCCTGAATGAAGAAATATGGAAGGGGAGCCGAGGACAAATGCAAATCTCAACTGCTGCAGCCATGCAAACAGGGGAGAGGGGTCCCTGGCTGAAGGCAAAGCAAGCCAGGGTGAGGCCTGAGAAAGGGGCCGGGGGCATAAATCACAAAGCCCCTCACTCGGGACTCAATCAGTCAATCAATCAAAGTTTATTACGGTCTATGACCAGCACAACAAGGTGGGGGAAAATACAATTAAAATATAAATAGCAGTTAAAAAGATAACAAATCAACAGTCTAACCCACCAACAATATTATAACTGAAAGGTTATAGAGCAGCACTAGAATTATTAATTAAAAACACTCGGGACTCTCTAGTGGCTGCTTTTTCCTTTCAAGTCAGGCCAAGAGAAGGTAGGAAGAAGAAGAAAATCCTGAGGGGTACAACGAGCTCCGCTCACTGCCCACCATGTCCTACCTCCTTTCCCACCCCTTCAGGCGCCTGGCGCGTTGCTCAGCCGCACTCGGCCTGCCTGCCCACGCTTGATATAGGGCGGGTTCCCGTTAGCTTCCACATCAGCCAAGCGAGGCTGCGGGGCACCCCCCGCTGTGAACGCAGCGTTGGCCATCCAAATCCCAAACAGAGCTGTGCAGCTCCATTCAGGAGTTAGAGCAGCGCAGCTAGGAGCAGCTCTTCCCTGCCTTTAAGGCAGCGTCGGCCGTTTAACTCCCGAACGGGGTCACATGGCCCTGCTCAGGAGCTAAAACAGCACCCCCACATCTGACATCAGACACGTGTGTGTGTGTGTGTGTCAGGGCCGTGAGGTACGGGCCCTGATTGGTGGCGACCCAGGCTCTTTGAACTCATTCACCCAATGGTGGCTTCGCCCCTGCTCTGCCCAGCTTCTCCATTCCAGTCTGTCTGTTAACTCAGAAAATTGCCTGTCTGTTTTTCAAGCTAGTTCTTTTGTTTGTTAATACAAACCACACTGGAGAATGGGAGGCGGGGTGTCACCTTATACTCTCATATCGACCCATCCCATCAGGTGGAGGTGGGGTATGGGCCATTTTGCAAGGCTCTTATGGTTTTCCACATCAGGATACCTTAGGGCTATTAACTGTCTCTTTCAGAGACATCGACTGGTCTCCTTCAGCCAGCAATCTGCCTAATAGATGAATTGGCCAACCAGCACTCATAATCATAACCCCAAATTCATTGTACTATTATTTCATTTCCAATTAGTCCTTTTATAAGACTGCTGTGGCATTGATTCAAACCTTGGGTTTGCCTACCTGCAAAAAAGCGCATGGAGCAGAATGCTCTGTGCCGCAGTTGTTCGTTGCTTTCATTTATCATCTCAAGCTGTGTTATTTTGATGGGTTTTCACTTGCAGGACTACCAGAGCTGATGGGGAGATAATGAAATACTGAAAGCATCAAACAACGGGGATGTCTGTAACTGGTAATGGGCATCCTTCCTCAGTTTATTAACTCCAGCTGTGCTGTTTGACAGGGTTCGGTTTTTTGGGTTTTTTGTAAGATATGTACCACAATGTGAGAATACTGATCAGAGAATAAAGAAGCTAGTGTCAAGAAGTTATCTGCTTCACATATAACCCCTCCTACCAGCCATAATATATCACCACAATTTTATTTTTTCTCTGGCAAATTTAGAGTTTCATTTATTTCTTGCCTTGAGCAGGCTGCAATGTGTCAATTGATACTCCATATTTTTATAATGCTCATTAGTAGAATTGCCAACAAAATAAGTAAAGCTAGATTTTCTGGCTGGGTTTGTAAAGGGCAGGAATCTACTTTTTCGGACCCATTTTAGTATCCATCAGAAATATCAGGATGTCCAAAATGGATCCAAAAAAGTCCAAAAGTAGATTATATATTCTTGAAGACCACCAGGGCTGTTTATGCACTCATTAACATCATAAGGTATGCAAATATATCTGGAGGCTAGATCTGATTCAGAATGAATGCGGGGGGTCCTTTTTTCTTTTGTTTGACATCTCCCAGGCCTCCTGTTAATATGTTTTTATAATAATACTTTCTGAACTGGATTTGAGGGAGTTCTTTTATTTCTGTTCAGTATAAGAACCATCAGTTATCAAGGATCAGTTCAAATATCTGTTTCCCAGCTTTGTATATATCATTTGAAAAACTGACCAAACAGGGAAAGAAAACATCAGGTTATCCAACTTTTTACAAGAGTAGGGAGCTATTCTTACGATTCAGGAAAATCCTAGCCCGATTTTGGTGATCAACAGAACCACCGGGCTCGCAGCTGAGCCCGGTGGTTCTGGAGCGGCTAACCCGCTCCTGTAGCCCGCCCCTTAGCCCGGGTTTGCGGAGCAAGTGCTCCGCAAACCCGGGCTGTCTGCTCGTGAGTAACCGCGGCGCGGCTCCGCACCACGGCTACTCGTGAGTAGACCCCAGCCGGGAGGCTTAAAAGCAGCCTCCTGGCTTGGGGGTCTCCCCAGTATGCCCCGCGCGCTCGCGCAGGGCATACTGGGGCTTCTGGGGGCTGCGCAGCCCCCGAGCTCCCCACCCCCCGCCGGCTCCATCTCGGAGCCGGGCATCGTGTGGGCGCAGGTCCGACCACCCAGGGCTCCCTGCCCGCTCGTGAGTGGGGAGAGCGGGCTTAGCCCGCTCTTCCCGCTCACCACTAGGAACCAGGTCTCACTGATTGTGAGACCCGGTCCTAGATGTCATATGTATTTGAAATAATTGTCACTCTATTGCCTAGTGCTAACTGAATGCTTTATCATGGTTAGTACCACCCACAATTTATTGCCTCAACTTTGCTAAGATCCCTAATGAACAGTAAAACCAGGCCAAGTTTGCCAAGCTTAGTCTTGCCCATCAGGAAGACCTGGCTACCACCATGCAAGCAGATAGAGGGGAGAGGCAAGGCAACTTTCTTAAGTATGGCTTTCTCACTGCAGATGAAACACTTAACAGTGGATAGGTTCAGACATCACACAGAACCTTGGTTAAAGCCTGACTCTGTGCAATATCCCTAAGCCTTGGTAGTACATACAGCTCCATCCTGCTCTCCATAATATATGAGGGTCTGCTTCCTATCTAGGTTCAAATAAATCAAGATTGGTCATGACCAGTGTTCCCTCTAACAGGGTTTCCCAGATGTTGTTGACTACAACTCCCAGAATTCCCAGCTGCAATGGCTTCTGCTTGGGGATTGTGGGAGTTGTAGTCAACAACATCTGGGAATCCCTGTTAGAGGGAACACTGGTCATGACATCTGAACTGATCAGTCTCAGCTTATCCAGCCTACTTGCTTCAAATAACCCAAGCTCTGTAACTCAACATTTGGTGCGAATCTTGTATTATTTCAAGTAGGTTAGAATAAGATGAGATTGATTGGTTTGGATGTCATGATCTATCTTCGTTTCTTTTAACCTAGATACAAAGTAGACACAAACATGAGAAGGAGGAGTGTGCATTCCCAAGGCTCGGGGAAGTCATGTGGAGCCCATCTTTAGGCAAGGTTCTGCATGGCGTCTGAACTAGGTGTATGCATGGACTGATTTTAGTGGTTTGGTTTGAATTCAGACCAAATTCTAACCAAACCAATGGTCCATGAACCGTTCAGTTGAAAATGGCCTCCATGCATCTACAAAGGCCAGTTCAGTTCAGGAACAGTGCCGCTGCTTCATGGGTGGGCTGCTGGGGGGACATCTTCTTTTAAAGATGCTCTCTCACTGCCCCCTGGATGTCCTTTAGAAGCATTTTAAAGCCAGAATTCCTCTTTGCTTGTAAAGGGGAATCTTCACTGGGATCCCTTTTACAAGCATAGCCCCTCAATCATGGACCAGCCCACCTCTCCTGGAGGCCAGTCCGGTTTGCAATCGAACTGTGGAATCGGCCCAGTTCATGGTGGACCACTTCACTATTGAACAGTTTGTGTATACCCCTAGTCTGAACCAGCCTTATGTCTAATGCAAACTCATTTGAAAACATAGTTTTGCATTTTGGTTTGTGGCAAATTGTTAACAATGCTTTAGCTGTTCAGATGTAATGTTTAACTATGGTTAAGAAAAATAAATCATAGTTGAGTGTTATGTCTACACTGGCCTTTCTCTGAGACTCAGGGCTGGCAACAGCATGTTTTTAAAGCTTATATCAAAACAAACATAAGGGATGATCCTGCCTTTAAAAAAAACAACATCCAAGAAAGAAAAGTCGCTCCACAGCATCTGCGGCTTATTCAGTTGCTGAACTACATAAATAGAAAACAAAGATTGTTTCACTATAGAAGCAGCTCATGTTTTGGCCAGTGGAACAGGACAGTTTTAAGGGTGACATGTTTGAAGAGTTATTCAAAGTCGCTGAAAACTATGTTGATCCATAAATCGCACACATATGCATGCACACACAGTCACCACTGCTGGTGAGGCAGGGAACTCACCACCAGGAAGATGCATCATTTATGATGACTATAGTGTGCTGTAGTGGTTAGGACGTTTGACTGAGACTGGGTGGAGGCTCAGGTTCAAATCCCCATTCAGCCATGACGCTCACTAGGTTATCTTGGGCCAGTCACTGAGGTCGTTCTCACAACCAGCTCTACTTGAGTAGGAAAGGTGTAGCCCTGGTAGGGCTGGTCCTGCCAGGATCACTCCCAATCCCGGCGTTCCTCCACCAGGAAGCCTGGGTTTTAAACCCAGGCTAAAAACGAGGTAGGAGGACGCACACATGCCTCCTACCTCACCACCCAGTCATGTGGAAGCTCAAGCTGCTGGCAGCCTGAGATTCCATAGAACCAGGGGGAAGGAACATGTAAGAGTGAGAAATCCCCCAATGCACTGTGTTCCTTGCATGGTACATTGTGTAATACCGGAGGGTGCAGCCTGCTTTTCCCCTCCCCTCCCCACTCCAGGATCATTTGTGCATCGGTTTGTGGGTGTTCAGTGAGGCAGAGCCTGGGGTGGCAGGTAGGCCCCTGCTTCCCCGCCACTGTCCACCCTAGCCCCAGCAATTTTATTTTTGAGAATTTCACTATCTCTCAGCCTATAGGATTTTTGTGAGGATAAAATGGCAGGGAGAGAACTATGTATACCACCTTGAAATCCTTAGAGAAAGGCTGGCATTAAAATAAGATAAATTATGTGTGTGTGTGTACACACACACACACACACACACACACACACACACACACACACGTATGTCCTGGAGCAGCTGCAGAAACACTCCACCACTGCCACCACTAGGTAGAAATTAACATCATGGGATCTTAAATGTGTTTACATTACTACCCCCATGAGGCAGGGATGTGAGCAAAGCAATTTCTAAATAATGGGTTGCCACTAGTTCCTGCAAGTCCTTTAAAGAATTTGTAACACAAGGCCATTGTATAAAATTTAATTACACAATGGGTTAATTACTAAGGCCAGGGCTAAATTAACTTAGCAGTAAGAACTAATTAAATATATGAAGGCATGCTTTGGGGCTCCTGCAATGTAGAGTCTTTGGCCACCAAATTAAAACAACAACAACAAGCCACAATCGTGTTTTTCCTAATCAGTAATAAATCCCCAACCTCCTGCATGTTGCTATAGCAATGCACAGTGGAAGAGGAAGATTATAATGATCATGAAGCAAGCTCCGTTACACAAAGGTCCTGGTAGAGTCAGTGTAATTGGTGAGATGGCATCATTCAGCGCTATGGTACAAGTTTGTGTGTGTTGCTGTTCCATGGCTTTCTGTTTCTGATTGTCATTGCTTGCCAAATCATGGCCTGACCTCTGTGACTGAGGAGGAGAGAAGCACATCGGCTGGGCTTCAAGCCAGTGACAGTGTGGTGCCCTGGCAGTGTGGTGCAGAGCAGTGTGGTGTTTTGACTGCCTTTTCAGCTCCCTTTTGGGCTTGGATCCTGACCATGATCAGCAGCCCTGTGTGATGGATCTGAATTTGGATTAGGCTCCTTCAGAATGTAGGTGGGGAATGTAATGCTGAAATGCTCTCTAAGGTTAAAGAGCTCAAAACTGTGCATTCAAACTATCATATGAAGGGGAAGTCTAGGCTGAGGGTGGACATTAGAACTCCTGGTAGCCAGAGTTGCACTCAGATATTTTTGGAGCCTGGACCTAAAGGCCTTTGAAGACTGCCCCCCACCACCGACTGGAGGGTCCCCCTCCCGCTGCATGCGCACACACACACTGTAACAAGCACAGTATTTTTAACACGTGGGGTATATTTATGCAAATATGCAGTAGCAGAAACATTTCAACACACAACATATTCCCATCCCACATTTTTCTTTCCCCACTCCCCCACTGCTTCTAAAGCACAGGTCATAAAGCACAGGTCATAATCACACTTGGCCACCCGATGCAGTGCAAGCCAGCAACAACCACACCAGCTGGGACAATCTGAAGAGGATTTGGGGGGCCAGGGAATGTGGAGGCCCTGGACTTCAACCCCAAAGTCCAGGGGTAAGGGCCCCACTGCTGGTAGCCACAGTTCCCTCTAAGGTGTGCACACATGCATGTGCTCACAAGTTTTTAGATGTCTGCTCAGTTCGTTTTAGATCCTGCTCAGTTTGAATAAGAAAGGCCCCACTCTGAATGCATGTGCACACACAGTGCCTTGATATTGCTGCCCAGAACAGAACTCATTCTACTCAGAGATGAAAAAAATTAGAGAGACCACTGCTGGTAGCTTATGGGCTTCTCTGAGTAGCTCTCCAGGCATTTGGGCTTGCTTCTCTCTCCTTTCCTTTTTAGCCCATATTGCAGATCTGATTGATTGGCAGCTTAGGGGCATTGCTATGCCATTTCTAATCTCTCTCTTTGGGAGCTCAGGGTTACTTTTACTTTCTCTCCTATTAATTTCTCTCCAAGTTCTCCCCCCACAAAGTAGCCTCTATTGCTTGCAGAAAACATCTCCTGGAATTCAGAGGTTTTGATGTTCAAAGCCCTTATAATTATTTTTGTAGAAGCTGCCACTTTGCAATTGGTTTTGCCTCCCCAAATTGCCATTTTCTGAGCAGCTTGACTTCACCAAGCTACTATTTCATGTGGAAGCTAGTTACCAAGACTCTGGCAGTCAGGCAAGCAAGAAGCTCTTGAAAGTTGGAAGCAGTGGGAAGACTACTCTGTGAAGAGCAAACACAGTTCAGGAGGTGAGCAAGCTTTTCTAAACATCTAGCTTCCCCCCCTTCAAACTAACTAACAGGAGGAGGGGAGATTTTCAGGGGCTGGTTTCTCATTAAGGGATAAGTCCTGCTCTCTCTCTCTCTCTCTCTCTCTCTGTTATTTGCCAGGGCTAGCATTTGCCAGGGCTAGCAAACTCCAGTGTTTTAGTTTGTCCCTGCCTGGAGGGGGTAGAGTCAGCTAGGGCTGGGGGAGGCCCCACATTCCTTTGACATTCCTTTGACACAAATCCTGTGTCTCAGTTGGAAGACTACTCTGTGAAGAGCAGACACAGTTCAGGAGGTGAGCAAGCTTTTCAAAACATCTAGCCTCCCCGCCTTCAAACTAACTAACAGGAGGAGGGGAGATTTTCAGGGGCTGGTTTCTCTTTACGGGATAAGTCCGTGTGTGTGTGTGTGTGTGTGTGTGTGTGTGATTTTCCAGGGCTAGCAAACTCCAGTGTTTTAGTCTGTCTCTGCCTGGAGGGGGTGGAGTCAGCTACTGGGGGAGGCCCCACATTCCTTTGACTCACATCCTGTGTCTCAGTTGGAAGACTATTCTCTACATAAGAGATGAAGGCCCAAGAGCATAGCAAACAGAGAATAGCGCACAGGGATAGCAAACAGGACGTTGGAGTTTTGCAGGAAGTTTGCAGGGGAGCCTGGAACAAGCTCCAGTGATCACAAGGAGCCTGTTGGAGAAGAGAATGTAAGTACAAATCCCTCTCTCATATTATTGGGAAAGGCTGTTTGGACAGTTAAATAGCTGACCATTACAGCTGAGAACTTTCCTTCTAATAAACTATCTCTAAATACTGTAAAGAGCCAACAAAAACAGTATGAAGCTAGAAAGTCAGCAGGGGAGGGGGCACTTCCCAGTGTATTGCACAGAGTGGCACATGTATGACTATTTGCTCCATGGGCAGAAGTCATGGGTGTGTGCTTGGTGCAAGGAGCTCCTGACTCTCAGAGAACAAGTGCTTTCCCTTGAGACCAAGGTGGCGGATCTGGAGAAGCTCAGAGAGACAGAGAGGCATGTGGATGAGACCTTCAGGGATGTGATAGAGGCATCTCACTCCAGGGCTGATAGCTCCTCTGCTGTCAGGGAGAATGAAGGTCTTGGGCAAGGAGAACATCGGTCTGAGGAAGAGGAAAATGCTCCTTTAGAAGGGACCCCTTCCATGGATGATGAGTCCATATCCTCTTGTACAGGGGATATGCCTCCAGGGGGTGGGGTTCTCCTTGTAGTGGATGATTCGATCATTAGAGGTATAGAGAGATGGGTTTGTGACCCGTGTGTTGACCACACGGTGACTTGCCTGCCTGGTGCGATGGTTGCGGACATCATGCAGCGTCTAGATAGGCTCTTAGGCAGTGCTGGGGAGGAGACAGCTATCGTGGTGCACGTTGGCACTAATGATGTGGGGAACTGTAGTCGGGAGGTCCTGGAAGCCAAATTTAGGCTGATAGGTAGAGTATTGAAGTCCAGGATCCCCAAGGTAGCATTCTCAGAAATGCTACCTGTTCCATGTGCAGGTACAGTGAGACAGGCAGAGCTGAGGAATTTCAATGTGTGGATGAGACATTGGTGCCGGGAAGAGGGGTTTAGATTTGTTAGGCACTGGGATACATTTTGGGGTAAGCAAGGTCTGTACAAAAGGGACAGGCTGCACTTGAACCAAGATGGAACCAGACTGCTGGCACTTAAAATCAAAAAGGTTGCAGAGCAGCTTTTTAAATGACACCTAGGGAATAGCTGGGCAGTATCCAGTTCAGCAAAAGCCATCCTTTAAAGTGTGAGGGTGCAAAGGATTCAGATAAAGCAGAAGGGGACAGAGCAGAAGCACATAAAGAGCAGACAGGAGTCTGTGCCAGCTGGTCAAAGGGTCAAAAGAAATATAGCATATATCAGGTGAGAGATTCAGTGTATAGGTGCTTACAGTATATGCCAATGCCAGAAGCCTCCAACCAAGATAGGTGAGCAGGAGTGCTTGGTTGCTAATGCAGAAATAGATATAGTGGGCATAACAGAAACATGGTGGAACAGTGAGAACCAGTGGGACACTGTTATCCCTGGCTGTACACTCTATAGAAAGGACAGGGAGGGGCACCTTGGAGGTGGAGTAACACTGTAAGTTAAAGAAGAGTTAGAATCTAACATGCTAGAAGACCTAGGTGGACTGGAGTCCTACACAGAAACACTGTGGGTGACTATACAAGGCCTGAAAGGGAACGTGCTACTGGGGATGTGCTATCGCCCTCTGGATCAAAATGCTGACAGTGACTGGGAGTTGCAGCAGGAAATCAGGGATGCGTCAAGAAGAGGCAGGGCTGTAATAATGGATGACTTCAGTTACCCACACATAGACTGGGTAAATTCACAGTCAGGTCATGACAAAAAGGTCAAATTTCTAGATACGCTGAATGACTGTGCCTCAGAACAGTTGGTCTTGGAACCAACCAGAGAGAAGGCGATCTTGAACTTAATCCTGAGTGGCACCCAGCACCTGGTGCGTGATGTCAGTGTCATTGACCCTTTAGGGAACAGTGGCCATAGTGCCATCAAATTCAGCATACATGTGGGGAGAGAATCACCAAGGAAGTCTAACACAGAAATTTTGAATTTCAGAAGAGGAAACTTCTCCAAAATGAGGAGTATGGTGAAAAGAAAGCTGAAAGGGAAAATCAGGAGAGTCACTTTGCTCCAGAGTGCATGGAGTTTACTCAAAACCATAGTACTAGAAACCCAGTTAGACTGTATACCCCAAAGGAGGAAAGGTACCAACAAGTCCAGGAGGATGCCAGTATGGCTAACAGGTACCGTCAAGGAAGCCATAAAAGGGAAGAAGACTTCCTTCCAAAACTGGAAGGCCTGTCCAAACGAAGAGAACAGAAAGGAACACAAACTCTGGCAAAAGAAATGCAAGGTGACAATAAGGGAGACAAAAAGAGAGTTTGAGGAACATTTAGCTAAAAGTATCAAGGGGGATAACAAAATCCTATTTAAATATATCAGAATCAGGAAACCTGCTAGGGAGGCGGTTGGACCATTAGACAATGAGGGAGTGAAAGGGATTATTAAGGAGGATATGGAGGTTGCAGAGAAGCTAAAAGCGTTCTTTGCATCTGTCTTTACGGCAGAGGATACTGAGCATATACATGTTCTTGAAAAAGTCTTTTGGGGGATGGAGGCTAAAGAACTGAGTCAAATAGAAGTGACAAAGATCATGTTCTAAACTGTCTGGAAAAACGAAAAACTAACAAATCACCAGGGCCAGATGGCAGCCATCCAAGAGTCCTCAAAGAACTCAAATGTGAAATTGCCGACCTGTTTGCTAAAATATATAACTTATCCCTGCAATCGGGCTCTGTACCAGAGGACTGGAAAGTAGCAAATGTAACACCGATTTTCAAAAAGGATCCAGGGGCAATCCGGGAAATTACAGGCCGGAGAGCTGAACATCTGTTCCAGGCAAATTGATGGAAAGCATCCTCAAGGATAAAATTGTAAAGCACCTAGAAGAACAGGCCCTGCTGGGAGAGAACCAGCATGGCTTCTGCAAGGGTAAATCTTGCCTCACCAACCTTTTGGAGTTCTTTAAGAGTGTAAACAGGTGTGTGGATCAAGGTGATCCAGTTGACATAGTGTACCTGGACTTCCAAAAAGCTTTCGACAAAGTTCCTCATCAAAGACTCCTGAGGAAAATTAGCAGTCATGGGATAAGGGGACAAGTATATGTGTGGATTGCTAACAGGTTAAAAGACAGGAAACAGAGGGTATGTATAAATGGAGAATTTTCACAATGGAGGGAAGGAAGAAGTGGGATCCTGCAGGAATTTGTACTGCGGCCGGTGCTTTTTAATTTATTCATAAATGATCTAGAAGCAGGGGTAAGCAGCAAGTGGCCAAATTTGCAGATGATACCAAACTCTTTTGGGTAGTGAAATCCAAAACGGATTGTGAGGAGCTCCAAAAGGATCTCTCCAAACTGGGAGAGTGGGCGACAAAATGGCAAATGCGGTTCAGTGTTGGCAAGTGTAAAGTGATGCACATTGGGATGAAAAACCCCAACTTCAAGTATACGCTGACGGGATCAGAGAGAGCTGCTCAAAATGTTGGGTGACCTGATCTGACCTGATAGTGAGACTGTCAAAGGGGGCTGTTGGCCCCTCCCAACTGTCTAGTTGTGTGTGTGGTGGTGGGTGGGTTAGGGCTGGTTGGAAACCTGACATGTCTGTTGGTCCCCTGCCCTCTCACGTCTCTGCTGTGCCCTGCCCTCTCCTCCTCCCCCTTTACCTGGGACCTGGTGGGGGCAGGAAATAGTGCAATGTTCTCTTCTCTCCAAAGGGAGCACTCAACCAGCCACCTTGCCTTCTGACACAGCTTCTGTTTCAAGAGCTTTTGTTTTTGTCCTCTAATTTCCCTTTTAGCCTAGGTCCCCGAGGGGCATGGGTGCCTCTGGGATTCATAGTTCTCTCTGAGGCAACAGCCACACAGAGTTCTCTTACAGCTCCAAGTGTTGCTGCATTTGGACCACATCATATTACCCTGTGGGGATTTAAACTCCTAGTACCAATCTTGTTGGAGAGCCATTTGACAGATCAAACTGCTGCCTCACAAAACCAGCACACCCAGGAACAAGAGGGTTTTTTGATCTGGATCAGACAACCACATCAAAGATTTACAAGAAACAATTGAAATCAAAATTGACCCAAATAAACATACTCATCAAATAAAAAGCTGCTTGCTCAGGTGGTCTGGTCACGTAGTTCACAGGAATCAATGAGAGTTTCAGCAAGAGTCAGTGCTTAACATTAAAGAACTTTTGCATATGCACCTACAAAGCCATTGACTTTATAGTTCACAGACTTCCGTAGCAATCAATGAGAGTTTCAGCAAGAGAAAGGGGTTTAATGTTAAATAACCTTTATGTATTGTATGCACTTATGAAGAATCTGACTTGGACTGTCTGGTTTGCTGACTGGGCAGACATAGAGATTGAATTCAGACAAAATAGAAAACTATAAGTCCTTTCACCTCTGGTTTCCAAAGCCACTTGCCTGAATTCAGTTAAGGGTGAAAGGGGAACTGTGATTTCCCTTGCCAAACTCCACCTTGAACCTTCGGTCAGAGTGGAATTTTGCCACCCTTATCTCCACTTTTGCTGTGCTAGCATTGCATCTGAACACTGGCACTGCAGTTTGGGCCCTATGGAACCGAAGTTGAGGGAGGAAGCTCTTCCCTCATTCTGGTGCAATTGACTGTGCGGCTGTTGTTCTGTTAAGAAGGAAGTCCACATAGACAGTTCCTCCACCTCTCTGCAGTTTTGCAGAGAGGCAATGTTCCCTCTCATCCGAATGTAGACAGAAGAGCAGGGGGAGGGAGTGCATTGGACCTGTGGTTCTGCATTACATCTGAACTAGGCCTTTGTCTCAGTTTACGTTCAAGTCTAGAGAAGAACATTTGGGGGACATGCTGCTCAACATTTGGGGGATATGCTGCTTAAGATGAGAGCTGGTCTTGTAAAAGCAAGCATGAATTGTCCCCTTGCAAGATATTCCCCTTAGGGAACAGAGCTGCTCTGGGAAGAACTTCTGCATGCTTGCATGAAGAAGATTCCAGGTTCCCTCCAGGGCATCTCCAAGATATGGCTGAGAGAGACTCCTGTCTACAACCTTGGAGAACCCACTGCTAGTCTGGGTAGACAATACTAAGCTGGATGAACCAATGATCTGACTCACTATAAGGCTGCTTCCTATATTCCTAGCTCACTTAGTGCATATTTTTTTGGAATAGAGCTGATCTTGTGGTAGCAAGCATGACTTGTCTGCTTTGCTAAGCATGGTTTGCCTAAGTTGTATATGTGTGTGAGTACTACAAGATATTCCCCTTGGGGACAGAGCCTCTCTGGGAAGAGCATATGCATGCTTGCATGAAGAACGTTCCAAGTTCCTTCCCTGGCACCTCCAAGATGGGGCTGAGAAAGATTCCTGCCTGCAACCTTGGAGAAGCCACTGCCAGTCTGTGCAGACAATACTGAGCTACCGTGTTTCCCCGAAAATAAGACAGTGTCTTATATTAATTTTAGCCCCAAAAAATGCACTAGGGCAATTAGCGGTACATCAGAAATTACTGCTAGGTCTTACTTTCGGGGTAGGTCTTACTTTCGGGGAAACAGGGTAGATGGACCAATTGTCTGACTCAGTATATGGCAGTATATGACAGCTTCCTATGTCTCTAGCTTTTAATACAGCCAAGCATTATGACTTGGACAAATTTGTATTTCAAACCAAATAATATTAATCGGTGGCAAATAATGGACTAAAAAAAAAAATACTTACACACATTACCTAACACTTGACAAGAACTTCAACAGTACTGTTGTCTACTCCCTTCTTTTCTGTACCCTTTCTTTCAAGGGCATGCAGTCTCATTTGTCCCTTGACTTTGAGTGCTGAGAGTTTTTAAATGTCTGCGCAGTTAGAGTGTTAGTAAAAATTATGTTAATACCTCAGCATCTCAAGGAGGTTTCAGTTTAATATTGTATAGGGAAGCCAGAGCTTTTACCACCAATAGGCTTGGAAAACTGCAGCCTCCATTTTCCTTGGTTATTTACTTTTGTAGAGTTTATCTTATTTTGGGAATAAATGATCAAATTTTAAAACCTTGAATGGCTTAGGTCTGGGTTACCTTAGAGAGTACCTTCTTCTGTACGATCTCTACCACACGTTAAGGTCATCTGAGGAGGTCCGTCTTCAGTTGCCACCAATATGTCTGGAACTGGGCCTTCTCTGTAGCTGCTCAGGGCTGTGGAATGCACTCCCGGCAGAAATTCATGGTTTAGAATCATTGTTGGCCTTCACTGGAGCCCTTAAAATCTATTTGTTTCGTCTGGCTTTCCAGGGTTTTAAAAATTGTTCTTAAATGTTTTTAACTATTTAATGGTTTTAAACTGTTTTTGAATTTGTTTTTTTGAATTGTTTTCAGTTTATTGTTTTAAACGATTGTTTGCTGGTTTTTGTTTTTTGTTGTGCACCGCCCAGAGCCTCTGGATGGGGTGGTATAAAAATGTAATCAATCAATCAATCAGTCACAGTCTTTGCTCTGTGCCTTAAATTGAGGTTGGTCTTTAAGGTATTTTAATAGATTTTTCAAAACTTGATTTGACTTTGAATAGGTTAGATTTTGCATGTAAAGAAAGTAAAAGTGTCCAGATGCCACCGTAATTAATTTGAAACTGTTTGCTTTGTATATGTCTTTTCAGATTATTTTTCTATTAACTTATAGTACGGTCCACTAATAGATGGAGCTGCAGAATGTAAAAGGGGAAGAAACTCCACATGCAGAACTCCAGTTTGAATTTAAGTTTTTAGAAGGATAGGACTTTTGAAAGATTTTTTTTTTTTAGCTGTGTCATGACTCTAATGAATATTGTATAGTAGGCCAGAGTGAGTCATTCTTGTGCTCTTACCATTTTAGGGAAAGCTGAAGGTATTTTAACAGCCCAGTGAATTTAAAGTGTACTGGACTTTGTTTGTAAAAGCACAAACTCTTTTTCTTATTTAAGCATTGTGCCTAGTTAGCACCAGGCAATTAGACAATATTGAAGATTTCGTTCAAATATTAGTATGTCAAGCAGGGAACAGACAGAAACTTTGGATGCCTATTAGAGTATTGGTTCAAATTGGAACCAAGCCACCAAAACCGTTTCTGTGCAATAGCCCTAATCTCTCCTCTTCTCCAAATATAAGTCCATGACTTTGTAACTGGTACATATTTATGCGGAAGGGAACTTATTTGTAAACAGGTTGTTAATGGAACTGCTCCTGGAGAATTGGCAGGGACTCCAAGCTGTGTTTTACGCTTGAGTGGGAGAATTAGATAGCTTGAAATGGAGCAGTCCCACCTTCAGAATAAATTTGTGCAGAGCTTTGGTCATCTTAAGTGGCGCAGTGGGGAAATGCTTGACTAACAAGCAGAAGGTTGCCGGTTCGAATCCCTGTTGGGACTTTATTGGGCAGCAGCGATGTAGGAAGATGCTGAAAGGCACCATCTCATACTGCATGGGAGGAGGCAATGGCAAAACCCTCTCCTGTATTCTACCAAAAGAAAACCACAGGGCTCTGTGGGCACCAGGAGTCAAAATCGACTTGACAGCACACTTTACTTTACTTTTTGTCACAGAAAGAACTTAACAGAGGGGTTAAAGTTCAAAAATAAAATAAGGTTTATTGAAGGGTTTTTAGGGGTACAGGGGCACAGGAAGAGGAAAATAATGGTTAAAGAGCGACAATATTTAACTAGCAAGACTAAGGCTAACAGGACTATGTTGCAACTCACAAGGTGGTAATTTGGCTTGAGTTTCCAAATTAAGCTCACTCAAGGCTGACAAAAGAGAAACTGGCTTTGCATTTTAGAAGGAGTGAGAGGAAAGGGAATAAGAGATTTGAGAGTAGGTGTTATATACTACCTTGATCCTTCCTGGAGGGGTGATGTAGCTTGACCATTACCGAGGGGCTTCTCTCCTCTGCGGTAAGCAGGATGGCAGACAGGCAGGAGCGGGAATCCAGGGACCAGGCTGGGAGGCTGGAAAAATCTGTGTGCTGAGACGTAGTGAAAAGCTGGTGGATCCAAGGAAGAAACACCAGCTGAAACACCTGGTAAATCTAGAGACACATGATCCAGGAGACACATGGAATGATAGTATCTTGATCTCTTATAGGAAAATTCAATGCTGATTGCATCTTGGAAAGGTGGACAAAGGACAGGATGAGTCATTGTCCTATTCAATTGTGAGGAGTGGACTTCTTCTTGTACAAAGGCTGAGAAAAGTCTAAAAGACCCATGTAGGGAGAAACGAAATGGATGCATCAAAATTTATCTCTCGTGTCTTTTAGAGATTTACTAAAATGTAAAAAAGCTAGCTTCCTGTGCTTTGAGCCAACCATAAGCATACTCGTTAGCAGAAGATATGACCTGCTACTGCTACCTTATCACACCTTCCTGAGGAGGTGATATGTTGACCCAAACCACTGTATCAACATTGGGAGAATACTTGCTGATTCTTGAAAAGAATAGCACAGATTCAATCATGCCTACTCTGGCATTCCTTGCCTGAACGCAATCAAGGAGGCGAGTGCAGGGAGATATACCTGCAGTCCAGAAATTAAACTTTACCTAAGAGCTATCATTCCAGGCTGCGCACCAAAGTGACATGCCCTATGAGTTAGCTCATGCGATCCAAAATGGAGATCTCATAGTCCTGTGGGATCTGAGCAGCAGAATGTAGGAACTACTATCTGGTAGCTCTGAAACTAGGAATAGGGGTGCTCCTAGGAGCCCCCAAACAGGCTCTCATGGTAACATTGTGTTAGCCAAAGCTTAGAGAGAACACCAGCAGGCAATAATGCCCAATATGTTGTTTCATTAGTTGTTTCCCTTCTCTTCCCCGAGGAGCTCTCTGGGTTGCATATATGGGCAGCATATTTTCTTACAACAACCCTGAAAAGCAAGGTGTACTTTCCTAGGGCCACACAAGAGCTGAGTTCAGGGTTTATTCTAAATCACCCCCTCAACTGAACAAGAAGCCAGTGCAGCCCACACCCATCCCCAATCTGTGAACATTTCTAATTGGGGAAAACATTTTCTAATTGTGGGGGGGGGAACATAACAGAAGGAAAGGAAAATGAGGATGAATAGAGAACTTAAAGAGACAGAAAAGGAGGAGGAAAAGAAGGATAAGAAAATAAGAGAAGGAAAGAGGTGTCTTGCAAAGCATAGATAAGATTGAGGCTCTACACACGATCAATGTGTAGAGCCTCATGGGGTTCGGCGGAGAGAGCGGGCTTCTCCCACATACGAGCAGTCACTTGTTGCTGGGCGGCCAGATCGGCCACCCAGATGAGCAGCGGCTTCAGTCGGGCATTCCCACACCCGGCTGCAGCTCACCAGGGAGCACCGGGGGAAGGGAAGCGCTGCCATGTGGCGCCCTGGCCCCTGGAAGGCACCGTGTGAGTGCACGGTGTCTTCCTGGGGTCCCCTTCCCCTCTCCCCGCCCACCCTGTGTCAGCTGCAGCTGCAATTACCCACGGCTGGCACACGATTGTAAAAACACGGTTAATGGAGAGCTCACTCTGTTAACCTCATTTAAGGGGAGGAGTTGTTAGGTAGGCTAGTTGCCATGGAACCACCGGGCTCGCCCGCGAGCCCTGTGGTTCTGACAATCGCTGGAAACTGAGCTGGGCTCCCTTGGCCCGGTTTCCAGTGATCATGGGAATAGCCTCATTATCTGCTTTCCCAAACTATAGTTGAGGAGTGAGACATTTTTTCTTGTCTGTTTCTACAACTTGGTTCCTTATTAAAACCTCATATTCCCAACTGCAGAAAAACCTACTTTCTACTGTACAGTTTTGTACAGCTGCACAAAATGTGTCCAGCTGAACATTAGAATACAACCTGGCTGGGCTCACACATACTGGGACATCATGGTTTCACACAATGAAAATGAGCCTCAGAGAGTTGCAGGCTTGCTTTCTCCCTCTCCTCCTCCTTCATGTGCATGAAGAGGAGAGTGGATGCTTTGGCTTCACTGTAAGGACAAGCCACAGTTCCATGTTACATATGGATTTGATAAAACATGTTTCTTAACAAGAACTCAAACAAGCCAGGATATGGTTAATCTAGTTTAGTTAACAAACCATCAAAGCCAGTCCTTGGTTTGTGTGTATCAGAAACCAAATGTCTGCATTAATTTGGAGCTTATGCTCTGTACCTCAGAGAATGCCTCTGAATATATGCAGAATCCCTTCCTCTCAAGCTAAGCATGAGGGGATGGGAATTAGCAGCACAAGACTTTACATGTGCCTCTACTTTTAAGTCATGAAATGTGCATGGGACAAAGGATTAGGCCTCTCTTCCCCTCACATCATCACCCTGATCAGGGCCAGCCCTAAAAATTGCCCTGGGTCCTTCAGCATGCCCTGCACCATGGTTGTATCAGTGTTGTCAAGTGGTGTGGCTTGTGCAGGTTTGCAAAACCTAATAGTGTAACAGGCCCTACTGTTGCTCTCAGGCTTTCCCAGCAATACCCAGAGCTACCTCTCAAGAATTTGCTGCCTTGCTGCCAGTGCTGTTCTGATCCAGTTCAAGAATTCTGTTGAAACCTCCCAGGTCTCCTGCAGCTTCACTACAAACAACACACTCAACAAACAGCAAGCCACCCAGCTCAGCTTGGCACCCCCTTCAGGTGGGTGTTCTGGGCAACCGCCTGGCTTCTTCACATCTAAGGCTGGCCCTGGCCCTGATTCTAATCTGGGGCCTCTGCTCCAAATCCAGAGTTCCAGTCATCACAAACAAGGGTGGCTGCAGAGCATGGGGAAGGGTGGGCAAGTCTTTGCCACCCCACCTGCCCCTCACTTCTGTTTCAGATATCTAACATGTGAGACATAGCTTGCCCACATAGTCCTCTCTGTGCTTCCCTTAGCCCCCCCTGCCCCCGGAGCCACCACTGGTCACATAACTCCCATATCATGTATATTTAGCAATATGGAACAGGCTGTCTCTGAGCACAGCCCAGGAATTTGCTTTTAGTAACAGCATAGAGCTCACAACTCTATACGTTATTTGACTTTTACACAAAACCCCACTCTCAGATTGGTTTCCCCTCAAGCTCTTATTCATTTCAGCAGCCTGAGAGGGGCAGGAGGCTTTTTGTTGTTGCTCTCATTGAGGCAAGTCTCATGATCTGTGAGACCCGCCGTAAAGGGGTTTGCAGGGAGAGTGGGCTTAGACTGCTCTCCCTGCAGACGATCAAGGCTGCAGCCCTAGGAGGCCAGATCGGCCACCCACACAACTGCGGGCTCTGTCACGGAGCAGGCGGGGGCTGCAGGGATTGGAGGCCATGCGGCCCCCGGAAGTTCCAGGATGTCCTGCATGAATGTGCGGGGCATGCTGGAGAAACCCCCGAGCCCAGAAGGCTGCTTGCAGCCTCCCGACGGGGGTCTCCTAGTGTGTTGCCACGGTGTGAAGCCGCGCTGTGGCAATACACGATAGGAAAACCCAGATTAGCGGAGCACTCGTTCTGCTAACCTGGGCTAAGAGGAGGGGTATTTAAGGGGTTACTCACTTGGGGGAAACCGGGCTCACCTGCCCGTTGGTTCCCAAAGTCCATGGAAAGTGAGCTAAGCTCCCTTAGCTCGCTTTCCACTAATCGTAAGAATCGCCTCAGTATCTATTTGGGAGTCAGCAACCTTTGCTCATCGGCTACAAGTCAAGCGATCTCCTCTGTCCCAGCCCACTTTGGAAAGTCCCAATTAATATATGTCATAAAACTGGAAAAGGAAAGGATACTTGTCTATTACCCTTTCCTTTCCTAATGTTATTTATGTATTTCCCACATGTGTATCTCACTTTTTTTTCATTAGCACAGACTTGCTTTTTTTGATCAAGGACAGCCTTGTCCTCTGTACTCGTGCCAGCACTGATCACAACCCTTCTTCTATCATTATAAAGAACAAATAAGCCAATTCCAACTGGATTAGACCTTTCTCTTGTACCTGGGAAACTGAATAGAACTGGATTTTCCTTTTTGATGAAGAGTAGTTCTAAAATATTTATACATCACAAAAGGCATGTCACCCTGCTTTGTACTAACTGCTTACTTTATTCAAATTAATGTTTTTCACCTGCAAGGGGAAAATATATATATTCCAATGAGCATTCTTCCAAACAGAGCACGAGAAAGAATTGTCTCCAACCCTGTTATTAGGCTAGCTATACAAAACCACCATACATTGCTTTTCCCTCCACTGTGTCAATATACATTGCTTTGTTCACCACGGCGACGAGCTATCAGCATATAATTCCCCCCCTTTCCCCCCACTCTCATTTCAAATTTTTTCCCCCAGCCTGTCCTTAGCGGGCCGCTGTAAATCTATTGCAAAAATTTGAAAAGAATTAATTTACAGACTACCACAAGACTTGAGTGGTGATGGAATTCCATGTAAATGCATGCCTTTGCAAATCAGTCAGCACTAATCTGAAGTCCATTAATCACTTAATATGCAGAACAAGCAGTTCCATTTTAATTTCAGTCTATTGGTTGTAGCAGGACTTTCCCCCTCACTAGCCAGCCCCCTGCATTTAACTGTCTCTGTCTTTAAGCTTTGAAGATACTGCGATGTTTGCAACAATCTATCATCAGAGAAACATATTTCTGCTGGTTAAGAGCGCTGCAGAGCTTGTAAATTCTTACCAACAAGAGCAGATCTAAGTTTACCTACTTTGGCTCCATACAGTGAGCGGGCTGAGTCTCAGTTCCAATCCTTGGTCAAAAGAAGAGGTCAAATATTATTTTTATTGGATTAGTAGCTACAAGGAAGTTGACTCAAAGCAGGAAATCAAGATAATTCTACATTCAGCCCAAGTGATTAAATGTATGCTGGGCTGTCTCATATCAGATCTATTGAAGTTAACCTAATGCATCTTAATACAAAGAGGGAAGAATGGAATATATTAAGCTACTTGATCTTGTCCGAAATTTATACATCATAGGGAACATACATTCTAGAGGTTTTCCAGACAGGGAGGTTTACAGCATGTAGAAGTGTGATAAATGCTAACCAGAGCCAATATAGGATATCCCTCAATGCACCGCTTGATGAGCGTGGTGCGTTGGGGGATCCCCCGGGAGATGGGCACTCTAGGCACCCAGCTCTGTGTCTGCTCAGGTCACATGATCCCAGCAGCCGGTTTAAGGGTGCACTCATGCCCTTAACCCTAGCTAACAGCCAGGCTACGGAGCCAGGTCTGGCAGCATAGCAGCACCCGAGTCTACATGGATCCTAGCGGTTCTCAAGCCCAGGTTTGGCTGCTCATGAGAGCAGCCTTTTTTATGTATGTATGTATGTATGTATGTATTTATTTATTTATTTGCAGTGCTTTGGAGTATTTTTGCACATACAGAAGTGCTGCAAAGCACAATAGTGTCTGCTAGAGTCACACAGTACTCAACAGCCATTTGCGGGGAGGTCCTTTCAGAGTTTTGACGGTGCTTCACCTTTGGGCAGGTGGTAACCAAGGTACGTTGCTGGGTTTCTGCTCTTGTATTTGTATTTTTGCACTTGCTTGTATTTTTTAAAATTAACTTCTAAGAGTATTTGCCACATTCACCTTTCTCTAAGAGTATTTGCTCTTAGAGAATACTCTAAATACTCTAAGAGTATTTGCCACATTCACACGTGTCCGGAAAGGCATACCACAGCAGTAAAATCTTGGGTTTTCTGGCTGTTACCTCTCTTTCAGAACCTTAATTTTACTGCTCAGAAAATGGCAATGAAGGTCACCATTGTCATAATAAGATTTGTTTCTGCACCACCATTTTGAGAAGCACTTCTGGCTGACTGGGCACATAACCTCTCCCTCTACTGCTTAACAAAGATAACATGTGAAGGCATATACACATAGGCCTCCACCTATGCGGCTCTTATTCCTCAAAAAGAGAGGGGGATATGACTAGGCTTGTGCATTTCGATTCGGGTACAAAACATTTTGTGCCCAAAAATGGCAATTTTGGAGGTTTTGTAACCAAAACAAAATCAAGAATTAAAAAAACAGATTTTTGTTTCCAAATTGAAATGACTGTGTTTTGGACAGAATGCTTTGTTCTTCGGGAAAGCATTGCAATTCAAATTGACTTATCTGACTCTCTCCACTCCAGCTGAGGCACTGAGTGATTAGCAGAAGATAAGATATGCAAAAACTGTTGAGCATGAATAGTTTAGTTAAGTGTTGTATTCAGTGTGATTGAAATGCAAACTGACCTTGCAAAGGGATTTGGAAGACAGCATTTTGAGACAGAAAGACCCAAATATCTTTGGGAGCTCAATGCAGTTCCAAAGCTCTTGCTAAAAGCCATGGTATAAATTGTGTGGAGAAGCTTTTCGAGAAGCTGGTTAGGAAAGTTCTGAAATAACACAGGTTTTTCTTTCCAAAGGTTTAGAAAGAATTTCTTGACTTGTTCAGGGCTCTTTTGAAGAGCTGTTTTGTTTTTCTTCTGATTTTTATGAGTTATAGTGGTGTCTTAAGTTTTGATGCCCAAGCTGAGCAGTCTAATGTAATTTAGGCCACAGTGTAATTTGGTGGGACATGATGTCTAAGCCAGGGGTTCACAACTTTTGCCATTGCAGGGACAGGTCATCCACATGGGACTACAGGAGACAAAAGGAGGGGGGTAGGGAACACACCTGTCAATCTATTGACATCCCCAGGAATCTTAGTTGCTTCTCTCTTTCTTGTAACCATGATCCATGGTTTTGCACTTTCTTAAATGCAGTGATGATAAATCTCAACAATTCTGAACAGTAGGCTGATTTGTTTGGGCTGCGGCTCACTCCACTTCAGTTAAATGAACATTTGAAGCTGTTCCATAGTACCAAGGCAGTTCTATTTTATTTTTTTACATTTTATATCCCGCTCTTCCTCCAAGGAGCCCAGAGCAGTGTACTACATACTTAGGTTTCTCCTCACAACAACCCCGTGAATAGGTTAGGCTGAGAGAAGTGAATGGCCCAGAGTCACCCAGCTAGTATCATGGCTGAATGGGGATTTGAACTCGGGTCTTCCTGGTCCTAGTCCAGCACGCTAACCACTATACCATGCTGGCTCATTGGTCATTCTCTTCACTCTTTCAACTTGTTTATGTGGGGCTTCAGGGGCAAAACAGTGGGTTGGGTGGCAGTGCCCCAAGGGCACCCAGATTACAAATAGGGCAGAGGGCCGATTTCTTAGGAATTGTTGAGGTTTACACATCCTTAAGATTTTCCCCCATAGAGAATAATGGAGGTTTCAGCAGCCCCATAACTCCACCTGGGGGGGGCACTGGGATGGCCCAAAGCGAGTGGTGGTGTAGTGCACAGAGGGTGCCAACCAACCCCCGGATTGCTAACCCATTGGGGTTCTGGGCTTTGTTGTTTCTGAGGTGTTGAGTTTAGATTCTCTGGTAGCAAATGATATTTTTAATGAAAAACCATGAATCCACTCTCATATGCTACCAGAGAATCTACTCTCAGAACACCTCTAGAACCACAAAACCCTGTACTTCATGGGTTGGCACCCTATGTGGGTGGTTGGCAAACTATGTGCACTACACCGCCACTTGCTCTGGTCCACCCCAGTGCCCCTCAAGTGGAGTTATGGGACTGCAGAAACCTCCATTATATCCTACAAGGAAAATCTGAAAGACATGTAACTTCATTAATTCTTTAAATATCAGCCCTTTGCCAAATTCCTCTGAAAAAATTGTGGTAGCTTCCTTGCACCAACTGGGCACTACCACCAACAACACTCCACTCTGGGACACCCTTTCCCCCCACCCTGCGTGAAGCTATACTTTTCCTGAAACCAACATCATACCCTATGGAGAAAATCTGAAAGACATGCAAACTTCAAAAATTAACCAAAAATCAGCAGTTTGCCCAATTCCTTTGAAATTTTTGTGGTAGCTTCCACTCATTGGGCACTATAACTCCCACCCATTCTTTTTACCACGTGACCCATTTTAAAATCTGAATTAATTCAGATTCAGATTCGGATTAATTCGGATACAAAACAAAACTGGGGTGATTCGGAAGGCTTAATTTTGGACAAAATACAAAATGGGGTTGATTCGGATTTGGTACAAATCGAAACAGAAAAAATACAACATGCACAACCCTAGATATGACACAATTCAGTCTTAAGTGGGTTTCCATGTGAAGCATCCACTCTTCCATCCTATTGATCAGATAAATGTGTGAACCTGGCTTATGCTAGACTAAGATGTTCCAAGTACTGTAGCATTAAAAATGCTAGATTTTCTGCATTTAACGTTGTCTATCTCATTTCTGCTGTTTATAGTTCTCCAGGCATTTTCATAATGGCCTTTAAAAATAAAAATAAAAATCCAAGGCTACCCTTTTGGGGAGAAACTTCTTTGTGACCACACATATATGTTTTTCCTTAGCAAAGCATACTGCAGAACCAAGACTGCATGTCATGTCTCGATTAATTCAAAGTTAAAAATTGATCTCTGCCTTTTATAGCCTTTTAATCTAGCTGCAGTTCCATTGATCAAATATGCTTAGATATTATATTTCTAAAATGCTTAAATGAATTATTTTTCTCTAATCATGTGGCTGAGGATTTCCTATAAATCAGAAATCTCAATACAATAGCCTCTTCTTGCCTCCTACGACCCAGCAATCAAAGAACCAGGGAATGAGTCATTGACTGTAATTCCGGCTGGTGAAATTTCATCATCGGCTCCGATCTAATTAAACCAGAACCTGTACACTGGATTGTTAATAAATGCTACAGCTAACCATTTGTTTAGTTGGATAATTGGATGCTTTTGTTATAACTGACAAACAGCTTACTTTTGCAAAGCTCTTTAAAAAAAAAAAAAGCCATGCTGCAGAATGGACTGAATTGTAAAACACTGAGCCTTCTCTCACAATTGGTGAGAAAGGGCTTGAGGGAGAGTGGGGAGGAAGGCTGCTTGCACTTACCTCCCCACAGACAATCCCTCTCCTCTCCTTGGGTGAGGGGATTGCCTGTGCACACGATTGCCGGCAGCCACCGGCAGCATGGAGAGTCTGGGATGCTTCATCCCAGCTCCCAGATCTCCCATAATGCATTGCAGTGTGCAGTGCATTATGGGGGATTCCCCTGATGTCGGCTGGGAGCCCCACAGTCTCCCAAATCTGGCTGCAAGCAGCCAGGGTTGGCAGACCAAAAAAAAAAAAAGGGGGGCTAAGAGAGCGCTAGCTCTCTTAAACTCATTTAAGAGCCTTGGCTTAAAACCCTTGGCTTCGTTAGCCCGGTTTTGCCTCCATGTGAGAACAGTCTTATTGCCTTTTATATTTATTTACATTCTAAATTAAAAACTAAAGTAACTAACAAAAAACAAATAAGTAAACTACAGGGCACAAGCCTGGCGGGGGGAAAAAGGTCTTAAATAGAGATTTGAAGATCAATAAGGAAGGGACTAGACAGATCTGAAGGGGAAGAGAGTTCCAAAGAAGTGGGGCAGCCCCACTTATACAGTTATACTCACCAGTTGGTTTTTAGAAGTAACCTCATAAGCACATGTGAAATAAATGTTACACTAGATTAGTAGTTAAAAGTGATCCATATAATGAGGCTGTTCTCATGGCCTCCCTAACCCCACCTAGGGCAGCCCAGGCAGGGTTAGACTGGTTGTGAGAAGCAACGGGATCCTCACAGATCCTTCCGCTCCCCACCCACCTAACCCTCTTAAGAAACCCAGCTGTTAGCTGAAGCTAAGGGTGTGCTTGCACTCTTACCCTGGCTGGCTACCAGATATCATGTGTCTCCTTGGGCATAGAGGGCTGGTCTGATGGGAGAATCCCCAATGTAATACTTGGGTCACACTCTTCTGGGGCCAGAACTGGAACAAGTTCAGGACTCGGATCTCTCCGCCCTGCTCCATGCCTCACGGAGCTGCACAAAGCAGGGCTGCCTGTGTGGGCGCGTGGGAGGTGCACCGAAGACAGACAGTTTGCTCTTCTGTCGGGGAGGTAGGTTAAGAGCAGCCTTCCCCCTGCGCCCTCCCAGCCCACCCCTGATGGTTGTGAGAATTGCCTCAATGCGCCCCAGATAGATTGATAAGCAGGATACCTACATGTTTTGTCCAATGCACCATAATCTTTCCAGACATATTGTCTTGTAGCGTCAAAAAAATTTGTGAATTTCCAGGAATTCATCACGTTTAATGTCTCACTAAGAAAGGCAGGGATATTCAGAAGAAGGTGTGGGGCCAAGCAGATAGGGACTGCTCAGTATTTAATTGTTTGAATGTCACAGAGCAGAGTAAATGTGCTGCAATCTGGGAGAGTGCAAGGTTTGAGCCTTATCACACATGGTGGGGACATCAGGAGGTTTAGTCTCCCTGCGCAGTGCCATCCTCCTTGAACTCTTCTTTTTTCCAGTGGGCAGATGTGGACACTATACCAATAGCTGGACCTCCAGATCTGGACCTCTAGCATTTGATAGCAAGCCCGATTTCCAGTGAGTGGGGCAATATGTTGACAGTAGTTGTGTCATCCAATCCTGGCGGTGTTGGCATATTCTGCCTTACGTTTGGTTCTGGACCTACCATCTGTGAGCAAGACAGGAATTGGTTACAGATGTTGGGTGCAGAACCGAAATTCAAGTAGAATATGCTGACATTGGGAAGTTCAGATGACATAACCATTATCAGCATTGGTCAGAAGTTGGGCTCAGTTGGGCTCATACCAATGTCAGCATTGTCAACATTCTCAACACCAACCAGTGCCAGCATTGTCAGAAGTTGGTCAGAAGTTGGGCAAATAATGGGAACTGGAGGTTTAGCTTTTTATGTGTCATCTGAACCTGCCCTGTATAAGATGAGGTTGTGCACAAGACCTCACCAGAGAGGGAGGGCAGGCTCTGGGGAAGGAAGGTGCTCACTTGCCTTCCCCAACAGACAAGCAGCCACCATCCTCCCCTCCGCCACACCAGGTACCCACACAAGCAGTAGTGCAGTGGAGGGAGATTCTGGGAGCGGGAGGACTCCCCCCTCCCTCATCCCATAGTGCCTGGGGGCATGACCGCAGCTGCTCCTTCCCCCCGGCTCAGTGCCAGAAATGGTGGTGGGCCAGGGGGAAGCTGTTTAACCCAGTGCTGATGGCCCAGATGATCGCCAGCTGAGGTTAAGCCAACCACAAGTTTGCTTAACCTCGGCTAAATGCTGGGCTTGAAAGTGGGGCTTGGTGCGGATGCAGCGCTAAGAGTGACCTGTCTCCTGGTGCTTCACACATACAGCCTAACCCAGGCTAGGCTGCGCATGTAAATACTTTTATAAAGGTAAAGCTGTGCCATCAAGTTGGTGTCGACTCCTGGTGTCCACAGAACCCTGTGGTTTTCTTTGGTAGAGTTCAGGAGGTGTTTACCATTGCCATCTCCCGTGCAGTATGAGATGACACCTTTCAGCATCTTCCTATAATGCTGCTGCCCAATATAGGGGTTTCCCATAGTCTGGTAAACATACCAGCGGGGATTCGAACCAGCAACCTTTTGCTCCCTAGGCAACTTACTTCCCTGCTGTGCCATTAGGTGGCTAAGTACCCTTATAGGTGGGTATTACTCTTATAGGGAAAAATAGATGCAATTGGGAACAGCATCATAGCTGAGGGCAAAATCTGCACATGACTACCATGATGGAGGGAAACATGGCCTCCAAGCAACAGGGATCCCATTGAGGTGCTCCTGAAATGCTTTGCACATGCATACAACAAGCCTTTGTTCTATTTGTAATACTCCACCTGTTATAATTATAGGTATTTTGCTAATTCAGGAATAAATGCCATCTAGGGATCATGAAAACCTATGCAGCTGGTACAAAAAACCACCCTAAAACCAGAAAGTAGGTCATTAAAAAACAAAGTGCCAGCACAAGAATAAAGCTGTATCAGACTGTGGTTCTCATTCTATCCTTAATGGGTTTAATCATACCTTCATGGATAAGCTTACTAATTATCTTCTGCCTCTTTATGTCTTTAAGTGATTAAAAGTTGTCTAAACTACAACTCACTGAATTATATTGTGTAGATTTTCTGGGCAGTTGTATCTGACTGCCTATTCTGAAGATTGCTGATGAATTGTAAGCATATTGTGGGCATGACCATGTAACAATTAAGTAGTTTTAAATCTCAGTGGTATCAAAGGGAAAGATGCTTAACTTGCCCACTGAAATTTGGCTGGATTGTGTTCAGTGATTTCAAGAAAGTTAAGCACATACTTAACATAGAAGCGACCCTCATGATCGCCTCAGGAGGCTACCACCTTCTGCAGGGAGGATGCCCAAAAGCACTTATCTCCTCACAGGCAATCACTGCCTCCTCTCTAGGCAGCTGAATTGGCTGCCCACACGGCTGCTGGCTCCGTCATGAAGCTTGTGGGGGCTGCAGGGATTGCGGGCCGCACGGCCCACGGAAGTTCCAGGATGCTCCGTGTGAGTGTGCAGGGCATCCTGGAGAGACCCCCGAGTCCGGGAGTCTACTTGTGTGTCGCCATGTGCTGCGGTGACACACAAGCAATGAAATGAGGTTAACGGGGCACTTGCTCCGTTAACCTCATTTAAGGGGAGGGTGCTTTAGGTGGTCCCCATGATCCACGGAAAGCGGGCTAAGCTCCCTTAGGCCGCATTCCATGGATCGTAAGAATAGGCTCATAGTCTCTCATTTAATTTAATGAAATGAAGCACCCCACTTTGGCCAGATTGTGCTCTTGTTTTTACATAGATGTAGGGTATTTTGTTGCAATAGCTGAGGAGCACTCCAGCCTTAAACCTTTTCTATGGTTTTCTTCTCTAACTTGCCATATATGACAGTATATAGACACTAGATGACAGTATATAGACAGTATATGGAGCTTGCCATATATGACACAGTATATAGACACTAGATGACAGTAGTGTTGGGAGGGTGCCGGCAACCTCCTCCACCCCAGCCACGCCCCCTGTGTCTGATGTGTTAGCAAACGGAGCCATACTGAGGCTTTCCAGCTGTTGTTGGACTACAACTCCCACCAACCAGCCGCAATTTATTGAGGCTGGGGATGACAGAAATTGTACTCTAACAACAATGGTGTTGGAAGTGAAGGACTATACACTGTCTCTTGTCTCAATGACACAGGAGGACAGACTAGTGAGTCAGAGGGCTAGAGGATCAAGACATTGGTCATCTCTTCTCTACTACTCTGACACTATCCCTTTGATATGTAGATTGCTGATCTCATGGACTTCCTTCCTTCCTGCCACTTCCTCTTCCCTTCCCTTCCCTTCCTTCTACTTTGCAACATGCAAGCTCCTCTCCCCTGCACCATGTGTACAGAGATGCAGAATCCATCTGCATCCAGCTAGATAGATAGATTAGAGATCCTATCTCCTCACTTTCCTATCTAGAATGGAGTTCTCTAATAAATACTCCTTATATTGATTTGAAACTATGAACTGGCTCCAAGTTACTTTACTCTCAGCATACACGCATGCCTAACTAAATTCCGCTGTGTTGTGCCTCTGTGCACTCTGCTATAATGAAAAAGGGTTTCTCTTACCAGAGAGAATTCCCAACAAATGGTTGGCCTCACCTGTACCAGTTCATATTTACAGACGTCTAGTTCACTTTGGCTTGTGAGAGGCTATGAATGCCATTGTCCTCAGACAGGCAATATATGCACCCAACTGTCAATAGGCACTTCCAGACTATAAATGTTGTTTCATTAGGAGCAGGTTCTGATCAAGGTTTATGGGCAATGCATCTCATCAAGAAACTTATTCCAAAACTTATCACACCAGTTCTCTTTCCCAGAGTATATGCCCCACTGTTGCCCTCCGAGGGCTTTGTGAAATGTTGTCATGCATGTATACAACTTACTTTTATGGAAGAAGCTCTTGTGGGTACACAAACCAAACATGCAGCTCTGCAGGCTATGTGATGAGATGCTGGTCCTATTCTCATGACCAAAAGCTGGCTTGGAGGAGTGTCCAGCCAGGCTGTAAGGCCCGTGCACACTCCTGAGAACCAGTTGTGTGTCAGCAGAATTTTATTTATTTATTTATCAAATTTGTACACCGCCTCAAACTTTCATCTCTGGGTGTTTAACAATAGCATAAAACAAGTTATAAACATATGCAAAAACTTAAAACAATTTAAAAATTTAAAAATAAACCAGAGATAAAAACTTTAAATTTTAAAAATTAAATTATTATTAAATTATTATTAAATTAAAAATTAAATTATTTTTTAAATTAAAAAATTTAAAAAGCTGAGAAAGCTTGGGCGAACAGATGGGTCATCAGGTGTTTTTTTTAAACTTCCAGAGCTGTGGAGGATCGTATCTCAGCAGCGAGTGCATTCCAAAATCTTGGGGCAGGGACCGAGAAGGCCCATCTTTGTGTAGCCACCAAACGAGTTGGTGGTAACTGGAGATAGACCTCCTCAAGTGACCTCAATGGGTGGTGGGGCTCATAGTGAAGAAGATGCTCTCTTAAATACTCAGGGCCTAAGCCATTTAGGGCTTTATAAGTTATAACTAGCACTTTGTATTTTGTCCGGAAACCTAGGTAGGAGGACAGGAAAGTGAATGTAAATTGAGATAGGAGGACAGTAAAGTGATAATGTGCTAGCTGTGATCTGGGTAGGATGGGGGTGGCCAACCAGCATCATTTATGCAGAATTGTATTAAGGGTGGAGGAAAAGTATGTCTTGTGTGGTCCTACCTAGAATGTAGCTAGCACATGCACACTTTCCCATCGCAACCTACCTCAGTTTTTGCTGGTACTCGAATGAGCACAATGGGTCTTGGAACCTGGCTGAATGCTCATCCTACTCAGTGTTTGGTCATAAGAATGGCTCTCCTGTGTTCAGAGAGTGCATGGGCATAACATAGAGCCCCTTGTGGAGATCTTGCAAGCTATAGACCCTTTTCTTATTCATATGAATCCCCACCAGTACCCAGTCTTATCATGGCTGTCTTTTACATTTTAATTTTTAAACATGATTGATTGATTGATTAAGTGCCGTCAAGTTGACGTCGACTCTTAGCAACCACATAGATAGATTCTCTCCAGGATGATCAACTTGGCCTTTAAAGTCTCTCAGTGGTGCATTCATTGCTGTCGTAATCGAGTCCATCCACCTTGCTCTTCTGGTCATCCTCTTCTTCTCTTTCCTTCAACTTTTCCCAGCATTATGGACTTCTCAAAGGAGCTGGGTTTTTGCATAATGTGTCTGAAGTAGGATAGTTTGTGCCTGATAACAACTACAAATTTCCCTTTTGGTTGGCAATAGTATTAAGCACACTAAATCCTCTTTAATCGGGCCTATGAAATAATTGTTCATTTTGAAGTTTTGAGGTAGTGGTGGTCAGATTATGGTTCTGTCATTTCAGTGCACAGCATTAAACAAAACTGGAATCCTGTGACTACTTTGACAATTTACCAATGCTTTTGAGAGTAATTGAAATGACTGTCACTGCAGCAGACATTTACAGTATCAAGGGGCTGAGCCTGCAACACGCCAAGGGAAATGCTTTTGTTGTACAAAGCAATTTTTAAAGTGCTTTTAATTAGCATCAATTTCCAGGTCGGGTTTGAGGGTTTAAAGGCACTTTTTGCAGAGTGTTCTTAAGAACTTTTATCTACTAAGGAAGTAAAAAATGCTTATTATAAAGAAAAAGGAAGCTGTGATGAAGACAAAACCTCCTTACAGGTTCTTAATCGCTGCTCCTGATGGGTGGACCACCCCATTTTAAGATTTTGAAATTCTGTATCAAGTTGGGGAGCATCCACTAGAAGAGGTGATGATGATGGCAGTGGCCTAATCCATGCTGGTCTGGCAAGCCAAGCTCTGTCACCCGGTGTGCATTGGGTTCTAGACACCTGAGGGGCCTTTCAGCATTCACATAGACTCCAAAACAAGGATGTAATATTTATCCCACCCTCCATTTCAGTGGCCAGTTCTAGATCTGGAGAATCACATTTTTTGTGTGATGCTATTTAACAGTCTCCAGATGGATGTAAGTGTAGAACTTGATCTTCTAATTCTGTGCAGAAATTACATCTAATCACAGAGCTGTGTGTACATATGAACTCCATGGTATGAACGATTTTTAAAAGAAAGGTTATTATTAATATTTTGTTCAACAGAGGAAATCCAAGGCTATATGGATATGAACTGTACATTTTCCCTCTGAGGCAAAAAATTGTACTGAGGGGGAATGGGGAACTACAATTGTATTCATGCCATTAAAATAGATGAGAATGGCTTGGGGAATTTAGAAATGCAGTTGTAGGGAATAAGCAGAGCAACTTCTTACCAATTCTTGGCTCCACATTTTTCTGTAACTCTCAAAGGAGAATGTCAAGAACATAAGAACTGCATTGGCCAATAAGCTGTCAGGTCCACCATTCTCTTGACAAGAACAGCCAGGCTGATCTCTCTGGAAGGTTTGCAGAGAGACATGAAAGCAACTGCCTGCACTTGCTGTTTTTCACCAGCATCTGGTATTCAGATGCATGTAACCTCTGAACATAGATGTTCTATTTAATATCTTTAAAATATTTTCCCACAATGAGATGCATAAGCAGACCCCATGACAGGAGTTTATGCATATCATCCTGTGGGAGAATATGGATGTGCAAAAGCGCTCTAAACCCCGGTCCATGGTATCCTTCTGGACCACTTGGAGGATTTGGGAATAGGTGGTACTGCTCTGCAGTGGTCCCATTCCTGTCTCTCAGGTAGATTCAAGATGGTGTCACTAGGAGGTAGTTTTTCTCTGAAACGAGAACTATTGTATGGTGTCCCTCATGGCTCCATCCTATCTCCAATGCTTTTTAACATCTGCATGAAACCGCTGGGTGAGATAATCAGGAGATTTGGAGCAGGGTGTTATCAATACGCTGATGACACCCAAATTTATTTTTCCATGACTTCATCATCAGGAAATGCATAACCCCCCTAAATGCCTGCCTACTGGCAGTAATATACTGGATAAGGGATAATAAATTGAAACTGTATCCAAAAAAGATGGAGGTACTCATGGTAAGGGGTCATATTTTGAGGGACGTGATCGATCTTTCTATTCTGGATGGGGTTGCACTCCCACTGAAGGAACAGGTACATAGCTTGGGCATGCTTCTGGACCCAGGCCTCACTCTGGTTTCTCAGGTTGAGGCTATGGCCAGCTTTCTATCAACTTTGGTTGACAACTGTGTCAGTTCCTTGAAGACAGTGATCTCAGAACCGTGGTACACTCTCTGGTAATCTCTAGTATATCCCTTATCCAGTATATATCCAGTATATAACCTCATTGACTACTGCAATGCCTTTGTATGTGGTTCGGAAATTTCAGTTGGTTCAAAATGCAGTGGCCAGACTGATCTTTGGGGTTTCTCGGAGAGACCATATTATGCCTGTTTTACAGCAATTGCATTGGCTTCCAATAGGTTTCCAGGCAAAATACAAAGAGCTGGTGATTGCCTTTAAAGCCGTAAATGGCTTAGGACTTGGTTTCCTGGGAGAGCGCCACCTTCTGCATGATCCCCACTGCACATTAAAGTCCTCAAGAGAAGTCCATCTCCAAATGCCACCAGCAGACCTTCTCTGTAGTCGCTTCTGGGCTCTGGAATGCACTCCCTATCGCTGTTCATGATTCAACATCTTTACCTGCCTTTAGAGCCCTTAAGATGCATTTCTTTAGCCTGGTTTTAGTAATCTGTGAATATTTTAAATTGTTGTTTTAATTGTTCTTTTATTCTGCTTTTATTGTATTGACTTATGTGAACCATCCAGAGCCTTTGGAATCAGGTGGTATATCAAACAAACAAACAAACAAACAAACAAACACACACACAAACACACAAACACACAAACAAACAAACTATAAATAAAATTCCCACGTAACATGAAACCAGAGTTGAAGGGGTCTCTGTTTTCAATTTGTATACTTCCGAATGTGGGTAATGGCAGTTACGTCTAAAAATGGACCCTCTGTGCCTCTCCCCAGATTCTGATTTGTACCTTCGGTTTGTAGTGAGGTTTGCCACCTGGACCTCCAGTTTAGAGGTGACAGCGCTGAATCCTAACACGGCACCACACTCTGCCTTTTCTTCATCCGGAGTTGAGGGAGGAAGCTCCTCCCTTGCTCTGGCTGCTATTGGCTGCTGGGGCTGTCCTTCAGCCAAGAAGGAAGCCCAGGCAGCCAGTTCCCCCTCCTCTCTGCAGTCTTCAGTCCATGATGTCTGAGGATTGCAAAGTGGGGTGTGGGGGAGGGGGCTGAACCGTGGAGTCAATTGGACCTGTGGTTCCATGTAATGTGCGAATGCGGCCACTTTTAAAATGTTCAAGATGTTTCACACATATGTGTTAAGTGCCTTTATGAAGGTTGAAATGCTGTTCCTCTTGTTACCCTGTGGACGTGGTTAGTTGAAGTCCCATGTGTGAAGCAAGTGAGTTAACATGCTTTTCCTGTGATCTTATGTCTGCAGGTAATTTTATGCTTAGTGATCTAGTTTCAATACAAAAATGTTGTTCTGAGAATCACTTTTTCTGGCTGATGATGACGAAGGAAAATTTTATTTTATTTTATTATCATATTTATATACTGCCCTATATAAAATTCATATATAATAGGAAGAGGAGAGCTGGTCTTGTGGTAGCAAGCATGATTTGTCCCCTTAGCTAAGCAGGGTCCACCCTGCTTGCATATGAATGGGAGACTAGAAGTGTGAGCACTATAAGATATTCCCCTCAGGGGATGGAGCCACTCTGGGAAGAGCAGAAGGTTCTAAGTTCCCTCCCAGGCATCTCCAAGATAGGGCTGAGAGAGATACCTGCCTGCAACCTTGGAGAAGCTGCTGCCAGTCTGTGTGGACAATACTGAACTAGATAGACCAATGGTCTGACTCAGTATAAGGTAGCTTCCTATCTTCCTATGTTCCCAGTTGGCTTAACATTCCAAATAACAACCAAAACCCAAAAATCATATAAACAGATTACAATTACCATATATAACACTTTAAAACATAATAAACTAAAAGCCTGATAAAAACAAGTGTGTTTTCAAAAAATGTTTAAGAACAACCAGCAATAGGGAGATTCTGATTTCATCCCCTGCTAACTTGGCAAAGAGGCACCTTTTAACGTGGTGATTCTCTTTATTTAGCAGGGGGAGTAACTGGCCCTATCCACCCCCAGCACAATACCTCCAGTGACTGTTGCTTGTATCTGTCTTACGTTTCTTTTTAGAGTGTGAGCCCTTTGGGACAGGGATCCATCTTATTTATTTGTTATTTCTCTGTGTAAACTACCCTGAGCCATTTTTGGAAGGACAGTATAGAAATTGAATAAATAAATAAATACGTAAGTAAGTAAGTTAGTATATTCCTGGGCCACAGGGCAACTCGTGGCCAGATTTTGGGTCACCACCCAAATGGTAAATACAGAAGTGCTCTGGACTAAGTAAGTGCTCTCTTGAAACCCACTAATAAAAGAATAACATACATTATCCAATTAATCTTTGCAAGAAACCCATAAGATGGGTCCATAGATTGCATATGTATGAGAGATGGTGGTCTTACCTATTACATTATACACTTTTTTGTATGAATATGGTGCTACTGTTGCAAAGCAGCTCATACTGGGATGCCAGTACAAACTTTTAGTTGTGTGTCATATTTACTCTCCCTTCCTTTCAGGGCCAAGGCAGGGCTGTGAGCAGCCATATTTGAACACAGACTTCAAGTGTGTGTGCCTCCTGTCCAAGATCTCTAAAGTCAGTTGCTAAATGGATTTGGGGGTTGAGGCTAGAGCTCAGAGCTGGAAGAAAATTTACTGCTGATGCATCCCTCCAACGATGCAAGGTCAGAAGGTCAGAAGCATAGAACTTAGACCATGCCTGGTAAGTCCAGAGGCCTCAAGCTGTCTGCCAGTCACAGGGCTGAGGTTGTCCTTTTCTGCCTGAAAGGATTAGGCAAGTGTGCCTCTGAGGCCTACTACACACACAGTGGCGCTTCTAAAGAAGCCTCTTCTTTCCAACAAAATGTGTGATCCTGAGGTCCTTCACTTGGGCAAATCTTCCGCAGTCACTGAGAATTTTTGTCTGAGCAAGGTCTGAATTATAACTTCAGGATCAGGGCCAATTTAATTAAGCATATGTTCAAGAGACAGCAGAAGACCTTTCAGAATCTGTTACTCAAAGATACTATAAGAGCTAATCAGTCTTAACAGCTCTTCTGAATTTATCGTGGAAGGGGACAGTGACATCTCTGAAAGATTGCATCAAGTTTTCTTGCAGGCACTGCAGAATAAGCATTTTTTGGTACCTGGAGGGAGGATGAGGGGGGAAGCGCAGGAGACCATATAAAAATACTCTGTTGATACAGATTGTGTTTGTGTATAGAAATTGTTCCAATATAGAACTCCATGTTTCTTTTCCATTTTTAAAAAACCACAAATGAAATCTATCTGTAGTCAGTAATGTTTCATATTACTGTCAGATATTTAGATTATTCAAGTACCTCACATATGTAAGCTGGTCTTGTGGTAGCAAGAATGACTTGTCCCCTTAGATAAGCAGGGTCCACCCTGATTGTATATGAATGGGAGACTTGATGTGTGAGCACTGTAAGATAGTCCCCTTAGGGGATGGAGCCACTCTGAGAAAAGCAGAAGGTTCCAAGTTCCCTCTCTGGCAACTCCAAGATAGGGCTGAGAGAGATTCCTGCCGGCAACCTCGGAGAAGCTGCTGCCAGTCTATGAAGACAATATTGAGCTAGATAGACCAATGGTCTGACTCAGTATATGGCAGCTTCCTATGTTATCTCAAGGTAGAACTTAGTATCATGGCAGGCATGGGACTGTGGCTGAAAGTGGCATCTCTGTGTCGGTCCTGTAACATCTGGTGCAACTGTTTTAAGACATGCATAATATGGTCTCTCCGGGTTACCCCAGAGACCAATCTGGCTGCCGCATTTTGAACTAACTGAAGTTTCTGAACTATATACAAAGGCAGCCCTACATAGAAAGCATTGCAGTAGTCAAGCCTGGAGGTTACCAGCTGATGCACCACTGTTTTGAGGTTGTTCTCTTCAAGGAATGGCCGAAGCTGACAGAAAGCACTCCTGGCCATCCAGAGAACAAATGGTAGTCTGCACCGCCCCAAACAGCTTGTCCACATCCTCAGGAATCACAGATTGAAACTGATCCAACCTAATACTGCAAGAAGGATTGCTGGGCACCTCCTCCATAGACCTTGCAGAAATAGTGGAGTCCAAGTCAGCCTGAATACAGGAGATTTTGTCCAAAAAGAACTCGCTGAAGGAGCAGAAACTAACCTGGGATAGCTCTGCTGAACGCGAACTCGCAGACGCAATGTATGAAAACCAAAATTCCTTTTTCGCTGCACGCATGGCTACTGCATAAGCTTTCAAATGGGTCACATGCTGCATCCTGTCAGATTCAAACCGAGTTCTCCACCACTTGCGTTCCAGTTGCCTATCCAGCTGCTTCAGTCCTTGCAGCCCCTTGCTATACTGAGGGACCATTTTTGAAGGAGGTCGGGAGGGATGCTTAGGAGCAATCACATCTACTGCCCTGGTGAGTTCCCTATTCCAGGGTCCCACCAGGGCATCGACAGAATCACTTACCACACCAACTTCAAAATCCTCCTAGGCCTTTTGGAAACCTGCTAGGTCCAGCAGCCTTTTGGGCAGACCATCCTAATAGGTCCATCACCCCTGCAGGGGTAGATTGTGACTGTGAAACAAGCCTTAACCAGGTAGTGGTCCATCCATGACAATGGGGAAACCACTGGATTCCCCACCCATGAAACACCCTTCTGATCCGAACAAAACACCAAATCGAGTGTGTGGACAGCAACATGAGTTGGTTGAGAAACTAATTGGGATAGACCCATAGTTGTCATGGCCACTATGAACCCCTGAGCCGCACCAGACAAGCCAGCCCCAAAGAGGATGTTGAAGTCCCCTGGCACCAAAAGTCTAGGAGTTTCCAACACCAACTCTGCAACCAGCTCCATCAGCTCAGTTAGGGATTCAGTTGGGCAGCGGGGTGGACGGTACACCAACAGAATCCCCAATCTATCCCTAGTTCCCAGCCTCAGAAATACACACTCAATATAAGTCAACTGTCTCACAGGGACCCTGGTAAGGGAGATAGTATTCTTATGGACCACTCCACGCCCACTCCACACCCCGCCCACTTCCCCTAGCCTGCTCCACAACAGAGTAGCCTGGTGGAAGCAAAACAGCTGGGCTCACACTGGACCACTCGCTTCCCCCCAGGAATTTCCTGGTTCACATCTTAGTCTTTAAGCTGCTCTCCTATATGGGCTCACAGTGAGTATAGTTTCTTGTACTCTGTGTGCAAAGAGAATGATGCAGATGTTTCTCCCCTCCCTCCCTCTTCCCCTCTATATATACATATATGCTGGACTAAACCACATAATGAGAACAAGGCCCAGATCCCACTAAAATAGGACTCAATGAGGGTCTTCACACGATTAGTGTGAACAGCTGGGAGGGGGTTTGCAGGGAGAGCGGGTTTGACCTGCTCTCCCTGCAGAGATCACTGTCCCTTTGCTGGGCAGGCGGAGCACCCCCCTCCCCCAAGACAAGTGGTAACTTCGCAAAGGGCAGCTCTGGCGGTCAGGCGAAGGAAAGCACAGCTATGTGGTGCCACACCCCTGGAACCCCAGCAATGCACTGTGCGAGTGCATGGTCCCCCAGAGGAGAGTTGGTCTTGTGGTAGCAAGCATGACTTGTCCCCTTACCTAAGCAGGGTCTGCACTGGTTGCATATGAAAGGGAGACGTGAAGTGTGAGCACTGTAAGATATTCCCCTCAGGGGATGGAGCCGCTCTGGGAAGAGCAGAAGGTTTCAAGTTCCATCCCTGGCTTCTCCAAGATAGGGCTGAGAGAGATTCCTGCCTACAACCTTGGAGAAGCTGCTGCTAGTCTGTGTAGACAATACTGAGCTAGATGGACCTATGATCTGACTCAGTATATGGCAGCTCCCTATGTTCATCCCCGAGTGTGTCCACCATGACTGCAAGTAGCCGGGGTGGACTCACGACAAAAAAAAAAAGGGGGGGGGGTAATGGAACACTCGCTCTGTTAACCTTGTTTAAGGGGAAGGGCATTCAGGCGGGCTTACCACCGTGAGTTGCACAGCTCCAGTTGCTGCACACGAGCAGCAGAAACTGGGCTGGGCTCCTTTAGCCCAGTTCAACTGCTCATGTGAATTGCCTCAATGACTATTGATTAGCATACTACTACTACTACTACTACTACTACTACTACTACTACTACTATACTGCTTTTCAACAAAGTTTCAAAATCAACTGACTGATGCAGTGTGGGCACTGCTAACATCAGTGCCCATATTGTGCTAGCCCTTACACTCAGAGGCGCTCCAACCCTTGGGCCTTGGGGCCCCGGCCCGTGTCCTCCAAGGCCCGGGGGGCCTCCTGCCACTGCTGCAAGCCCTCCTCCCTGATATTCCAGCTGCCCAGGGGTGGGGAGTGAGGCAAGCAGGCCTCTTCCCTGCCCATGGTGGCGGCAGGTGGAGCAGGAACAGCCACTGTGCCTGACTGACCAGCTCAGTGGCTTCTGAGAACTGCCAGGCCCTCCGGTGCACCTGCACAGTTACAGTACAGAAGGCCTGCTGAACTTAGGCCCTTCAGCTGTTTTTGGACTACAACTCCCATAATCCCCAGCCACAGTGGCCAATAGCCAGGGATTATGGGGGTTGTAGATCAACATCTGCGGGAGGAAACAAAGTTGAGCAGCCCTGCAATACACTGTTGCAAGCCTGTGACATCATGGGCTTGCAACACGGTATTGTAATATCCCAGGCACACCAGAGTGCTTTGCAGTTCTCGGAGGCTGCTGAGCTGGACAGTCAGGCTCAGCGGCCGTTCCCACTCCACCTGCCGCCACGGGCGGGGGGAAGCCTGCTTGCCTCACCCCCAAACCCCAGGTTGGCTGGAATATCGTGGAGGAAGGCTCGTGGCAGACTGCGGGGAGGGGGCCTCATGGTGGGGGGACTTGCTGAAGTGGGGGGCCTCATGACAGGGGCGGTCTGGGCACCCGGTTTGCCTAGGTGCACCACTGCCTACACTAGTCTCAATGTGTGGGCACTCTTACACAACAGCACAAATACTTTCAGAGCTTGTCTGTGCTCCAGAAGAACTCCAGAAGCACAACCCTCAGTGTAGCAATTGCCCTCTCCCTTCCCCTAAAGGGTGACCTAGAAGTGAACCCTGTCCTGTCCATCTGCAGTGGGCTCTAGGGATCAGCCAGTCAGCACATGGTGACCGGGACTTAGAGGGCCTGACGGCAGGAAGTGAAGCAGTTCTTTGTTCTCTCTTAGTTGGATCCAGGCAGGGGAGGCAACAGGTTGGTTGGCCAAGCCATGGCAGTAACCAGGAACTCATCAGGGGCCTGAAGTCTCTACCATGGTTTTGGTGAGTTCAGGGAAGAAGCCAGGGCTTGGCTTCTAAGAAGGGTTTAGCCAGGGAACCGTGTGTTAGGTAGCTGGCGTCATATTTCTTTATTTTAGTGCTTTGCAGATCCTTACAACTGGTCTATTGTGTTTTATCTGTAGTGCAAGAATGTTGTATCTGTGCCCCTTTTATCCATCCAGGGCACTTCAAAAATCTCTGTAACCTTTAAAGGTGCTTTTAAAGGTTCCTGGCAGCTGGGGGTGCTTTTTGAATTATCTTTGCAGCTGGGTAACTAAGGTTTTACAGTGTACAACTATCAACTAGAGTGCTCTTTTTGAATTATTCTTGAAAGTACTGTTTCTTTTTTTAAAATCTGTAACTGAAGCTGACAGAGAGAGAGCGCCTCAGACTGAAACAGTCTGTAGTATCTTGAATAAAGGTTATTTTTCTTTTTGGTCCTTTACAATTTTAACCAGCCTCTTTGAGTGGATTTTCAACTCAGGAAGGGGGTGGGCTGGAAAGGGGTCTTACTCTGGTGCAAACATTCCTCAAGTTTGATTGCTCAGCAGCACACTGCCAGGTTTGTCTCCTCATGTGTAGGTTACATGTGGGAGGTTTTCATATTTTTTCATTTGGTAAAAGGGTTTTCTTGGAATTTCGCCCACACCAGGGAGGGATTAAACCCTGTTAAAAAGTGGACACGGTGGCAGCGATACCAGAGGGATGGTCTCTGTTGAGCAAACATGGAGGGAATGAATCAGCAATTTTCTTCCCCCCACGTGGACTTGCTCTGAGACAAAAGCTGGGCTTAAATCCACCATTCGCCAAGTCTCTATTTGTTACACTCAGTGACATGTTCCTGCTCTAACAGAGTAATTTGAGGGTTTTCTCCCAAAGAGAAACATCAGAGAATTTTCTCAGACTCTTTCTTCACATCCTCTTGCTGTTGTGTTACTTTTTAGACTGTGAGGCCCTCTGAGATAGGGAAATGTTTTTAGAAATGATTTTTGCCATGTCAACTGCTATGAGGAAGTTTATATTGAATATATATATAAAAATAATACTAATGATAATAGTTTGGGGAGTCCTTGAAAGACACTAGTAATTATTTGCTACTCAAAGAGCATGTTTTCCATAGTATTGTGCACTCTCTCGCTCGCTCGCTTGCTCTCTCTCTCTCTGGAAGTTTTCTCTCCCAAGTATTTTATAACCTCTAGGTTAAAATGCACTCCTCAATAAATATTAATTTTAGCATTAAACTCTACAACTGTTAAGCATAAACAACATAGCCCTAATTATCCTTTTATGATAAGACATTAAACTATCTAACTTGTCCTTTTCATTTCAGTGAGACTACTTTAAGTAATTTTCCTCATGTCAGCCACTGTCATTAAATTATGTACAAACAACCTTTAATCTGATATTTCTATAAAATTGTACACAAATGATATCTATTTTTAAATTTGCTGTCTTATTTTCTTAACATACATATCACACTGTAATAATGTAATTTTCATGAGAATATCCTTGAGAATTTTTTGCATAGCCCCTCAGGTCAATAATTCTCTGATCTGGGGGGAAAACAACAGACACACAGATATTCAACCCAAACACCTTTGTGCCTCTCAGAAAATCCCTTTCATCTAAGGGAATCTAATCTCTTTATGTTCCTATTTCAAAGAATATATAAAGCATGGATATTCTGCCAAGAGTTTCTTTAGAAAGAAAAGTCTTGAGATCAATATAATTGTTGGCCTTTTTTACATCTATGGTGCTAGATGCAGAAATCTTTATATGCAGCTGCAAGCTGTGAACACTGAATTTCTCAGCAAAGAGAGGTTGGTGCTAATAACCGGATTAGATGATTAGAACATCCAGAGATAACCTGCATGTGTGAATAGTGATGTTAAATCATGAATTTCACATCACATGTAGAATTTCCACACCACCTTTAAAACAGTGCTGTTTCAAGGGAGTAGATCACACATCCAGCTGTTCCAGTCATCAAGTACACAGTAGCAAAATGGAGAGAAATCAGGTGATGCACAGCTCTATAATTTTACAGTATTTGAAATTGTAGTGATCAGCCACCCCTCCCCTAAATAATTAACCAGAAGGGAACTCTGTCAGTGGGGGAGAACCACTGGTTACAAGGGGCTCTACACAACAACAAGAAGAGGAACATCGTGACAGGTGCATTGTCACAAGGACTCTTTGAAGTCTCCATTGGAACCTAAAGAAACTTAGGACAAGAGATTCCAATGTTACTTTGATAGATTATTGTTTATTACTGTTATTATGTGACAGCCCATCAAACTTTTAAAAAAATATCTTGCTCTTCCTCCAAGTAACTCAGGGCAGCAAGCCACTACTTGATGTTGTGGTATCGAGCATGGACATGTACATCTGAACCAGCTTGAAGCTGGTTGAATTATCGAACGTGGAGAAATCAAGTGATGGACCTATTTGTATGGATAGCTGGATAGCACAGATTACCTATTAATAGAGAGAGAGAACTTCCCTCAAACACTGCCCCTACCCAGGCGATGATCAAGCTGACAGGACCATGGAGACCTCAGTAATGGAAGGGGGAGTTTAGTCAGCACATAGTTCCTCCTCCTCCTCCTCCTCCTTACAAACTTGCTTCATTTGGCTGTCTTCCTTCTTGAGTGACTGTCCACCTTCTGCCCTATATGTTTCCTTCTAAACCTCTGCCTCTCACTGCTTTAATATTTCCTCCCTCCACCCGAAGACTGCAAGAATCCATCCAGCTCCTGGTCTCACAAAAACTTATCCACATGGTCCCTGTCTTTGTTCATCTGGTTGTCCTGGCAATACATCCTGCTTGGCCAGTAGGGATGTGCATGAAATGGAATTTGTGTTCTGTTCCTCACTTAAAATGAAATGCAGATGGCCAAAACATTTCATCAAAACAGCAGTCAAAATGGTTGTTTCGACGAAATGAAACTTTAGGAGGCTATTCCCACGATCAGGCGAAATCGGGCTAAGGGAGCCTAGCCCGATTTCACCTGACCGTGAGAACCACCAGGCTCACAGGCGAGCCCGGTAGCCTCCAAGTGGTTAATCCGCTTAAGTAACCCTCCCCTAAGCCCAGGTTAATGGAACGAGTGCTCCGCTAACCCGAGCTCTACAATTGTGAGTTGCCGCAGTGTGGCTCCATGCCACAGCAACTCACGGGTAGACCCCCGACTGGGAGGCTGAAAAGCAACCTCGTGGCTCGGGGGTCTCTCCAGCATGCCCTGCACGCTCACACAGGGCATGCTGGAATTTCTGGGGGCCACGCAGCCCCCGATCCCCCCAGCCCCCGCCGGCACCGCAACAGAGCTGGCAATCATGTGGGCGGCTGGTTCGTCTGCCCGGAGCAGACTGACTGCTCGTCTGCAGGGAGAGCAGGCTTAGCTCTCATGAGAAGTGAACTGATCGTGAGAAGAGCCTCGAACTTTTTTGAGTGATTAGGAAACAATGGGGAACCTTAAACACCCTGTTGTTCCCCATGGGCAGCTCATAGGGACACCAAAGTGGGATGGGAAGTAGGGCATGATGGGTGCTACCTACCACCCAACTCACAAAAGAAATGGGCGAGTGGGTGATTTTAAACACATTTCTAACCTTTCCTAAAACCCCTATATGATCCTATGGGTGTTTTGGGGAAAGGTTACACATTTGTTAAAAATTTCCCACTTGCCCATTTCTTGTGTGGGTTGGGTGGTCCTGCACTACCATCATGCCCTACCCCACCCCACTTTGGTGTACCTAGGAACTACCCATGGGGAACAATCTGGTACTTCAAATTTCTTCATTATACATTGATAAAGTGGCCCAATGCTGTCAGTTGCCAGCAGACAAGGTCCTGGCCCTGGAGCAGCGACTGGGTCAGGTGCTGGATGCTAGGAAGGTTACCTTGAGGGAGTTGCAGGCCATAGTGGGACACGTGAACTTCGTATGCAGGGTGATTGCTCCTTGGCATGCCTTCCTCAGATGCCTCTGTAACACCACTAGAGGGCTTAAAGCCCCTCATCACTGGGTGTGGGTGACCACCGATGTTAGAAAGGAAGCCAAGACATGAGTGGAATTTCTAAAGGACTTCAATGACATTTCCCTCTGGAGCTCCAAATTTTTGCTGGAGGCTGAGCTGCAGGTCCAGTGTGATGTCATGGGTGGGCATGGTTTTGGGCTGTTCTTCTGGGGGCAGTGGTGTGCTGCCAGGTGGCCCCTTGGTTCGGATAGAGTGGGAATAACCCGAGATATGATGTTCCTTGAGTTCTTCCCAGTAGTCGTAGCAGTGCACATCTGGGCCAGGGAGTTCAAAGATCAGGCCATTCAGTTCTGGTGTAATAACATGGCTACAGTCCAGGTGATTAACTTGGGGACCTCTAGGAGTCCTCAAGTGATAAGAACATAAGAACAGCCCTGCTGGATCAGGCCCAAGGCCCATCTAGTCCAGCATCCTGTTTCGCACAGAGGCCCACCAGATGCCGCTGGAAGCCACAGGCAGGAGTTGAGGGCATGCCCTCTCTCCTGCTGTCACCACCCTGTAACTGGTACTCAGAGGCATCCTGCCCCTGAGGCTGGAGGTAGTCTTCAGCCCTCCAACTAGTAGCCGATGATAGACCTCTCCTGCATGAAGTTATCCAAACCCCTCTTAAAGCCATCCAGGTTGTGATGCGCATGGTGCGTTGCTTCATGCTGCACTGCCTGTGGCACAACATTCTTTTTGCTGCCCAACACATGCCTGGGCTGGATAACAGCATCACAGATACAGTGTCTCCGATGCAGGAGGAGCGCTTTCAAACCCTCACCCCAGCAGCCAGGGATGCTGAAGTATTTCCTGGCCACTTATGGAGCCTTGGATACTAGAGGTCGAGGAGGCCATTTGCCTATCCTTGGCACCTAGCACAAGATCATGGTATTCGGCGGCAATCTGTGAGTTCCAAGTGTTCAGGGCAGCATCAGTTCTGGGTGACCTATGGCCTTGCCCAGTAAAACATGTGCTGCACTATAGCATCCACCTACACGGATGGGACATGGCATGGGGGTCCATTGGTGGCAGGCTGGCAGCCCTTGCCTTCCAGGCAAAGTGTGTGTGTGTGTGGGGGGGCACATGGATTCCACTGCTGACTTCCGGGTACGCAGAATGCTGGAGGAATGGGTGCGGGCGTCCCCCCCCCATGCCCAGATCCAAGGGTCCCTCTTGCTCCAGCAACCCTGCAACAGCTGCTACCACACTTTAATATTATCTGTTTTTCCAACTTTGAGGTTCTGCTGCTTAAGGCCTCCTGCCTAGTGGCCTTCTTTGATGCATTGCAAATCAGAAATTTGCACTTACAGGTTTGATGCGTCAGCTCAGGCTCTGCAGTACGAGGACGTCCGGTTGAAAAGGGACAGGGTGGTGTTGCGCCTGCATCGGGCAAAGAACGATCAGAAGGGCAAGGGTGCCACCATCACTCTGGCTGAGGGGGTCTAACGTGGGCCTGTGCCCAGTACGGGCCATGAAAGCTTACCTGGCCATGCGTGGGGAGGGGGATGGCCAGCTGTTCTGCCATGTGGACACGACGTCCCTGACCCGCTTCCAGTTCTGAGCTCTGGTGAAGGAGGCTTTGAGGAGGGTGGGCCTCGACCCGAGAGTGTATGGCACCCACTCCTTCTGGATTGGGGCAGCATCGTCGACGGCAGTGGTGGGGCTGCCTGAGAGCTGTATCCAGGAGTTGGGAGGTGGCGTTTGTCTGTCTGCTGCCACTGATGCTCTGCAGGAGTGAGAGGGGGGAGAAGTAACACACTGTTTTGTCTTGCAGACTGTCTGCGGGTCCCTTTCCCCTTGAGGGCACTCATCTATGGGCACAGCTATATGTTTTGGGCCAGTCGATGAGCTCGGCAGACCAGCATGGGTACCCAGTTGGGCCTTGCAGCAGTGGCGGAAGTTGATTGGATGGGGCGCAGAGAGATGCTCTGGAACCTTTCCCTTCCACTTCTAGATGAGTATGCTGCCACATGGGGGACACCACATGTCTGGGTCATTCACCTGGGAGGCAATTACCTGGGTTTGCTACAATCCTACAGGGCAAGGATTCTGCAGGCAAAGGCTTATGGGGCCTGGCCACCCGATGGCCAGATACGTGATTGGTTTGGTCTAACTTGCTTCCGAGGCTGAGTTGGAGGGGCCAGGGCCCCCCCTTCTGCTTCAATAGGGCATGCAAGAAAGTAAATAGGGAGGTGGGGAGAGCAGTCATGGCCTTGAACTGGATGATACAGCATCCGGACATATGGGTGCAGGATGCAGTGCTGTACAGGGGCGACGGAGTGCATCTCTCTGACCGGGGGAATGAGTTGTTCCTCTGGGACTTGCAATGTGGTCTTCAGGAAGTGCTAGCTGGGTGGGGAAAGAGGGGCTAAACAGAGGTTTGCCCCACTTCAGTGGCAGGAAAGTGCAGGTGTTGGGTAGGTAGATTCAGGATTGGTGTTTGGCTGGAGGGCCGGGTGGGGTGGAGTGGGGGTCAAGGAACAGCCCTTCAGGGTTTTGGTGGCCTGGAGGGCTGGCAATGGCCCCCACTTGGGGGAGGTGCGACTCACTGGCTCAGAGCTTTGGCGGCTTGGGTTTGGGGTGGGTCAGGCCATCCCCCCCTCAGCGAGGGAAGCCTCTCTGTGAGTGGGGGTCAGGACATGGAGCCTGACCAAGTCAGGACCCAGCCCTTCGCCCTGGTGTGGGATGGCCCTCACTGGCAGGGGCCACCACATGGGAGGAGTACCCATACTCTGATTCGTTAGGGACCTCGTTGCAAGTTTGTTATCGCTGCACAATAATTAAGTGGCCCTTATTTACTCCAACTAAGCGTGTCCTGTCTTCATTGAGGCCTGGGGGTGCAATGGCCCATTTTGAGTGCAAACATTTCAGTGTCGAAACATTTTGCACATCTCTGGTGGCCAGCTGTGCACTGCTGCTTGGGCAAATTTTCTGGATTTGTCACAATCTTGCTGACGGCAATGCATGCAGGTTTCTTTGTTGTGGCTGCTGGGGACCCGGCCAGTAATGACTATGTGTTGTTCCTACCCTGTTTGGGGCAGAGGGTGCCACTGGTGGATAAAGCGCCCAATACATTTTGGTGATGTACCTGATCTTGATTCACCTAGAGCACTATACACAGAAGCCTGCCTCCGCAAGTAGGCTGCCCATCCCAGGTTGGGCTAATGTCTAATATCAATAGGGGTTCATATGCCTACATATATACGTCTGCTTCAAAAACTGGATGATTGGAACATGGAGTCTCTTTGTAAACATCCAGTTAAAAGAATGGGTGAACTTAGTGTGTGGAGCCTATCATCTAATCATTTCTCAATCTGCTGCCACCAGAGCATCTAGAATAAAACTAATCAACACCTCATGAAAGCTTCTTGCATGGATAATCCTTGCTACATTATTTGCTTTAACCATTACACACTTCAGTGGTCTTTTCCTAAATGGAAATAGGGCAGTATATCCTTATTACTAATTATATTTATTGCTTTTTCTGAAGACAATTGCAACAATGAACTGCAGGTGGCCTTGTGTGTAATAGTGAATGTGATTACTTGGGGCAAATACCCTTTGATAAAAATACATAGCATGCATTTAAAGTGAAACTGAGATGCCAGTAACTGTTGATTCGAAAAAGAAGGGGGAGGAGGATTTCCTTCTACATGCAAACCATCACAAACTGTCCTTGACCACGGTTGTAATACTGATCATACAGAATAACATAAAATGTTAACAGGTTAGTGTATGAGGTTTGCAGCTGTGGTGCTCTTTTTCCCAATTACTGCAGTTATGGCAATCACTACTGGTTATATGCATGTATTATGCCACTTCCCTTATTAGCTTTTTCCGTGCTGCTGGGTATTCAAGGATAGTCATCAGGATCAGTACAAAATCTGGTATCTTCCAGAAAACACAAACAACCTGCTGTTTAAAAAAGCTCAAACATCATTTCTCACTTTTCTTGCCATCCACTAGTCTCCTGTACAAAATGAGTAGGGAGAAGTCAGGGCTGGCTTAAGAAATGCTGAGGCCCTAAGCTCTGCTCGGTTTAAAAGGCCCCATAACATTACAAAATAGGTCAGAAGTTCCACCCTGCCCTGTCATTCACACGCATTCACACACATACACACCCTGCTCAACTCTCTGCTCATGGTTACAGCAGCATTTGTCTGAAGAGGCAATCATTGTGGATTTTGGTCTAAACTGAAGTCTGGTCTAATAAAATGTTGATATAATTTACATTTATTTCTGCACAGATTTACAAAATCAATATGATAAACAATTGTGTAGCCATGCATTTTTGTATTGTCAGAATGATAATGTCTGTTTCAGAGTCTCCCCCCTCCTTTATTTTTTTATCCACTTATGTTAAAATTGAAATTTAGTCATTGTTTGGTATTCAGAGGCCCCGCAGAAGAGTGAAGCCCTGTAGCTTACTTACAGGACACAGGGAGAAGTGCAGGCTCTGTTTCAGATGTTTGTTTTCTGGCATCTGTGCATTTTTAAGCATCCCACATTTTGAGGAACCCCTTACATTTTGTCAAAATGCCACTTGTTTTTAAAACATTAAGGGACCAAGTGGACTCTGGGGACTTAGCATTAGGATTTTGAACAAGTTACAATGCGAAGACAGAGTTTTTTTAAAAATTGAAAACAATACTGATTCTTGCCATGAGCAGGGGTGGTGCCAAAAATCAGCCAAGTCAAGCACTGGAAGGGGACTCAGGACTGTCAAAGGCCCATGGTTGCATCCTAAGGCCCTGCTCAGTGCTTGACTTGGCCGAGAACTGATCCAGAGTGTTCTGTGGCAGCCATGCTGTTGACTGTTATCTATTTGTAACATCAGTGCATTACAGTCATTCTGTCGCTATGTGACAGTGCTGTGGAGATGGGAATGGTGCACTGAACTGTTCAAAAAGATGTCCGTTGCTAATGTGGCTGGTACAAAGCACTTTGCACTGCTGCTCTCCATGCAAGATAAAGCCTTGTTTGGGCTTATCTGGGTTGTAAGGCACCAGCAGCAAACCAGAGTTTTGCCACCCATCTGCCCAGCCACTGTAGGCAGGGTCCCTGCAGGTACTTGCAGAGAGTGAGAGTCCAGCACACCATGGGGGATCCAGCACAGAGCTTTGCCCCAGGTCTCCTCATAACCAGGAGGCTTTGTAAAATCAGTCATTCTGAAATGTTTCCAATAACATTACTGCTAGGGTCACCATCAGCAACACGGCTGCTTTGCATTCTCATTTCAGTGGAGGCCACCTAATGTTGCAGCAGGGAAATGACTTGACTAGCAAGCCAGAGGTTGCCGGTTCGAATCCCTGCTGGTATGTTTCCTATAGGAGACCCCTATATTGGGAAGCAGCGATATAGGAAGATGTTGAAAGACATCTTCTCATACTGCGCAGGAGATGGCAATGGTAAACCTCTCCTGTAGTCTACCAAAGTCAACCATAGGACTCGGTGGTTGCCAGGAGTTGACACTGACTCAACGGCACACTTTACCTTACCTTTATCTGTTTAGTTTAGTTCAATTACTGTGAAAAAATTTTGGCTGACATACTGTGCAATGTTACTCACATGGTAGAGTGTGTGCAAACGGAATTGCACAGCTGGGCAGCACTGCACAACTCTGCACTTTTTTTTTTACCTGTGTAACAGTGTTCTTGTACAGCTGTGCAAATATTAGATTCTATCATGTCTGTAATGTTGAACAGTATGTCAACCAGTATGCATAATATTTGTGGCTGGTGAATTATGCCCCTTGTATGGTGCTTTCCAGATCATGATTGGGATCAACACAACTATGTCTGTGCACTCCAAAGGGCTTTTGACTTGTGTTTCTTGAATGGCAGACTGCCCTGCCTTACTGGGAATGATTTTGAAAACTGAAGAAAACAAAAGCAGTCTGTGATCTGAATAGGGGTGTGCTTTGAGAGAAACTAAGTCACTAAGGTGAGTAGAAGCCCTTAAATATGTCTGAAATAGCTCTTTGGACCCTAACTCATATCAATAAGGAACACTGTCTGTTTAAAGAGTTAATAAGATAAACAAACATAGAAAAATACAGAAATGACATAGGATAATAACACAGAAATAGGATGGGCCTGGGAATTGCCAAAGCAGGGACTAAGAGAGGATGGATGTCCTGAAGAAACAAATCATTGTGGAAAATGAAATAATATGTCTCCGTTGCTGATATGAAGGATCTAAAGCACTTGCTACTTCTGTAGCTTCTGAATTTATTCCTGAAATCAATCACAGAGCAGCTACAGATAAAATTGTTAATTACTAAGGACGAAATGAGCTAAGGGTAATAGATACCGCAAAATGGGCCTAGTTCTTTCTATTGATTGGCTGAGATGTAGAACAATGACCTACAAATATTAAAGCTATACAATAATCATTATTCATTCATTTTATTGCTTGGCATAGACAGACAGACATAATTTGGAGGGGGGGATAGTCCCCAGACATGGTCTCCATCTGAACAGGATAACTCACTTTCTAATTATGGAACAATCAGGAGACCTAAATGACTTTGACTTGAAACATTCTCTCTCTCTCTCTCTCTCTCTCTCTCAATCCCCGCTCTAAAACAAAGTCAGATTTGTGGCATTTTACTTATTTGAGGGTCATAATGAAAAGGGCAGTGTTTTAATTTCTTAGCATTACTTTGAAGTGCCATGATCTTGAACCAGAGACTTGGGAAATGGAGCCCAGGTGCCATACTCCCTGAACCACAGTGGCAGCTGGTAAATGAAAGCAGCAGTTAATCTCTGCTGCTCTTCAGTGCCTCCACTGCGGATGGCCAGAGGGTGGTCCTGCAGTTTCCAACCCCCAGGGATGAGGTGACCCAAGAAACCAATGGGGGCCTATCCTGCCATGTAAAGCTGCTGACTGTGCTGTGCCTCATCAGTCTGAGCTGTTCATAGACTGATTCTCTGCTGAGCCGCCCCCACCTCCCTCCAAGCCACCAGCCCTGACAGTCACAGAAAACTTTCCTTGAACTGGATGAATAACAGGCACTGAGGTGTGACGAAGAGTCTGCTTATCATAGGATAATCATTCTACACAACACAGCTTAATGCTTTTCATCTCGCTGGAGTCTGTTATCTTGTGATTAGCAAATATCCTACTTAGAAGGACCTTATTACTTTTCCCCCCTTCAAAGTCTTCCCCCCCACAACTCCAAGCAAAGCAGGAATCTCTATATTTGCAATAAGATGAATTAGCAGTTTGCAATTGTGCACTTCACCAGAATTAATCTAGTCCTTAACAAGAATCTACCAGTCAATGAGAATTCTTCCTTAATCCTGAAGCAGTTTTATAATGCAGTTTAAATCACCCCAAGTCCAGGTGCCTTTTGCTACTTAAATGAAAAGCAACAAGGAAATTTAATCGTAAGATTATTAAGTATTTATAGCAGTGGCTGGCGAGGAAGGAAGGAAGGGGAAACAGGGCCAAGTGACAGCATTGCCCACAGAGAAAAATCTAATAAACTTGCAGCTCATCCTTTCTGTCATCAGTGATCAAATAGTCAAGGCTGGCAAAAGCACAAGCCAAGATGACATTGAGAGAGAATCTAATGATAAGATACAGAGCATTTTAGGAGACAAGTTTAGATAACAGAATATGGTTCATGCAATTATTAGAATAAGGTAAGGTTGGAGATCAGGCCGAGAGGCAGAACAGAGCCAAAAGCTTGAGGAGGAGGAGGGAAGAGGGGAGGTAAACTGGAAAAAGGCGATAAGTGATTAAGCACAGCACAAACAAGGCTGCCGGAAAAGTCTGTAAAATAGGATGCTGTCAAAGCACCTTTTCTGGGCAGACATAAAAAGAAGGGCAAGGAAGATTAAACATTTATCAGATAGCTTAAGAGATTATAGTGGTTGTTCCTTATAACATAAAAAAGCTACTTTCCGGTGCCGTATGCTGAACAGTTAGTTGGTAGCAGCAGCAATGTTGTGCTGGCAAGTCTAAAGTCTGCAGCATGGGAAGGGTAAAAAGTTGAGGTTACAAATGGGAACCTTTTGCAGATGGCTGTGATGCACATGAGATAGGGTTGCAAGCTTCAGATGGTTTAATTGGAATACTAATTACTGTACCTAACATTTCAGGGCACAACCTACTGGGAAGTTCTCCTGGTCCTGCTTCTTGTGTGGCTCCCATTCATTTCAATGGGACTTGTGCAGAAGAAAGTCCTGGAGGCTTTTCACACAGGGCTTTTACTGTGAATCCACTCCTGATTGGAGTGTACCAGCCCACATATTAGCTGGATTTACCCCGATATCCCTGTCGGCTATCAGGGACCAGGACAGAAAGGTCTTCGGTTTTCCCTGAATGGAGGCTGCGAATTCTAGCTTAGCCCGAAGTAGGTCCAGTTTTTAAAAATCCTCTAATTTCAGAGGCTTTTGAAAAATAACCCGAGGCTTCTGTTATGCCCCACAGTTTTCTCTGTTATGTTTGCGTTGGTCATGCCAGTAAATCTGTGTTTTTCAAAACTCAATGAAGGGGAGTTTGACAGCTGTTTGGGGTATGGTCTGTATCTAAGTGATCTGCAGTTGCAAGTGCTTGGGGGGGGGCAGGGTTGCCAACACAACACTGTGTTGGCAGAAATTGGGACAGGGACTGGGGGTGGAATGGGGGCATGGCCACCTGGGTCGGTTTTTTGTTTTATGTTGTACTTTTAAATCCTCCACTGAGCAGCAGCGCCAGAGTGGGATGGTGGTGAGAGCAGCTCTCCTGCCTCCCAAATGATGAAAGGAAGCTGCTCTGGGGCAGAGGCAGGGTGGCTGGCACAACAGGACTGCGGCGGACTGACTCGGAGTCTCTAGAGCACTCATTGCCGCGGCTGCTGGCCACTGACTTGCCGGGAGAGAGGAAGGAGAGGGTGAAGAGCTCCCATCCTCAGCCCTGTCTGCCTCCAAATGAGGCAGAAGGGCCAATTTCAGGCTTCTGCGCATACACATGTGTGCATAGGAGTTGGAAATTGGCCCATCTGCCTCATTTGGCCCATCTGCCTTTCGGCCTGAAATTGGCCCCATCTGCCTCATTTGGAGGCAGACAGGGCCAGGGAAGGGAGTTCTTCACCCTCCCTCCCTCCCAGACAGTCAGTGGCTGGTGGGGGTGAGTGCTCTAGATAGAGACTCCTATGAGTCAGTCCCTCTGCCGCTGCCTTGTCACACTACTCGCCAGTGTGCTGCCCACCTCATCCACCCTGGCCTTGCCCCAGAGCAGTTTCCCTTCATCGTTTGGGAGGTGGGAGAGCTGCTCTCACCACCATCCTGCTCCACTGCTGCTCATTAGTGGCTTTAAAACTTAAAAAAAAAAGTTTTTAAGTGTTTAAAAATGGGACAAATAGAGTCCATTAGATGTATATGCGTGTGCCGCAGGGTAAAATTATGTGATGAAGGCAGTCACTTGCAAAGGCAAAGGTTGAGCATCCTGCTGTTTGATCCAGCTGTTTTGCAACTTATTACGCTGGTCTTGCACTCTTAGCTGTCAAACTATTTTTTTTAAAAAAGCTCTCTCCCCTCTTCCTCTGTGCTGTGATTTGTGATTCGCTGGAGGGAAAACCCGGACGAGGGAGGTGAGAACACACAGGAAAAAGATCTGCCAGGGAGTGCAGGGAGAAGCTGACAGCTATGTGGACTGTCATTTTAATCCCTGAAGTAAACATCTTGCAAATCTGCTACGAAGCAGATTCGCTCTTCAGATACCCCAAGGCATAAAGCCATGTGTGAAAAACCTCCTGGTAGATTATGCCTTTAGTTAATTGTTGGGGGCAATTTTAATCAGTAAAAGGCCAGAGCTAAGATTCATGTGAACACTTGTTTCTTTTTTGAAGCTACCAGTAGGTTAGGAAAGAATTATAAACTATGCCCTCTCCTAAGAATAAAATACTACTTTTGTTTATTAAAATTGTAAATTATTGCATATTGCCTTTAATATCTAAAACAAAATCTATATTGTGATGTTGGTAATGTGCAAGTTTGTTTAAATTTTATAGATTAATTAGAACTATTATTAATCTGATTTTCAGGTATTATAGGCAGCAAATAGCAAATAATTCAGACTGAACAACATCTTTAACAATTCAATTCTCTCTCAAGTGCAGCGTCATTACTTCAACAAAGAGCCCTTTCTCACGATCGCCTGAGAGGGCTTGTGGACGGACAGCAGAGAAGGCAGCAGGAGCTTGCCTTCCCTGTAGACGATCTGGCTGCTTGGTCTGGGTGGGTCAGAGTGTGCGGACTGCATGCCCAGATAGTTCTCTGCTGCCCCAGGCAGTGCGGAGATGAGAGGGTTGGGGTGTGTGGTCCCAGCCCCGGGAAACCCCACAAAGCACAATGTGGGGATGCCCCTGGTAATGGCCAGGAGCCTGCTCTTATGCCAGCACTGGCTGGGAGCAGCTGCTGCTCGCACACAAGCATTTAGCCTGAGTTAAGGACGCACTCGCCTTAACCTTGGCTAACCAACGGGCTCCATAGGTGGATTTGCTGCCGTGGCACTGGCAGCAGCCGCTCAGCTCCCACCAGTTCTCATGGGCAGCCAAGCCTGGGCTTTGCTACCCTAGCCCGATCTTTGCTGCTTGTGGGAACAGCCTCAAAGTATGCAAACTTTACAACAAGAGTTTGTAAATCTACTAACTTTACAACGAGACTGAGCCCTTGGATCTACAGATGGCAGCTAAAAATTCTCACCCAAGTTAATCAGTAGATAACTGTGCCTGACAACCCATGAATTAGGGATAAAGACTCTAGGGTGGTATGAGGCCTTATACTGAGGGGGTTGTAGAAAAATGGAATGTGTCAGGCACCCTACAGATCTGGCAACAATTCTTGCTTTGTTTTAATCTGTGATTGTATTTGTATTAAACACTTATCTCATTACAAAGCTGAAATCAACATATTGTAAAATGAAGACATAGCATGTCTAACACACACCATTTTGTATATGTGTATCATTTAAATATGCAAGCTAGCATACCTGTATGTAGTTCACAGTAGAAAAACTACAATGAAATTAGTGCAGTTATCAAAAACATGTGGATATTAAGACATGCCAGTTTGTGAACCTCATTAACAATAATAGTGCCAAGGGGGTGGGGTGGGGAATTAACCAGCCTATACCAACATCTACTTAACTTGATTTCCCCCCACTGATCATATAGATCCCAGAATAGCAAATGGATTTACCTTATTTACTTACTTGTTTGCTTGTGTGTTACATTTTTATCATGCCCAATCTAAATTAATAGCTCTGGGCAGTTTGCAACTAATAAAACACAAATTTATAATCAATCAGAACAACAAGATAATTAGAAGGATTAACAATTTGAAACAAAACACTTTAAAAAATTAAAAACTAGGGAAGGCTAGATAAAATGCGCGCGCACACACACACACACACACACACACACACGAAAGGATCTTAAAGACTCTCTTGAAGGATATCAGATTTTGTGTAGGGAGGGCAACCATCTGCAGAGACAGCCTGGTCCCAAGGCACCATCTGATGAACTAGTGGCAATTGGAGATGAACTCTCCTAAAGATCTTAAAATCTTGCATTTTATCATTCAAATAACTAGTGAACAATCCATTGGAACACAAAATTGCCCTCTTAAGACCCTGCCTTGCCTAAATCTAACCAGGTTGAGTAACATGGCTGTTAAAGCGATAACCCAGATTTTAGGTAATCAGTTCTGCTAATTCTGCTAACATTCCCAGCTAACTGAGCAAAGAGACACCTTTTAAAGTGATGATTCTCTTATATTTAGCAGGAGGAGAGCAACCCTAGCACAGCATCCCTCCAGTGGCTGTTGGTAGCATTTGCCTTAAGTTTCTTTTTAGATTGTGAGCCCTTTGGGGCAGGGAGCCATCTTATTTATGAATGATCTATTTTTCTATGTAAACCGCTTTGAGAGCTTTGGTTGAAGAGTGGTATATATATATATATATATATATATATATATATATATATATATGTATATATATTTGTAGTAGTAGTACTCTTTCTCCCTGTACCTACAAGGCTATTGGCTGAAGGAAAGAACTTCAAGCAATTGAAGCCAGAAAACTAACACCACACATCAGAATCTTCCTGGTCCTTGGTATCAGGTGATCCAAGAGAGCCATTCCCTATGTCACTGCCTGGTACAGATCTCCAAGATCTGCTGTACTCTCTCAGCTCTTCTTCTGACAGAAGTAGTAAGCCTGTCTCTGGACTGTACCATTTCAGATTGCAGATAGTGGGGGCTGGTGTGATTGATGATGATGGGAAGTGGTACAGCCCAGACACAGACTTAACAGCTCAGAAAAAATTAGTCGCTAGCATCTATCAATAATTGAAGTACAAAGAAGAGATGCAGTTAAGGCAGGCTTGGAAGGCTTTGAACACTACTTGTTTCTGCCAAAATCACATCCCCCCCTGCTTTTTTCTTCACACTTCCCCATATCCTCCACCATTAACCAGTAGTACAATTCATCACTGTTAGTGTCACTGTCTCATTTTGAGCAGATGAAGGTCACTGGAGAAAAATGCAAGGTGTTTCCTTCTCCTCAGAAACCTGTACTAGTGAGGAAAGAAAAATCTGGCACTCTGGGACTGGCATGAAGAGATTCTTACATGGCAAAGCAATCATAAATTAAGTGTCTTCTCACCCTTGATGACAGTATTGCTAACATGATAGGGTAATTATTTTAAATAATGTGGTCTGATTTATACCATATCTGTAAAATACAGTAAGTGTCAGTTTTAACACTGGGCAGTTTGCATGCATTCATTACCTTAAGGTGGGGCTGCTCAACTTCGGCTCTCCTGCAGATGTAGGCCTACAATTCCCATAAGGCCTGGCTATTGGCCACAGTGACAGAGGGATTCTGGGAATTGTAGTTTGAAAACAGCTGGGGAGCTTAAGTTGATCAGGCCTGCCTTAAAGCAAAGGCCCTTGCACAGTTTTCATATAAATGGTAACACTCTAAAGCAGTGAAAGAAACTTTTCTTAAGAACAAGGATCCTCACTAAAATACCCACAGAGCAATAACTCATTAGATAATTAAATCTTTGTGTTTGGTTAATTAAGCAGTATTAACTTTCATTTTTACCATATTTAACTGAGATACACTAAATGATCAAACTTCGCATATTTAAAATAACTGGTAAAAATCATTGTAGAACACTATCATTATATTTCGAGTCAAAGGTTAGTTTACCAGTTGCTAATCAAACTTTCTAGCTTCAGGCAGCCTTTGCAGATTGGCTTCCCTGCCCAAGAACTCCTGAGCATCTGTCTTAGAATCCTAGCATGGTGCAGACGATATTTGGGGGAGGGGACAAACTCTAGGACACCCACTGAGGTCAACCTCTTTTGGGGAGGGGCAAACTCTAGGACACACACACGGGCAGGTTATATACATTAAATAATGTGGTCTGATTTATACTCTCCCCATAAGGTTATATCCATGTCCGTACATCTGCTCTCTATGGAGGAAGATTGGTAGTTGTGATTAGTCTGTTTTTTATGAAAGGGTATCCGCCACTATTGTTTCATTGCTGAAGAATCCCTAATAATCTCACAAGGGATCTCAGGATACCCAGAACACAGTTTGAGAAAATGGAGTTCTCAGGCTCTGCTACTTTCCAAGGCTAAGATCTTAAGCAACTTTTAAAAATGTCATTGGAATTAAGGCTGAGACTTAAAGGCTAGAGCACATGTTACATTTGGATATGGGAGGTCACTAAAAATGGACTTCTCAGGACAATTGACACTTTTTCTGGTCATAATGTGCAGCATTACTTACTAGGCCTGTGCACCAGAAAAGAGGTCAGATGCAACCCAGCCAGATAGGAAAATGGTCAGGAGGACCAACATACTCCCCACAAAACATCGAGGTCAGGTTGGATGGACCTGACATTTTTCTGGACTTCTGACATGTTGTTGGAATTTCCCACTGTTCTGTCTCCATCCTCCTCCCTTCTTCTGTCCTTTCCTTGCCTCCCTCCACTCTTTCTTCTTCCTCCTTGGGACTCTGTAGGGGGCAGGGACAGCAGGCACCATGTCCCCTTTGCAGCCAGCTTCCTAGCGCTTGCCCATTGCTGTGGCTTTGTACCAAAGGCACATTTTGCCCCTTTAAGCTCTTCAGACCCCCAACATTGGGGCTATGCCCACGATCAGGCGAAATCGGGCTAGGGGAGCCTAGCCCGATTTTGCCTGATTGTGGGAGCCACTGGGCTTGCAGGCGAGCCCGGTGGCAAGCCTGGTGGCCCGGAGTGAATGGTCCACAAACCCGGTTTTTCTAATCGTGAGTTGCCATGGTGTGACTCCGCGCCACAGCAACTCATGAGTAGACCCCTGACTGGGAGGCTTAAAAGCAGCCTCCCGGCCTGGGGGTCACTCCAGTATGCCCTGTGCGCTTGTGCAGGGCATACTGGAGCTTCTGGGGGCCGCGTGGCCCCCGATCCTCCCAGCCCCCACCGGCTCCGTAACGGAGCTGGCAGTAGTGTGGGTGGCCGATCTGGCCACCCAGGGCTGCCGCTCTGCTCGTCTGTGAGGAGAGTGGGCTTAGCCTGCTCTCCCTGCAAACCCTCTAGAGGCTCTTCTCAGGGATCATGAGAAGAGCCTCCTAGTGTGGTGTGTAGTCCTTTTAATGGATGTGGCCCACAATGCACTGTGCACAGTAGGGGGATGGGGTTGTGGGGTGAGTTCTGACATACAAGTCAGAAGTCCAATAAAATTCAGCTAGGACATGAGGAATTTTAGTCAGAGTTTTGACTCTAGAGAGTCCCTACTCTCTTGGTGGAATTCATTCTGTAAGTACCTGACATTGGGCATATCAGGTGCAATGTCCCTGTCGAACTGACACTACTGTAGAGCTCAATTAATTACCATGTGGCTTTACCACCTTATGAAAGTCTCTGCTCTTACCCAAAACCTCCAGGCATATGATGCATGGGTGTGGGTTCTCAGAATATAATGCGACAAATTATGGTACACATTAAAGTTGCAGTGGGGATCACTTGCCATGGGGAATCTGTCCTTTCCCTCCATTCTTCTCAGTTGATAACTTTTGATTGAATACCCTGCCCTCTTGGATGTGGCCAGGAGATGCAGACAGAACAGGTAGTGCCAGAATAGAACCTGGGAACAGGAATGGGACAAAGAGAGAGCCTGGAGGAACTGGAGATACAGGCAAGTAGGAAATTCGCAGGTTCAGAATATTGTAGGTTATGTGTGGAACCTGGCAAGATTTGCAGTCTAATGACTTTTCTTAAGTGATGGTTACCTGACAGATCAAAAACAAGGTATCAGACAGGTGAAATACTGACTGGTGGTAGTACTAAGCAGCAGTGTCCCCTCTAAGGCATGTGCACGTGGGTGCGCACACACGTTTTTCGGATGTCCACTCAGATAATTTTAGATCCTGCTCAGATTGAATCAGGAAGATCCTACTTTGAGTATATGTGCACATACACTGCCTTGACTCTGCCTCCCAGAACAAAACTCATTCTGCACACAGATGAAAAAAAAAGAGAGAATACTGCTAAGCAGTAGAATAGTATTTCTCTGACAGAATGTACATTAAGGGGGGAAGATTCTAATGTCACCATGTTATCGCAAGTTCTACTGAATGGTAAAGTGGATTTTAATATGATAAAATAAAATAATCTACAGTGTAGCTTCAGATAGATAGATAGATAGATACCTGAGAGCCAGTGTGGTGTAGCGGTTAGAGTGCTGGACTAGGACCGGGGAGACCCGAGTTCAAATCCCCATTCAGCAAAATACTTGCTGGGTGACTCTGGGCCATTCACTTCTCTCTCAGCCTAACCTACTTCACAGGGTTGTTGTGAGGAGAAACCTAAGTATGTAGTACACTGCTCTGGACTCCTTGGAGAAAGAATGGGATATAAAATGTAAATAAATAAATAAATAATAGATAGATAGATAGATATTGCAGCAATTATAATGAAAAAACCCCAATATTTTGTATTACTGTAATGCTAGTTTGTCCCTGAAACACTAAAAGGTGTTTTTCCCCTTTAACTGTAGAACAATTTAATTTAAGAAATGGAAACCGATATTGCCCTCATGATTCACAATTGCATTATATATGTCTTCTCAAGTTCACCCTCCCCAAATCTTTCACTTTAATTCAAGTTCCACCCTTTTAGAGCACTAGCTCTGAAGGCTAAGCCAAACTTTGTAACATGGTCCAAATGAAAAACATTTCAAAGTGCAGCAGATTGTGGAGAAGGGTTCCAACATATTGGCAATAATGACAAACACTAGATCCAAACAGCCAGATTGATATGCCAACATAAAATCCTGACAGGAAGGCATTTGGTTTCCAGATTGACCAATGTTCTTTTCTTTACCAATTCCAGTTTAACTCAATATAGAGAGCTTTGTAGATTAGTCTGCAAAATAAACATATGATGCATTTCAAGGCAAAATCACCTTCTTGGTTAGGCTTATTATTATATCTTTTTAGGGAAAACGTAGGATGGATTAAGGATTTCTGTATGCATTTAGGCCTTTTTTGTTCAGGCACTGAAGGTAAGAGGAGTGTGCAACTTTGGTCCTGCAACTGGCAATCAGTATAGTCCTAGTCAGATGCTATATAACTGTGTATGGCACATGTGGTTACAAATGCTATTGGGAAGCCCATTCCTCACACCTGCTCTCCACATCGACAGCATTTGTCTGAAGAGACAAATACTATAGTGGTTCAGAATGCTAGGACACCAGGGTTATGAATCATGGGGAACATCTCGCACTTATCACTTCAGATTGTAGCCATTGTTCTCTTAGAAAGTGGTGGGAAAGTGGACTTTCAAATCATGGCAGCTCAGGGCAAGGCTTCACAGTAGCGTTTGGAGCAGTGTACACTGTGCATGGCCAAATAATATCTGATTCGGGTTTATGAAACTACAAGATTGGGCTGGTCTAGTTAAAGACCAGAACCATGGCCTGCCTCTCTACTTCTGTGCATTAGATTTTGGCTGTTCCTGCTCCAGCTCCACCTCTCAGCCCCAGTGCTTGGGGCCTTGAAATGGAGAATACACTGGCAGAGCAAGGGGTGCAAGGAGCCTGCTGGTGGTATGAAACAGAGTTTAGTGGTTCCTGCTGGGGCAGAGAATAGGGGTATGCAAGCTGGCTTGAGGTAGAGCCAGTTCACCATTGAGGCGGACTGGGCCCAGTTTGACTCAACCTCAAGCTGACATCCCCCACCCCCAGGCTAGCTCGGAGCCGTTCCAGGGTTCAAAGTTTATTTTTTTAAAAAAAAAAACATTCACTGCGGGCCTGAGTGGTTCTGCTGCGTCTGGGGGCTGCTGCCATGGCCACAGGGGTGGGGCGGTATATGAAGCTTCCCTCTCCCCCCAGGTGGGCATGCAAACAGCCTGTGCACATGCTTGCTTGGCGACCTTCAAAATGGTCGCTGAGAGCCAGGAGAGGGCTGGAAAGGTCTGCAAATGGGCCAGGCTGTCCCCCAAAAGACCAGGAGGAGGCTGACAGGGGGAGGGGGAAACTTCAAACACACCTGCCCCCACAGCAGCACCCCCCAGAGGCAGTAGTATGACCTGGAACTGGCAGTGAGGCCCCCCTCCCACAATTTTTTTAAAGGTTTCAGACCCCAGACTGGCTTGAATTCTGACCAAGCTAGTGTGGAGTTCAGGGGTGTGCAAAACTGAACATGCCTGATATGGTTCGAGTCTAGTCTGGACTCAAACTGAACCAGGCAAACTGGATTTGTGCACACCCCTAGCAGAAAACAGCACCTGGTGGGGCAGGGAAGAGCCTGGCTGTGCCTCATGCCTCAGCAGTTGAACTTGTGCCTGATGGTAAAGCAAAGTGCAGTGTGAATGACAAAAGCTTTCAGACCAATCAGACAAGGATGCTTGCTTAATTCTGGCTTCTGACACTGAGGTTTTACTCTTCCCTGGCCCTGAGAAAGGTGCTAAACAATGAAGCTTCAGATCAGACTTTGAAACCTATCAGCAATTTAGGTAAAATAGACCCCATTTAAAGTAAAATTACTTATCTTGATTGTTGGAAGTACATCTATACAGGATTTGGGTTCTTTGATATCTGCTATAGTATGTGTGTATAGGGGGGGAAACAGTAGTACACAAATTATATGACTCTGTCTAAACGCTGCAGCTCAGTATTTTCCAGCAAAGCTACGTTGATCCTTATAGTGTTTGTTATATATATGATCCTGTGGCTGTGTAATCCTTGCTATTACATTTTAAAATTAAAGTGACAGTTGCTGGCTTACTGCATCACAGAAGACTTTATATCTGTGTTTGGACGCAGGTTGCTTTTGATCAAAAGTGATACCATAACACCAGGGTGTATTAAGCAAGGGTAAAGAGATGTTCTTGTTTTCTGGTGATGACTTAACAATTGTGTTTGCTTGTGGTGATTTAGCATTCTGCTGGGAATGGGACCCACCACATCTTCCAAAACTATTGTTACAATGTGTATTGTAACTTACTGGGGCTTTTTGGCTCATATTTGTACAATGTAAAGGCAAACCTGTGTGTGTATATGTTTTTAATAACGCAGAAATCGCTTCTCGGCCTTTTTGGCGAAGATCAAGTGTGGGGAATAATGCAGAAGTACATTATTAAAAAGCAACACAGGCTTACATTTACATTGTACAACGTGTGTTATTGCTATAATGTATGATTGAATGAGAAGTCAAGAACCGGAGGGCAGTTAGAAAACTCTAATTGCATTACTCTCCATCTTGCCTACAGATTAATGGTTGGGCCAAGCTTCAGCAGCATATGAAGAACACTTCTTTTTATAAAGTTGCCTCCTATCCAGGCTGGCACAATGTGTTAGCCACCCAGCTGAATGTAGGCCAACAGGCAAATATTGTGGCCTGCCAGGTGCTTGAGAGCCCTCCTGTTTTTTGCAATCCCAGGCAGGCAGCAAAAATAGGAAAATTATTGAGCCCCTGGTGGTTCTGTATATGGTTTGGATGCTCACAGACTGAAACAGACTTGCACAATCTGTTCATCCTGGAGAGGTCTCCAGAATAGAGAACAATGTCATATACAGTATATTCAGTAACTGGCAGCTTGTAATCAAAATATTGGCACCATGTCTAAGCATTATCTGACCTGCCAGTGAATAAAACCACATCATGACTGTGACCAAAGCTCCCTCATATGTGGGCAAGACCTTAGGCTGGCCTCATACCTGTTGCAGAAGAAACTGAATAATTATCAAGGTAGTTAACCTGGCAAACACCCCCATATTTGCTGTAGGAATTCCCTTCCCCTTAAACAAAAGTAGATCACCCAGGACCTTTTAGATACATTCGGCTGTGATGAAGCATCAAGATTATAGAGAGAAGTTCCTCAACATATGCTCGTCTAATGTGGCACACTACATTTCCATGGAAACTGGATAAAGAGTATGGAGAACATTGTCCTAGTCTACCTTGCTAGGTGGTCACAGTAACTCTAATTAGATTCAGTTAAAGAAAAAAGAACTCTTTGGTTTTCAGGGATATTATGAGTGTGGCAGCTCCAACTGAGCTCCAAAGAACAAGGAAATTCAATGGCCATTATGTTCACGCCATGACGGCATGAGGTCTGATGACCAGTCTGACATATTGTACTGACCTACAAAATCATAACCATGTAAACACAATTTGGCAAGGTTCCCCATGCTCCAAAGTGCCCCTGAGCATGCTGGTAGTCAACAGCAAAAGCTGGGGCATTTGGTAATATGTGCCTCTGAACATATGATGAGTGCTTTTATCTTATCTGCCAACTACAATCAGCACAATTAGTAACAGTCCACACTAGGGGTGTGCAAACAAGCTCAAAACTGAACCGGTTTGACATCGAACCAGTTCGGTTCAAAGGTTCAGGGTCAAGCCAAAACCACCCCCCAGTTCGGCTTGACCCCGAACCGAAACCCCTCACCCCCCCAGTTCATGGGTTCGACAAGCCTTTAAAAAAGATTTTTTAAAGGCTTGTCGAACCTCCCCCCGCCCCCCGAGCAAACTGAACTGGGCTAGCTAGTTTTGTGCACATCCTTAGTCCACACTCCAGAGACCAACACAGAAATGAATCAGCAGGAATGGAAAGAAATCATCTACTGTTAATAATAATATTTATAAATCAACTTGAACAAATTATTCACATTTACTAATATTGCCCCACCCCCAAATCTCTACCTTAATTCCGTCAGAAGGTTGTTCATGAGTGTGAAAGCAAACTAGTTTCAAAGGAGTTTCCTCTGTTTTAAAAGAGTGTTCAAGACACATTTATTCCATCAAGCCTTCTATCAGCTGTAAGTTGGTTTTTATAGTTGCTGTTATTCCTGTTTAATTGGTTGTTTTTAACTATTCTAATGTGTGTGTTTTTAACTGCTTAAATGTTTGGTTTTATTGGGGTTTTTTGCAAACTGCCTTGACACATTTGTATGAGGTGGTATACAAATGTAATAAATAAATGCATAAATAAAAGTTTGATTCCACAACCTGTAGAAACAGCAAGCCTGTCTCCTACTGCAACTCTCAAGGACCAAAAATCGATTCAACTCACTCCTCATGCAACAGAGGACTACACACACATAGAGGGTTATAGAAACATGGACATTTCCCACACAGGGCTTTTAAAGCCCTTTAACTTGCATCTCCACCAGAATGGAGGGGGTGCATTCACATATCAGCCAGATTTACCCCAAAGTCCCTGTGAGCTATAGGTGAGCACTTCACACACAATTCAGGTTTTTCACTGTGTGTTAGAGTGTGTGTTAGATTTATATCCGAGGTAAAAAAATCCACCATTTGCATCATTTTGCGGGGGTATAACTTCATGTTCGCAGTAAAGCCTCCCAGTAAACTCATGGTAAAGCCTCCATGGTGATTTTTACAGTTGAAGCATAGCTTACATTCTCCATGCTCAGAGCTGCACCAAATGGCAGCCCAGCTGCATGACCTGGCAGCAGTGAGGCAGCGGAGAGGCCAGGCTGCACCAAATGGCAGGCCTGGCCGCGGTGAGGCAGAGCCACTGGACCTGGCAGTGGCAAGGCGGCACTACGTTCCTCTCTCCCTGCACCATGTGTGCAGAGATGCAGAAACCATCCCTCTTCATCCAGCTAGCTAACTAGATTAGAGATCTTATCTCTCCACTTTCCTATCTAGAATGGAGTTCTCCAATAAAGACTCCTTATATTGATTTGAAACTATGAACTGGCTCCAAGTTTCTTTGCTCTTAGCATATACGCATGCCTGGGCAGACTCCGCTGTGTAGTGCCTCAGTGCACTCTGCTGTAATAGAAGGGTATCTCTTACCAGAGAGAATGCCCAACAAAATCTACATAAGATTACTTTATGTTTGTGAGGGAAGCAGCTATAAGACATTTGGTGACAAGATTTTGAACTAGCTAAGTGTGTGAGCCGGCAAAGCTTGTGAATGTTCTTGCAACTTCATTTCATCGCATTACTGAGCCTACATTCCTGCACTGCTTTCTGCTATTACTGCTGCTGATTGTTTCTCCAGCTTCCTGACCTGCACAACCCTGAAGGTACTTTCCCCTTATCAATCCTGGACTCTGTAGTTCACTGGATGCCCAATGCAGCATGGCTCAAATCTACCACCACCTTTTTTTCTTGTCCGCCCCAGGAGAACCTGCTCTTCCCTGGAAACAATGGAGGTCCCGTTTCTGCAATTGCCTCCTCACTATACAAGCCCCTGATTTTATGCCATCAGAGCAGAAGGCTCTATTGCTTCATTGCCTGGGCACTGAAGACCAGAGAATATATAATTATTTGCCCTTTCCTGCCAACTTGGAAGGAGATGACAATAGTTATGAAGCTGCTCTTCAAACCTTAGATGATCACTTCAACTCTACTTTGAATGAGATTGCTGAACATTACAAGTCCTATTCTAGATCCTGACTGCCTGGTGAATTCATCAATGAATATAAGACAAAATCCATGAACAACCTTGGACAAGTCAAAATGAAAAATGTAGTATACACATGTAAAGGGTGAAAAAATACTTCAAGTATAATCTGACTTACAAACCACAAAAGGCATCAACAATGCAGAGATAATGTAGCCCACTTTTCATCAGCCCACAATGTGGGCTGATGAAAAGCTCCACAAACTAAAAGATATCATTTTTGACTGAAGTTGATGTAATGCTTGTAGTGCCAAATTGCTTGAAGTAGCTCCTCGTAGGCAAGAGATAATAGTCCTGAATGAGAAACTTGACAGACTTCCTAGGTAAAGGTCAGTTTCGAGATAGTCTTCATCAGAAGTACCAATAATCTACACATCAATCAAACAAATTGATGATACACCAACAGTACAACATAAACAATGAAAATGCATCTATATACAACAAAACAAAACCTTTCTAGAAAATCCTTGCCTCTTAGAGTAGCACAGAAACAAGTGCCTGCTAGAACATGCTAGTCTCTTTGGTAAACTGCACTCAGCCTTGGAGTTAAATAATCCACAAATAAGTCAACCAATAACACAAACAGGTGGAAATAATCAGTGAGCTATAGTGATCTTCATAAAACCCTTAAAGGTAACAGGAGAAATCACAGTTTACATTTAACCCATTAGGTATACGTGTCTTGGACTTATAAATAGAATAAGTCTCTTTTTGGAGGAGAATCCTATGTATATCCTGTTTATCAAAGAACCTGGATATAAATTTGAACAATACAAAGAACTTCAAATCATCAGGTGAGTGGGATTTCTCACAAAATGTTGCACTAATGGGGCATCCAATAATCTGTTCTTCAACCCCTGGATCTGTGTTCCAGAACACGGGTCTTAATGGCTCTCATACTGCTCCCAATATACCACAAATTGATGGGCAAACTATCATATAGACAGTACCTTTAGTTTTGCAGTTGGCAATTTTTTTAAAGTAACATTTTTTAAAATATTGATGTCCCAGTATTCAGTGGTAGAGAGACAAAAAGAACAGGCTGTGCAGCTCCCACAGGGATAAAAACCTTGTGCAACATTTCTCTTTAGAAATCTTTTTGAAAAATCTGAACGAATCAGCAGATTTCTCAAGCTTTGGGGTTTTTTAAAAGCCACTATGGGGGGGGGGGTTGTTGCAACCAGGTATATCCATAACCAGATGCCAATGTCTCAGAATAACCTTTTTAATCTGATAGGACAATGGAGTGTAGTCCATGGACCAGATCACACGGTCCAGTTGTTTACTAGGGGCATCCTGGAGTAACTCACTCCGTCTGGTGATATCTGGTGCTCTAGACTTAGCTCTGTGCATCACGTCTTTTGGATATCCCCTCTGAATCAGCTGTGAAGATAAAAAATCAGCTTCACTGTGATGATGTGTTATTTCAGTCAAATTCTTTCAACTCGTAAGAACTGTCCAATAGGCAGATTGTCTTTCAAATGCCCAGGGTGCCAAGAATCATAATGGAGAAGTGTGTTTCTATCCGTGGACTTTCTATATATAGAGAAACTCAACTTATTCTCTTTATTCACCCAAATGTTGGTCTCCAAAATTGGAACTCTATAAAGACTGAAATTACCGGTAAATTTAATGTTGGCATGAAGCTCATTAATCCATACCACAAATGATTGAAAATGTGTAGCATCAGTAAATACTACTAAGATATCATCAATAAAACGTTTATAGATGAGAATCACAGAAAAAATGGATTAACTACCTTCTTCCAAATGAATAGGTCTTCAAAAGAGGACATGAACAGATTTGCCACACTAGGAGCTAAAGAACTCCCCATCGCAACACCTCTAATTTGGAATTAGAATTGATCGTCAAACTGAAAATGAGTTCCACAAGTTCTAGCAAAAAAATATGTAGGAGGATCTTTATTTTGTCTGATTTCCAACACATTCTCTACTACTATTCTGGCCTCATCTAAAGGTATGTTGGTATTTAGAGAAGATACATCCAGAGTGGCTATAACAGACCCTTTGGGAATGCTCACACCTTCCAGTTGTCTAATGAGATCCTTCGTATCCTGGATGTAAGATTCAATTTTGAACACAAAGGGTTTCAAAAATGAATCAACATAGCAATAGGTTCTAAAACCGAATTAGAGCTCGATACAATAGGTCTCCCTGGAGGTGGAAAACCCTCCTTGTGTATTTTTGGAAGGATATAAAAGACAGGCACCCTAGGGTACAGATTTAACAAGCCTTTCGCTAAACTGTCATCTCTGGTAGCAAATGAGAGTGGATTCATGGTTTGTATTGAAATTCTCATATGCCTCCAGAGAATCTACACTCAGAACACCTCAGAAACAACAGAACCCTGTACCTCATGGGTTAGAAACCCATGGGGGTGGTTGGCACCCTATGTGCCAATCCCTCTGCTATTTGGGTGGTAGCCTCCACCCATTAGGCACCACCACCCCACCCCACTCTTTTGGCCCTGGGATCTGAAATTCAAGTAGATGTCAGATTGGACCTTTTTTGCATTGAAGTCAATGGGAGGCAAAAAGGCGGGAAATTCAAATAGACATCAGAACTCAAAATGGAGGAGGAAGAAGAAGCACTTTATTGGCCACAAAATGGAAGGTCTAAAGTACAAATTATTCAGAGCTGAAATGGGGATTATTCATTTCGGCTCCAAAACATTTCGGGAGGGCAAGAGGGTGATTCATTTCGGCAACGAATCACCTGAAACGGGTAGATTCGGGTACAGATTGTTCTGTACCCGAAACATTTCGCACATCCCTAGTATACAGAGATTTGTAGATGGGTAAGGAAGAAGCAACAAAAATACAAATTGTATGTGGATCAGAAATGGGTTGCAAAACAGTGAACATTTCAGGAGAGGGACTTTGTTAAAGTATGGCTGCCCTATAAAGTGAGAAAGGGATGTTCCCAATATTCTGGAGCCATCAAATAATCAAAATCTGAAGATATATTCTGTCATGTTGGATGATGGAAAGAAATGGAACTGTTTGAGACTTTCCAGAATGCATCTATGAGAAATGAGGAAAGGGAGTCTGTTCTCAATAGAGGAACTGGAGAGGACTTTGATCTAGCCTCCAGTTTTGACCCCACAGATGAGGCTGATTAAAGTGATGGAAACTCTTCAGTATCAGAAAGAAGATCACTAACAGCTCCTGTGCCAGAGAATCCATGAATCAGAAGTGTGCGTAGCAGAAGACCACCTAAAAGACTTCATGACTTTGTCACTGAATTTTAAATCAATTCAATTCTGGTTGTTATAAAGGGGAGGGATGTGTTGTATTCTATCCAGTATCTTTTATGTTTTGTTGTTTAGAAGTTTTTCCCAGTGGGGATCATGTAGAGAGTTTGGTGGGTGGAGTCAGAAAGGAAAATGGAGGGAGGGGAGAGGAGAAAATGGGTTGTTGTTGAATAAACTCTTAGTTAAATCTACATAGGATTACTTTGTGTTTGTGAGAGAAGCAGCTATAAAATACTTTTACTCCTCATAACTGAGGCATCTTCTCATGGATTTGATAACAAAACTGACACACTTGTTCTGCAGGTAGTTCTGAGTGTAAGAATGCTCCTTCTAGCACAGGCTTCTTCAACTTGCGGCCCTCCATATGTTGCTGAACTACAACTTCCAGCATCCCTAGCCCCAATTTATTGTGGCTAGGTATGCTGGGATTTGTAGTTCAGCAACATCTGGAGAGCTGTAGCTTGAGGAAGCCTGTTCTAGCACAAATAATGCAAAGGGAAAGCTTTGAGAAGGTACAGAAGGTGGGGAGGGGGGTTGGGTGACATAACATGTTAGAATGCTGTTTTAGCTCTCCGCCCACAATACACAGGCCTGTGCAGTTCAAGCAGGGAAGACTCCTAGATTGCAGGTTTAGCCATTTCATGCATGATCTTGGAGCTGAGCAAGCTGAACTGAACATCATACAGTTTCAGCCAGTTTTACTTGAATAAGCCAAGCACCCCACAAAGTGTAATGATTTTATTAACTTCTGATGTGCAAGACAACTTATATATCAGAGATGCTATTTCATGGAGTGTGGGATGGTCTATTGAATTGGAGTTGGCAGTGTGTGTTGGAGATTTGTGACGAACCCTTTCAGATTGATGAAGGCTGAAGCATGAACTCATTAGCACTAGAGCTTGAACTCATAGCACCCCCAGGCCCCGAATGAAGACAGGACATGCTTGGTTGGAGTAAATAAGGGCCACTTTATTATAGTACAGCAATAACAGAACTTGCAACGAGGTCCCCAACTAATCAGAGTGCAGGTACTCCTCCGTGTGGTGGCCCCTCCTAGCGAAGGATGTCCCACACACAAGGGCAAAGGGTTGTGTCCTGATTCAGTCAGCTGCTTCTCGCTCCACCGTCGGCTGCCCAGCCACGATCCGTTTCTCCAGAGGAAAAAGCCCCGATCACAAATGGCCTGCCCACATGGCTGATTGCGTCCTCACCTTAATGGCGGCTGGGCCCTGCTCAAAAGGCCCCAATCACGATCGGCCTGCCCCATGTGGCCAATTGTGTCTTTGCCCCAACCGGCCAGCGACTTGGCTGATCACGTCTCTTTGCCCAAAGTTGGCCGACCGGGAGGAGAAGCCGCTCGGAAACGACCTGCATGTGTCCACTTGTTTGTCCTTCTCCCTGCCGGCCGACCTCATCACGTGCATGGTCGCAATGGAGCAACCAACGAGCACGCCTCCCCCTCGCAACTGGCCTGCAATGCAGCCGATCGTGTCTCCTCTCAAGCCGGCTGACCGAGGGGGGAAGGCTCTGCTCTCTGCGCACGTGGTCGCTATGGAGTGGCTGAAGAGCACACCCTCTCCCCTGCCCGGCAGCCAAACAACTGAGGAAGATAGAGGGCTGCTGGGCTATTTCCTTCCCCACCCCCTCTCCTGATTGGCCAGTCCCTAGCCACGTGGTGGGGGCCAATATGGCAGACGCCATGTCTGCATCTTGGGCTGGGGCACAACCCTGCCCCTCACCACACTGTGCAGGTGGGGAGTGGCATTAGCACTGGAGCCTAAATGTATTAGGTAAAAGTGTCATCATTCAACTGGGGAGTAAAGGTCTCTTTCTTAGAGAGGAAATGTTCCCCACTACCAGTAGGATCACCAGGAAGAATGCAAATACAAAGGCAAAGGAGTCACCAGTGTTTTCATTGGCTCTCAGACTGAGACAGACCTGGCTGAACTATTCCCTATACATTGATTCTAAATAGGGTCTACTACTATTCCTTGCTTACATGATCAGCACGGCTTCTAGTTAATTCAGTTTAATAGACCAAGTAATTATCCTAAAGTTACATGAACCAGCAATATTAACCTGCCTTGCTACTTTGCATCTGTACAAAATTCGCGATGCTGTTGAGGCAGCACCCAAGTTCAGGCGTGGCTCGTGAACACGCCTGTGGGTTATTTAAGGTAAACGGAGCCGGTGCTCTGTGCCACCCAGCAGCCCCCGCAGCGAGGAATCGCCTCCGCCACTCACCTGGCCGCTGGCGGGGGTTCACAAGCTGTGCCTGCCCAAGTTGCATATTCAGAGCGAGTCTTTGAGTGAACAGGAAATCTCTGGGTCAGCCTCCACCTGAGCATTCTAAGGCCTAGTTCTGACATTCATTCCAGCACATGGTTTTGAGTCCTTATCTAGACGTTTGGAATTGTGAGACCTCTTATCCACCTTGCATTCTAAACGACTGATGGGGCAAGAGAGGTGAAATGTTGCCCACCACACATCCTTGCAGAGAGTAAAAGAGAGAGGAGGAAATATAACCCTCACCCCAGTGGTTGCAGATTTCATTGTGAAGAATACTCACCCACATTTATTTTCTCTAGCAACTGCTGAGGACAGGTTGATATGGAGCAATGACTACAGTTGTTCTTCCTCTGCCTTTTCTCCCCAAGAAATTCCAAATCAGACAGTGCCAGGCCAGTAAACCTCTTTTGATCCACCAACTGTTGGAATGCAAATGGATAGCAGAGGAAGAGGATAGCCAGAGGAAGATGTTGGTGTTGTTGATACACATAAAATGTCTAGGTACTGTACAAAATCTTAAAAACCCACAGGCACTGATTGCAAGATTTTGATTATAGAGATTAATCTGGGATAGTCTTTGGGCTAAGGATGTACCAAAATGTGATTTGGCATCCGAATTGTGGGCACATCCCTTTAAAACCAAGGCTTACACAGCCCCTTTAACATGGTGGGGAGCAGTTCCACACCTGCTATTCCTCTGATTGCTGCCATTGCCTGGTGCTCCCCCCAGCTATGCCCTCGCACTGGTGGGGTATCTCCCAGCTGTCCCTGCATGACGCTGGCCCAAACATGGCCTCTGCCACATGGTTGCTGACCATGCAAATGGACTCCACTCATGTGCAGAGGCCATGTGCATATCGACATCATGCAGGGACAGCTGGGAGTTGCCCTGCCGGCAAGCAGGCATAGCTGGGGTGGGGGGAGAGTGTCAGGATTATGCAATGGTGGTGATCAGAGGAGGAGCAGGCATGGACCTGCTCCCCTCTGTGTTAAAGGGGCTGTGTATGCCCTCGGTTTTAAATGTGCCCACAATATTTAGGGGTTGGTGACACTTTGGTAATGGGAGATATGGACACTGAAATAAGAGAGACCAGAGCATTGGTGGCTGATGGAGACTGTTTCCCAGACACAGGATATCACCAGTCATGTACATGATCCCTCATTTTTGTCTAGGGACAGGCTGATGTCCAAAGTCTGCAAAGGGGTTTCACAGCAGGCAAAACCCCAAGCTTTAGGAAGATCCAGATCTGCAAACTCTCTGAAATAAGGAAGTTTTACTGTACTGTAGTATTTTCAACCATTCAACTCAAGTTCTGACACGAAGTTTTGAGCTCAGGTCAAAGAGGTGAGGAAAATCTCAGGTCTCTTCGTATTCAACCTGAATCCATATCCTAGTCCTAAAGAGAGCAGGAAATATTCATGGGCTTCATAAAAGGGTAAAGGTTTGAAATCTAACCTTATACCTGCAACCCTTTAAGCACTGGTTTTAATTAGGACTCTACCTGGCATTCTGTCTGCCAAGGGCATGGTATTTTGGAGCACACAGAATGGGCAGAGCATAATGCTTTTATTAGGACTAACATTTTAAAAGATGAAAGGCTTGAATCCTCACAGTGAGCCCAATACTGTTAATTTTATTTATTACACTTCATATCTATATTTATTCACTATGTAAACATGGAAAATAGTGCTACATTGCATTTGGTAATATATGCATATATTTAAAAAGTTGCTATGTATTTTTGCTCTAAATTTACATGTGAGGAAGCTGACATAAGTAACAACTCCCCAATTTCTATTTGTGTAGCCTTTCTGTCTCACCAGTCATCTCCTAACAAGTCCTCAAGGGCTCAAATAGTAATTTAAAATATCCACAGTGGCATCTAAGATCTGTTAAAAAGCCACTGACCAACACTGGTCAGCAATAGATATGGAGGTAAGGTATATGTGATATGAGACAGCCAATGGCCAGAAGCCGAGGCATAGCTGAGTCCTGGGAATGACCTGAGGAAGAGTTCAGGGAAGACCGGATTGCAGGACAGCTGCAGTGAGGAGGTTTCATGAGAGGTCCAACCCAGGAGTAATAGAGGCTTGACTTGTCATGAGATCTGCACCAGCTGAAGCACAGGCTTGACAGAATGAGGAAGTGAAGGTCTCTTATTTGCCCTTTGGGAGTGCCCAAGAGAGAGGCAAGAGGCAACAAGTAGAAAGGAAGGCGGCGGGGGGGAATGGCTGAACCTCCCCACTCCTTCCTACAGTGTCCCAAAGCTCTGAGGCCATTTTCTAAAGGGATATAACCCTGTGAGGGGCTGTTAGGGATTTGGTCCACTCAAGGGACTCACATGTAACATCACTTTTGTGGCAAGTAGTGCAGTTCTCCTTGTAAGAAAAACAGAAGGGCTCCATCCATAAAGGATAACTTCTGCAGCATCAGCTTTGTCCTTGCCATCCCTGTACAACTGGGAAGGAAGGAGCCATACCTTGTAAGAAAAACAGAAGGGCTCCATCCATAAAGGATAACTTCTGCAGCATCAGCTTTGTCCTTGCCATTACTGTACAACTGGGAAGGAAGGAGCCATACCACTCACTCTCAGCAGAGCACCTTCTGGGTTAGAGGGAAGGAGGTACTGACTTGCTGGGTTTTGAAGTGCTTCCATTGTTATTTCTAACAACAATCACTGTTGTTAATTAGCTAACAATGAAAAAAATTCACTCATAGCCCATCATCTTTCACGATACAGTATATTTACATATATGAATTGATAGGAACATAGGAAACTGCCATATACTGAGTCAGACCATTGGTCTATCTAGCTCAGTATTGTCTTCACAGACTGGCAGCAGCTTCTCCAAGGTTGCAGGCAGGAATCTCTCTCAGCCCTATCTTGGAGAAGCCAGGGAGGGAACTTGAAACCTTATGCTCTTCCCAGAGCGGCTTCATCCCCTGAGGGGAATATCTTGCAGTGCTCACACATCAAGTCTCCCATTCATATGCAACCAGGGCAGACACTGCTTAGCTATGGGGACAAGTCATGCTTGCTACCACAAGACCAGCTCTCCTCTCCATAGACCAGCTCTCCTCTCCATAATTATATATATTCATGATATATTTTGTCAGATATAGAGATTGCTCAATTGTTCCTTTGAACAACAAGGAGAAAACCAGCATAGCCTTTCTAGCCAGCCCTGTCTTTAGATACAGCTTGTGGAAGGAGCCCACTCTATTCTGTACCCATGGAGCAGAATCTCTTTGCTGTGTAAGTAATGTAGTTCAGCTCCAGGGGCGTAGCTAGGGGAGAGGGGGCCCGTGTTTGTCCCTCTCTCTGGCGGCCCCTCGGATTGAGGAAGATAATGAAGAAATAGGGAGAGGTGGGGCTGGGAGGCCCTCAGGAGCTGGAGGGCCCTGGTTCTTTGAACCCATCTGCTCAATTATAGCTACATCCCTGCTCAGCTCTGCAACAAATTATAAAGCACTAGTAGGTGAGGCCCACCATTGATTGGGCAAAGTCATTTTGCATAGAATAATCTATTCTAGTTCTAGGAAAGTTTAAGAAATTAAATATATGTAGTAGAATGTGTTATTAATGTGCTTGCAAAAGGGAAGTAAAATAACAGTTTGAAAATTGTAGGATTCCAACTTCAAACATTATTCATTCAGTTGCATAATAACCATATATGGTAAATATGAATCTGAGAAAGATCTGTTTTTCTTGGGCATGATGTCATTTTGGAAATTTTGATCTGATTATTGAGTGCTAAAAATCTGTTCAAGACTATAACAGTTAAAATAAGATTATATTCAGAATTTCTTCTTAAAATAATAAAAAAATTAACTGCTCAGCAAGCATATTCCAGTGTAAAAGGTAGTGCATTCAGCTCATTTAAGTGGCAGGATTGTTCATGCAAAATTTGGTATCTGTAGGTAATTGGGAAGTATAGTATTTAGAATTTCTTTTTAAAAACTACATTAAAAAAATATTTTCACCAAGTATATTTCAGTGTAAAAAGTGGGGCACTCATCTAATTTCAGTGGCAGGATTGTGTATGCAATATCTGGTAGCTGTAAGTCATTGGAAAGTATGACTTTAATTTGCACAAACAACAAAACAGATACTTCAAACTAACAATATATCAGTCAATTGTTAATCTCAAAGAGCAATAAAATAAGTAGGCCCCAAATGCTCAGCAGAAAAGAAAGGATTTTATGGGGCATAGTGTTTCTAGTGTTTCTTGAGAAAAGGTTTATAAGGGAGAAGCCGTCACAGAGAAGGGCCAACTTTTTGTAGAACACCATGGAAGAGAAACACAGAGGAAAGCCTTTCTGGATGAGGTTCTTATGGGAGAAGATATTCCCTGAGATTCCCTAGGTTCGGGGCAAAAAATTCACACATGAATGTAAGAATTGCATTGTCATGCTTCCCTCCCTCCTGTGCAGAATTTCATGAAGGGTTGGATCTCTATTGTGACAGTGAGCACAAGCCCTTTCATCAGCTTCCATTCATGGATTATAAAATCGGCATAGGGGCCTGCAAACATAGATCCTAGTGTGCAAAGGCTGTAGTCTAATCCTATGATCTGCAAATGGCAATTTTCCATATATTCATATATAAACATTTTAAGATGGCATCTCATCCAGTGCATCTTTGTTGTGAACCCTGCAACCTAATAATTAATCTTTATTATGGTCATAGACCAGCATAAAGTATAAGGGGTAATTATATATTACAAATAAGAGTAGATAAAAAGTACACAGGATGATTACATATGGTACGATACTTATCAATATTATCAAGGTATTATCAAGGTACATAATGATATTTAAAATAATAGAAATAACTAGCTGAACCCACACAGAGCATCTGTGTGGTAGTTTACTTACTTTTTGGAGTTTAGTTGGGAGAATTTGTTTGGTTGTTTGTTCCGTTTCTGCTGTGTATACAATGTATTTCTGCAGTCCTTTCTGCACATCAGTACACTTTATTCTAGGTTTTCTTTGTGGGGTGGGCAGGTGCATCAAGTTTCTGCATAGGGGTGTTTTTGTCATTGCTGCTTTGTTGATGTTCATGTTTTTTCTTATAGCTGATGTTGGCTTGGGTTTCTCTGTGTCTTAGCTTGTTAGTGTATAGTCAGTGAGGCTTTGTTTTGCTGCTCTGTTTGTATGATTTGTCTGTAGGCATTTCTGCATTGCCGGGCACAGAGTCTCTAGTAAGTGTAGGTCATTTTAGAGTTTTGTGTCAGCCAGTTAAAGCATTTTAATTATTATTTTTTTGGTTGGGGCAAAGGTGTTGCTCTTCCTGCTTGTTTGATGATTTATGCTGGGTTTTCTGTGTTACTTAGTCTGTGAATGTATGGTTTTTGTGGCTTTGTTTGGCTATTCTTCATTTTGTGCTTGTGTCTGTGTTATCTTTCTGCAGTTCTCTTTGCACAGCTCCCCCCACAACTCTCTTGCTCGCTTTCTCCACCCCCACAACTCTCTCACTTGCTCTCGCCCTCAACAACTCTCTCGCTCTCCTCCCCCAACAACTCTCTCGCTCACTCTCACCACCACCCCTGCAGTTGTTTCTGCTCACGGTTCCCAGCATTGTAGGCAGTGCTGGCCCACACAGTCCCTTTTTTGGGTGGGATGACTGAGAGCTGTGGCTCCCTTTAATTTTTTTTTTTTTAATATGAGGGGATCAGGAAGACTGGGTTTTTTGGAGGGGAGCTGCCAGCAGCTGGTCGATGCAATCCCGTGGTGTGTGTTTTTTTTAAAGGGGTTACTGGGAGCTGAGGATTTTTTGTTTTTTATTGGTGTGGAGTGTGGAAGACTGGCTGATGTTTTTTAGGGCGGGAGGGGCCCCCGGAACCATGGCATTGGTTTTTTTCTTTGGGGGGCAGGAAGGTCAGCAGCGTGCCCTCACAGTCCAAACGGTTTTTAACAGCCCCTTATCCTAGCCAGTGTTGTCGTCTCCCTCATCTCCTTGATTCTCCCAGCGATTTTGGGCTTCATTTGACATTCATTTACCCGCCAGCCACCCCTCTTTGTGGTCGGTTTCCTCTGTCTTTACTTTTGTTCCTTTTCTTTCCCTTTTGTTCCCCAAGTCTGCCGATTCCACCTGCCTCCCTTGCTCGCTGCTGCTCCGTTTGTTTGCTCTGATTGCCGTTCCCCGAGTCTTCTTCCTCTGCCCTTCTTCCTCTGTTCCTGAATATGCCGGCTGATTCCCACCAGCCTCCCTTCTTCCTCTGTCTCTGTTCCCCGAGTTTGCTGGAGTTTGCCGGTCCTCGAGTCCCCGCCAGCTTCCCTTGCTGCTGCTGCCTCTCAAGGCAATGGCTTCAGGCATCCGTACGGCTCCAGTCGCCTCCACACGCTACCTCTCTCTCTCTCCACCCCCCGTCTCCAGCGGGGCCAAGTGTGGCTGCCGCCGCCAGCGGGCCAAGTGCAGCCGCCGCCAGCGGCCTGGCCGGGCCCGCCAGCTGCCGCCTCGCATCCGCAGCCGGGCCAGGCCAGTCCCACCGCCTCGCCTTTGCGGCCGGGCCAAGCCAGGCCCGCTGCCGCTGCTGTCTGCCCAGCCAGTCAATTCTCCTGGGTGCGCCTTACCCAATCAGGCGCCCCCGCAGCCCAGCCAATCAGCTGGGCTACCGGGACGCACATTCGAAAGGCACACCCAGGAGAATTATATATATAGATAGGAAGCACACAAGAAGCATGAGGGCATTAAAAGCCTGAAAAGGCTTAAAAGTGCATACAAGTCATAAAAAGTATGGGGGGCATGCCACCTAATAAGATTATCTGGGGAGGTCTGGTTACAGTTAGGGATGTGCACAGAACTGGTTCAGAGGCCCTTTATGGGCCTCCGAACTGGTTCGAAGAACTGGTGGTTCTGCCAGTTTGAAGGCGGTGGGGGTCTCTCTTTAAGAGCAGGGGAGGGTGTACTTATCCCTCCTGCCGCTTTCCCTCTGCCAGCGTCCGTGTTTCTTAATGCCCATCGGGGTGGCAGCGTACCTCCCTGCTGCCCCGTTGCCCTCGTCTTCTGGTCCGGAAGATGAGGGCAACGGGGCAGCAGGGAGGTACGCTGCCACCCCGATGGGCATTAAGAAACATGGATGCTGGTGGGGCGAAAGCGGCAGGAGGGGTAAGTGCACCCTCCGCCACTCTTAAAGGGAGAGACCCCCACCACCTTCTAGCCTCCCTGCCATGGTCCCATGCACACCCCTCGTTACAGTTGCCACTGTTGCCACAATTTGGTGGTGACTCAGGACTGGGCCTTCTCTGTGGTTACCCCAGGGCTTTGGAATATGCTCCCTGAGAAGATAAGAGCACCTCCATCACAGATTGTTTTTTAAAAGACCCTCAAGACACACCTGTGTTCTCAGGCTTTTAACTGAAATTAATTTTAAACTGTTTATTGTTTTTATTCTGTAAAATTGTTTTAACTGCTTTTATTCTGTGAAATTGTTTTAATTGTTTTTACTCTGTTATATATTTGTTATACTTTAAGATGCCACCTATAATATGTGTATATAAATACACATATCAGGTGGTAGATAGATAAATAAATAAATAAATAAATAAATCTGAAATACATTATGGTGACATTTTATATTTTAAAAGGCAGGATCCAAAGAAGCACACAACTGCTTGTTCACACTCAAGTATCTTCATTTGGTTTCTTAAACAATGCCCCATAAAGCCACAAGGCAAAAATAGAGTGGGTTTTGAGAGCAATTTGTTTTTACACATTCTGTTTATTACAGCTAATTCAGTAACAGAGCAAAGTTAATTTTCCACCTTACATGTTTGTGGTCATTTTCCATTTTCTAACTTCTTTCTTTTCTCAAAGGGAAGAGAATTTTAAGTTGAAACACTGTAATCTGCTCTGGAAACTCAAACCTTGTGCTATGCTTTATTTTCACTTTCTGAATAATCCATTGTTGGTAAGGAGATTATTCTGAGACACCAGCATTAATAAACTCTTTAAAAGCTTTTTCTGATTCACAGTATATAGGCAGTGAAACTTGCATGACACATTTTGTTATACATTAAGGAAAAAAGAGTATTTTTTTCCTCTGTACTGTTTCCCCCCCTCCAGGACAACAGCACTGCAAAAGAAACCCATACATTTTTAGAGAGGTTGTTATGCATTTTACCACCCACAGCTGATGGGAAATATTACATGCCAAAATTGTAGATGTGCCTCCTCTTTATGGCTCTCATTTGTGCGTTGGCAAAAACCAGCTGGAAGGGATAAGAAAATGTTTTCAAACTTGGCAGTTTTGACTGTCAACAATGCTTCAATTTCATGCATAGGTGTGCATGAAATAGATTTTTAAAATCATAGAAGAAGCAAAGCATTTATTATTAGTAAGATAAAAGTTACAGAGAATGCTGGTCCTTCAGAGGTATTGGTGTTTCTGCTCACCTCAGGAATGGATCCTCAGTATCTCAGATGAGTGTTTTGGTCACATTAGTACTATGCACCAGTCTGTTGCCCTCATTCCTTAAGAACCAGTGCACATGAAGCTAGGGCCAGGGATTCTGTTGTTACAGGGTTCTGTTGTTTCAGAGGTATTCTGAGTGTAGATTCTATGATAGCTAATGAGATTTTCAATGAAACACCATGAATCCACTCTAATTTGCTATCATAGAATCCACACTCAGAATACCTCTGAAACAACAGAACCCTGTACCCCATGGGTTAGAAACCCATGGGGGTGGTTGGCACCCTATGTGCACTACACTACCACTCACTCCGGGCCACCCCAGCACCCCCCAAGTGCACTTATGGGGCTGCTGAAAGCTCCATATATACCCTATGAGGAAAAACCTTAAAGACGCGTAAACTTTAACAATTCCCCAAAAATCAGCCCTCTGCCCAAATCCTTTGAAAAAATTCAGGTAGCTTCCTTGACCCTACCTGGCACTACCACCAACCCCACACTGCTCTAGGCCACCCCTTTGCCCCCCACATGAAGCTATACATTTGCTGACACCTCAATGGTTCTCTATGGGGAAAAACCTTAAAGATACATAAACTTCAACAATTCCCCAAAAATCAGCCCTCTGCCCAATCACTCTGAAATTGGGGTGGTAGCCTCCACCCATTAGGCACTACCGCCCCACCCCACTCTTTTTGCCCAGATCCCACGTTATGCCCCCGATCTGCCCCAAAGACACTAAAACTTCAAAAATTCCCCAAAAATCAGCCCTTTGCCCAATTCCCCTGAAATTTGGGTGGTAGCCTCCATCCATTAGGCACTACCACCACACCCCACTATTTTGCCCCTGGGACCCAAAATTCGAGCTGACGTCACATCAGACCTTTTTGCATTCAAATCAATGGAGGCAAAAAGGCGGGAAATTCAAAGAGACGTCATCCCGAATCACCCGAATTTTTCAGGCACTAATCAGGGGTGATTCGGCTCGGCCCCAAAAAATATTGGGGGACATTGGGGGTGATTCGGTTCAGGCCCGAATCACCTGAAATTGCTCGTTTCGGGCACAGATTGATCTGTGCCCGAAATTTTTTGCACATCCCTACGCTATATATGGGGAAATTAGCACATCAAGGCTGAGACTAGTTGAAATTCCTTTTCTCTGACATCTAATGTAGTATGTTCTGATAATGTTCCATGCAGGAACTTAATTAAATGATGTGATTCCCTACTGCAATCTGAAGTGGTACAGTCCAGATATAGAAGCAATACTTTTCTTATGTTATTTGTTTGAACCAGGCCTAAGGGGAAGTTCTTTGGCCATTCTGTCTCTATGAGGGCAAGTGGTAGGCAAGAAAGTGATGAGCTTACTTTCTTGCACTGAGGGAAAAGTCTGAAGTTGCTGGGAATTGTTCTGATCAAGATTGGCCCAAGGTATTGCAGCACCAGAGGTGAGGTGCCAAATGCTACTTTGTTGACTTGTGGTTGGGGGGCGGTCTCCAACCTCCTTTCAAAACCAGTCCTTGCAAGTTTTGAAAGTGGCACAACTGGTTACTTGCTTCCCCAGTAATCTGCTGCCTGAAACAACTGCCCCACTTTACCTCAGCAAAGGGCCACAGCTAGTTCTGATGGGAGTATGTAGTAGATAGTGGAGCTCTTCTCACAATCAGTGAGAAGAGCTCCTCTGAGATCTGTGGGGAGAGCGGATTTGCTCAACCCTCTCCGTAGATGATCACTCACCTTTTGCTGGTTGAGCTGTTCTCTCGCCCAGACGGACAGCGGCTCTTCTGTGGTCCACCCATGGCTCACCTGGCAGCTCTTGGGGTCGGGTGCAGGGAAGGCCTGCCATTCAGTGCCCCATCCCCGGAGCCCTGATAATACATCATATGAGTGCATGGTGCATTACTGGGATCCCCTCCCCACTGAGTGTGCCCACTGCAGCTGCAAGCAGCAGCGGCAGGCACATGATTTTAAAAAATGAGGTCAAGGAAGCACTTGCTCCCTTATCCTCAATTAAGCAGGAGGCTTCACAAGTGGACTTGCCACCGTGTAGTCACCAGGATCAGGTGTTATCTCAGTGGTTCACATGAGCGTCCAAAACTGGGTAGTTTTGCACGCTTGTGTGAATAGTCTCAGTATATCATGGGGAATGTCTCTTGTGGTCAGTTAGTTTGACTGTGTTCCCTTGCTGGTGTCCATAGGAATTCTAAGACAACCCCTTGAGATACATAATTTGTTTTTCATTTCCCATGCTTTTGGTGGATAGTGTTGTCCAGGCCGGAGGCTCTGGTTCCAGTGGACTGGAACCACATTTATATTGTCTTTGGTCTTGTGGTTAGAAGAACACAGTCCATTTCAGAGTAACAGACATCTTGAAGTTAAAAAATCAACTCAGTTCCTTAAGTATTTGGATCTCCCAGGAGTGAAGGCACTGCTAATAGAACGTTCGTTTTTTGCAGCAATCACACTAAAGATACAATATCCCTCCAGATACAGCGTAGGTGATTTAATGATAATGAAACCAATGACAGGTGTCGTGTTCAAGATATTTCATTCCAAAAGAAAAAAGAAAAGAAAAAAGCATTAACATCTTTTGAAAGAGTCCTCTCTCTCTCTCTCTCTCTCTCTCTCTCTCTCTCTCTCTCTCTCTCTCTCTCCTTCAGAGTGCTGTGCATGGCATGTACTTACACACCTTCTGCAACTGGGAAAGTAAACATTGGAAATTGTCGCAAAAAAGGAATGTTTACAAGAAAAATCATAATGCAGGGAGGGAGGATCAAATTCAGACTTCTAATTTGGAACTTGTCACAGCCTTTAGGTTGAAGAGGCTGCTATTTCTCCGTACTAATAAATGAGCATAAGAATATTTCACTCTAAAGCTTTCTGCTGTAATTGCTGCACTTACCTATAATTCCTTGTTTGTTACCATGGCTTTTAATAGTTATTTAGCATCCTGCCTCCACATACAGTTATAGCACTGTTTTATTTCTGCAAACATGCATTTACTGCCCATAATATAGACCAATAACATTGAAATGAAAAAGTCCTTACACATTTCTCAGCATCTAATTACTCTTAACATTTAATAAGGCTATCATTGAAATAAAATTTCCTAATCTAAAAGGCATTTAATCATGCAGCTGATATTCTGGTAAGAACATTGAAATTTGAATTGACCCTGTAAATAAACTCTATTGAGAAAAAGAAAACCTTACTAAAAATGACACTTATTTGCTTCAATTTTCAGTATTTTTTTCTTAATTTTCAAAGTCTGAGGGTTAAAAGAACTTTTTTCATTTAATGCATTGAGATACATTCGGCTACTATTATGCTTCTGGCACAAATTCATCCTCTTAGTAAGCCAGCATATCAGGGAAAGGATCTAGCCTAGTCCTCTCTCTGATACCTGGAGGTGGTTGTCATTAAAAAAATAAATAAATAATACAGAGGCGCATTTAAACACTTGCATTCTGAGGTGCACAGGCCTAACAGGGCTGTAAAATGCAATTATCTGAGTGTGCAAATCAAGTCTGAATAATCCCCTTGTAAGAAACAGTAAAGGAAAGTTATACAATATGTCACATAAATGCAAGGGTTGGTAACTTAGCAGACAACTATTGTGCTTGATCCAAAATGCATTGTAACACCGCTACACAGAGCAGGGGATCTCGGAATCTATATGTGGAGATTTGCTTCTTGAGATGTGTGAACCGCCTCAAGCAGTAATGTACTGGAGGGGTGGGGTATAAATCTTTAAAATAAATAAATAAATAAGTATGTAAATAAATAAATACAGGAAACTTTGAAATTATTTGAAAAATCAGTTTTAGATTTCTAACCTGTAATGGTGCAGTGAGGTAATGACTTGACTAGCAAGCCAGAGGTTGCTGGATCGACTTCCCGCTGGTGTGTTTCCCAGACTATGGGAAACACCTATATCAGGCAGCAGCGATATGGGAAGATGCTGAAAGGCATCACCTCATACTGCATGGGAGATGGCAATGGTAAACCCCTCCTGTATTCTACCAAAGACAACCACCAGGAGTCGACAACAACTTGACGGCACACTTTACCTTCAAAGAGTTCAAGACAGTGTACAGAGTCCTCACCTCCCCAAACTTGATGCTCACAGCAGCCCTGTGAGTTTGATTAGGGTATCTCACTAGGCCCCTAGGTCATTTGTCTTTTATGCTACTACTAGTATTTTTAAGCCTGTTATAATAATGGGCGCTAGTTTCTTTTTTGTTGTTGTTGTTCTTTATTCCTTCTTTCTTTCTCTTGCCTTCCCCCCCCCATCTCTTCCTCTTCCTCTCTTTCATTTCCTTCTCTTTCTTGCTCTCCTGGCACAAAAACACTGCACTATAAACTATAACCTTTCCAAAGATTCAGGATTGGTTGAAAGCGTGTTCTCAGAATGCTGTCAAGGCAGACATGAAGCATTTCCTTACTTCCAAAAAAGAGAGCGAGGGGGTGGGGTACTGGGATTCACACCTGTATGGGTGCCTTGCATCGGCACTGGAAGGACGCCTACTCCTATTCATGTGGGAACAGGGTGCAGCAGTGCTCAGTAGTGAAGATAGGCATTCTGTACTTGCCCATAAACACTTTAAAAGTTAATAATATTACTTAATACACGTTACACTTTACAGAAGAGGCATGGACACAGGTTGGAGGGCGGGGCGCTGCTAAATGGGCGTGTTTAAAGGGGGGAAAACGTCCTTTGCAAGAATTGTTTTCTGCTTACACTGTTGCTGAATCGATGGAACTGAATTTCAGGGGAACATTCTGATCCAAGAGCCTGCAGTGCACATCTGCTATTGCTATCCGGGGAAATATTCTTTGCACACTTCGTCATAAAAGGGAAGGACGGCTGGGGTGGGGGGCAGAGAAACCGTAAACACCCCCTAAAAGAAGTAGTTTGCCCCCGCAACTGCCCCTTTCAGCTCACTCGCTTGCTCGCTCACCCACCCATTAACTTTACCCTTCTGCCCCCACCCCCCATTTCCCTCCCCGGTACCGCCACTTGAGCAGTTTTACTAAAAACTTGCAGCAAGCTAAACGGCGGCTGATCATCCATAACGAAACAAAAAACCAACCAACCGCCACCCGCTTACTTTCCTGATAGCACGCAAGCTGCATCATTTCTTCCGAGGAGAGTGGGAGGGAATGGCGGCCGGGGAGAGGGGGAGGGAATGGCGGCTGTAGTCGCAGGTGTATTTTTTTTTTTGCTCCTTTGGCTCTTGGGCGGATGGGCTGGCGGGGGATGTTGGACATGGCTGGTACTTTTGTTTGTGGCTGTGTGTGTGCTTTTCACATGTTTGAATGGAGCTTTGTTTGGTTTGTTTGGGCGGGCGGGCGGGGGGTATTGTGATTAGTGCATACTTGGGTCTTAGTTTTTAGTGGTTTTTTTTACATTTTGGTGCTTGGCATTCGGACTGCTTTCGCCTGTCCTGTCTTTTTTAAGCGGCCGCCTCTGCTCTTCTTGGTCTCCGCTTCTGTTGCCCTCCCCGGTCCGCGGTTCTCCTCCTCCCGGTGCCCATGGCTGCTTTTTCAGCAGGGGTGGACCCGCCGATGCCGTCTCTTCCATCCTGCTTCTCCTTCCTCCGCTGCCATCTCCCCTCCCCGTTCCCCTCTTCTCCTCCTCCCGGCCCTGACATTAATTTCAAAGGCAGGGCTCTTCCGCCGCTGCCGTTTCTTCGCTCCCCGTTCCTCTCTTCTGCTCCTCCCATCCCCTGACATTATTTTACATGGCAGGGCTCTTCCGCCGCTGCCGCTTCTTCCCCAACATGGCCGCCCGTGTCTGGGCGGCCGTATCTTTCACGTACATTCTGGGCATGCGCTCCGCGCATGCCCAGAACAGCCATGAAAGACACAGGCCGCCAAAGGACACGGGATCACACTCAAGGTGATTATTATAGAGGATATTATGAAGCCCTTGTTCATCAGCTTTTAAAATAAAGTACCAATTATCTAAGAGAACGCCTTCTTTTACATGATCCCCACCGCACGTTAAGGTCATCTGAAGAGGTCCATCTCCAGTTGCCACCAGTTCATCTGGTGGCGATGCAGAGGTGGGCCTCCTCTGTAGCTGCTCCTGGGCTATGGAATGCACTCCTGGCAGAAATTCGTAATCTGAGATCATTGCTGTCCTTCAAGAGAGCCCTTAAAACGTACTTATTTGGCCTGGCCTTCCAGAGTTTTAAATGATTAATTGTTTTAAACTGTTTTAAATTGTTGCCCTGATTTTCAGGGCTTTTAGCTGTTTTATTGGTTTTATTGTGTTTTAATAGTTTGATTTTAATTGTTAATTTGTTTTTAATTGTTTTTATCATGTTGTGAACCGCCCTGAGCCATATCGGAAGGGCGGTATATAAACCTAATAAATAAATAATAAATATTTCTATCTGTCAAATATTGGAGGGAATGCTATTTTCCATATAAGTTCTGCAAGGTACAACCTGTATTCTCAAGAAGCCAATTTGGGTCTTCTAAATTTAGAATCCCTGCAATAATAATCCCTAACCTGAACAACTTGTGACCAGCCAAGTGAATGTATTTCATGCACAGCAATGAAGAAGAATAAGGTAGGTTTAAAGTATAGAGGCACATGTGTAACACTAAATAGCCCCTGGCTTGAGCCAGTCATGGATTGGGACCATGGTGTGGGGATAAGGGGCTTGAACATTTTGCCCTTTGGTCCTGATCCAGATTGGAGACCACTGCACTGCTATTTGTCCAGGAAAAAAGCTCCCATTAGCACCAAATGCGAGCTTTTTTCCTGGAGTAATAAATAGCGGTCACACAAGAGGGGATCTGTGTTGGAACACTCTCCTCAAAGTCATGGTCCAGCCAGAGGAGGCTAATCTGGCGCTATTTAATTAATTAAAAAACAACCAAGTTCATTAGAATTAAGCACATACTTAACGTAACATGTTGTTAGGCCCTCAAATCTTTGTTGCTGCCTATGTGAGACTGCAAGAACAGGGATTCTCAAGCTCTGGCAGGCCACACAGTGCAAGAATAGTGGTGTGTCACATTCAGCTTGGTGTGTCAAAACTTGTGCAGGCCTGAATCGTATCCTGGAACTCTGTACTCTAATGCCAGCCCTATTTCTAGAATTCTTCATTTCCCAAGACCAACTGTTAATAACTCAGTGAAATGAAAGTTACAAAAACAACTCACAGTCAACCATATGTTTCCCTTGTTTCAGCAGAGCTCGTCAGCCAAAGGCACTAGAAGATCACAGCAGGTTGCCAAAGTAGAAGTTTACACAGTGCTCACATCTGGGAAACTGGCAAACTGGAAGTCTTGAGTGTAGAGGAAATGCTTCTACCAGAGAGTGGATAATTTAATGATTCAAATCACAATCCGGACAATGCTAAGCAGCTCTCAGCTCCTCTAATTAAAGATAATGCTGCCCTCAATCGCAAGGTGAACTTATGGAAGATCAATTTTAAAAAGCAGAAACTGAAGCTACTTGGCAATGTGCAAGAGGATGAGGCAGGGTGTTGATACTGTTGCTAGGATATTGAGTCGATAAGAACGGTGCCTTCATACTGAGTTTGATCTTCCTTAAGAATGCAAAGGAGATCCTTCGTCCTTGCTTGTTTTCTGCAGACTACAAAACCATAAGCCATTGGATACTGAGAGAGCCCATGCACATACTTCCTAAATCTCATAGAAAGTGAAGACCTACTTTCCCCATTTGTATTGGTTTTTGTCTGTCTCAGTAGAAACCTAATGGCAGATGTGAACCATAAGCACATGGAATGGCTTGTTCAAAGCCACTATCGTTACAAACATTATCTGGAAATCATTGCAATGAACTGGTTGAGATAAATCAGTGTCACAGAAGTTTCCACTATACTGAAGCATGTTAATGAGCAAATTTATCGAAAATGATAAGTAAAACTGTTAGTCTGGGTAGTGAGGTGAATCTGGTCTTAGATGAGGGAATACTCCCCCTATAAGACCAAATTTATAGAATGGGGATTCTCCTGGACCAGATGCTATCCCTAGAGTCCAGATGGCAGCAGTGTCCAAAAGTGCTTTTTACCACTTTGGGCTGGTATGCCAGCTGCTGACCCTACCTGGAGAAACCAGATCTGACCTCAGTTAACCATGCATTGGTTACATGCAGATTGGATTACTGCAATGCTCTCTTTGTGGTGCTGCCTTTGAAGACTGTTCAGAAGCTTCAACATAGTAAGTAAGGATAGACTCTCTGATGTTACTTAACAGTAAGGGTATTCACAAGACTGATGCCATGGGTGAGCGGGTAGAAGGCTGCAAAAAACATACCTTCCGCCCAGACAAGCATCCCATGTTAGTGGGAAGCGCAGACCACACTCCCACATGATCCACACTCCCAGCCTCCACGTATCTCACAATGCACTGAGCGCCAAGCATGGTGCATTGGGAGATTCCCCCATCAGACAGGCAGTCTAGGTGCCCATCTCTGTGTCTCCTCTGGCTGCGTACAGTCCAAGGAGACACATGATCCTAGAAACTAGGTTAAGGACATGCTTGCATGCTTAGCTGCCTAAAAACCAGGCTTAAACACAAGTTTAGGCTGGGTGGGAGCACCAGGATTCATGCAGATCCTGGCACTCCACACGAACAGCCTAACTCAGGCTGGGCTGCCCCAGCCTGGGTTAGGCTGATTGTGGGGACAGCGTCAGAGTTTAGATTCTCTGATGGTAAATTAAATTGAAGTGGAGGAACCAGGCAGGTCGCAGGACTTGCGCTACCCAAAAGGCTTCGGATAGCGGATTTACAACAGTTTGAGAACTGGCAATGTTGAACTCTGTGGAAATACTTACACTCAGCCTCCTGAGGCAGGGGAATGTAGATGAAGGCGGGCAAAGGATTCTGGGTTTGGGTCAGACTGATGGTTTGCTATGACCCGGGATGTCCTTAGGTGACTAGACCTGGGCCGAGAAGCCAGGAAAACCCAACACACACTCAGCCTCAGTCTGGCTTGCCAGCTGGGGATCACTATTCTCATGAGAGAGTGAATCCATGGGAGAGGGGCGCTCATATATGGGCCGTTCCCAGTTCTCCAATGGATCATTCCTCTCATGAGTTTGTGCAAACCCATCATTGTAGGCCCCCTTGCTAGTGGTGAGTCCGAACCAGTCCGGCGGCCATTCTAAGGAATGGCCTAACTGCCGGACGGGTTCGGCTCTTGGTGGTCCGGGTCCGGGTGGGGGGTATGACTTTAAGGGCGGGAGGGCTTGCTTACCCCTCCCGCCTCTTCGGCCCCCTCCAGCGACCGTATTTAACTTAAAAGCGGGGCGCTGGAAACCAGCCGCCCCCGCCGCTGCTACCGCCGCCCCCCCCGAGCACATTAGCAATTAAGGGTGCCCCTGCCGTCGCCCGCCCGCCAGCCAGCCAGCCAGCCCTCCCTCCCAGCTGCCCGCCCGCCCGCGTGTGTCCTTACCTAATGCTTTAAGTAAACGAGAGGAGCTACCGAACGGAGCTCCTCTCGTTAGCAAGGCCTCCAGAGGACTGAAGGCGCTTTGCGCGCGCGCGCGCATGCGCGCACCGCAAAGGACGCCAGAGGCCCGGTCTACCCGCCGGGAAAAGGCCGGGTAGACCGGGCCTCCAGCGATCGGAGGCCCGGTCTACCCGCCGGGAAAGGAGGCCCGGTCTACCCGGAGGCCCGGTCTACCCGGCCTTTTCCCGGTGGGTAGACCGGGCCTCCGGCATCCTTTGTGGCGCGCGCAAAGCGCCTTCAGTCCTCTGGAGGCCTTGCTAACGAGAGGAGCTCCGTTCGGTAGCTCCTCTCGTTTACTTAAAGCATTAGGTAAGGACACACGCGGGCGGGCAGGCGGGTAGCTGGGAGGGAGGGCTGGCTGGCTGGCTGGCGGGCGGGCAACGGCAGGGGCACCCTTAATTGCTAATGTGCTCGGGGGGGCGGCGGTAGCGGCGGCGGGGGCGGCTGGTTTCCAGCGCCCTGCTTTTAAGTTAAATACGGGCGCTGGAGGGGGCCGAAGAGGCGGGAGGGGTAAGCAAGCCCTCCCGCCTTAAAAGAAAGGGCCCCCCGTTGGTGCCGGTCTGGACTGGGCCGGACCGTGCACATCCCTACCCCTTGCTTTGGTGGGGCTCCTGGCACTTCTGGTTAAAGATAGACATCATCTCCCAGACCTTCCCCTCACCACTCAACCCTCCAGACTTCCAAGGGGTTTGGGCCACTCTGAGTGTCCAAGCGGTTTCAGAATAGCAGATCAGAAAAGATGGGAAATGGAGCCCACATTCATGGCTGAGTGGGCCCAACTAAGACTGATGTTGTGGTGGATGCAAATTACCTGTAGCAGGGAATTCTGGGGCATGGTACCTGAGACTAAAGGCAGTTCCTGGCAAGCCAGGTGAGTACCACCAATGGGACAGAGCATGGGATTTTCAAAATCAGGAAAAAGGCTCTAAGATGGGGTGTTTAAAGTCCCAGTTCATGGCAATAGCCAAGACTAAGAAGGATGTTACTTGGGGACCCTCTCCTGGAACTGGGGAGAGAATCTCAACCAGGCTTGGTGGTAAAAACCTAATAGTCCACATGCATCTCACCATGATTGAACACTCTGATGAGAGAGTGGTCCATTGGAAGAAGGGCAAATTCAGTCCAGCAACTGGTTACATAGTCAGCTTCCCCCTTGGATCACCTTTCCCCAACAAAGCCAGTAAAAGACAGAACAAAAAGGAAAAAATCTATACCATTCTAGTCTATGCCTAATAATCTAATCCTATGTATTCATACATAATCATTCAGAACAGGGAGAGGAAGGGGGTCTTGGGGATGAAAAGCAGAAAACTCCCAGAGACAGGGAAGGATGAGTCAATACATCTCCTAACATACCTGGAAAGCAAAAGAGTGAGGGGTAAGTGAAGTCCCTTTTTATAGAACAAAAAACAAGTGCCTAGAAAATTCCAGGGAATTCCTGCCCATCTAGTGGCAAGACAAAAGTTGAGGGATGAAGGCAAAGGATATGTCAATGTGCCCTTGGCACCAAACAGCATAAAGGATCTGAAATGAAGAATCCAAAAAGCAAACTGACAGCTCCAATAATATAAAAGAAAAACAACAAATAAATGTATAATTATTTGTCATTTTTCATTTTGTTATATTATTGAATGTGCCCTTGGCACCAGGTAGCGGGGAAGTCTGTGTGAATCTGCTAAGATGGGTTCAAGATGGAATCTTTATTGTTTAGACTAGGGACTGAATGGCCCTGGAGGATCTGAATTGATGGCCCTTAATTGCTTCCTGAGAAATGCACAAAGGAATGCAATCAAATGTGTTACTAAAGCAGACAGAGTCTATCTATCAGTCTCAGTAGGGCATGGAAGGTTTTGATATGGAAAGTCAATGTTAGGGTGTCGGGGTCTGCACAGCGTGATCCCTCAAAAGTCCTAGACCAGGTTCCTTGTACATGTGACTTTTCTGATCTCTCCCTTGCCAGTGCACATACACATCTTTCCTGGACTTCATAATACAGGTCCTCCATGCTAAGCACCTTGTGAAGGTGGTGGCTGTCCAGAGAGTCCAAAAAGCAAGCTCCCGTAACAGAGATAGCATCTCCTTTGGGGCATTATGTGCATTATGTGCAGGACTGACACGAGAAGCCAGCATTTTTGAGGTGGCTCCTGGAGGCCCAGTGGTACCACACCATCCTGCAACCAATGAAGAGCAGAAGTAGGTGCCACCACCACCTGCTCTCTCTACGCCGCCACCACCACCACCACCTGCTCTCTCTGTGGTGGCTCCCACTGGTAGGTGAGTCTGCCTCTTCTGTAGAGGTGGCTTCCCCTCCACTTCTGCTGCTTAGAGGAAGAACACATGTGGTTGCTGCTGCTTCTTGTGTAGGAAAGAGGGAAACAACCAGTGGGCAACCTGCCCTGGACCAAACACATTTTCATTTTTAATACAGTGAACTCAGGTGGATCATTGCCATATGCAGGCTGCTGTGGTTTTGAGTATACAGTCCATTTAAGGGTTAAATAAAGCACTGCAGGCATGACAGAGACCTAAAAGCCAGTTCTCTTACCTAGGACTCTTCATCTTCCTTTTTCTTCATGCTACACTGACATGGTGCTGGATATAATGCACAATTAAATTAGAAGATCAACCTAAAATTCATCAATATATATAATTGTTACAGGTCGAGTATCCCTTATCAGGACTGCTTGGGACCAGAAGTATTCTGGATTTTGGACTTTTCCAGATTTTGGAATAAGCCAGTTTAAGGGTTAACCTGAGGGAGTCCAGGTTCCTAGAGAGGCGACTGGGAAGAAACATTCGGCAAGGGCTCCTTCCCTTCCGACCCCTCCCCCAAGAAAGAAGCCTTTGTCTCTTTTCCTGCCCACAGGATCTGCAGTCCCCCACCTTAAAGAAGAGAACTCGGTGGTTGCCAATGTAGGTGGGGTGTGTGGGGACCCCGGAGCCGCGGGGGGAGGCAATGCAAGGGAGGAAAGCAGGGAGTGGGCTTGGGATGATGGAACCAGGGGAGAAATGTCCCGGGTGGGCAATGAGGGAGATGAGATGTGTGCAGCCTTCTCAAATAAGTAAGTTTTGACTGCATGTTTTTGTTACGGTGTGGTGTCCAGATTTTGGAGCATTCCGAATTTCAGATGTCCAGATAAGGGATACTCAACCTGTACTGAGTGCAAAAAGTTCCCTTTACGACTCAACAGGCTAAATGGAAAAGAACTAATCAGGAATGCACTAAATAACATCGTTCTAGCTATTTCTTTGGCTTAATTCAGTGAATTCCATTTAATTTTCAAGGACTTTTAACTGTTGTCCCAGCTGAGGATTTAAAAACAGCTGCTATTGTGCTGCAGTCTGGAAAGGGATGAGACATATTCCAGTTTATCAGGAAAGCTGTACATGTAGGCTCTTTAAGTATACTGACTAACAGGCCTGCTGGAACTAATTGGCTATACTGTTACTTAGCTCTATTTGAAATTAAACAAATTGGTAAATTGGAATTGGACTGAGATGTTCCCAAGAGATTCAGAGCAAAGCTCCTGGGCTCCCTGTTCTTCAGTTGCTAGGCCTGTTGCTGGAGTAGCTTCATTCTTTTGTGCAGATGTGTCTAACTGACTTCTTTCAGTCGAGTGCTCGTGAAGGAGAATTTTGCCTTTGGCTTAAACTCTTAGGTTCCCCCCGCTTCTGCTGAAAAGTCTAAGGGTGTGCATTATCCCTCTTACTTTCTATTGTCTCACTGTCTAAATTTAGACTGTAAGCTTCTCAGGGCAGGGAAATGTCTTTGTTGGTTTGTTTATGTTATTCTGTAGAGTGCCAGGTACATTGCTGGCATTATATAAAAATTACAATAAGTGGAGGATTTCTTGAAATGTCAAGGATTGATTTATTTCTTGTGAAAGAACATTTTTTACAGTCATAAATTAATTTGTTTTACTTCTGGCTACTTTTAGCTGTATTTTTCTTTATTGGGCTCACCCTACCCCACTCCCACAGTGTCTACTATTCAGGAATCAAAAATCAAGCACACAAGAAGAAATAGTATTTGTTTATTTAATTTTATTTATATGCTGTCTTATCATGAAAAAGCCCAAGGTGGCTAATAAAAATTGAAAATCAATATACAGGGGCGATTCCCACGATTGGGAAAAATCGGGCTAGGCTTTCCTAGCCCGATTTTTCCCGATCGTGGGAACCACCAGGCTCGCAGCCGAGCCCGGTGGTTCCTAGGCGGGTAACCCGCCTAAGTGCCCCTGCCCTTAGCCTGGGTTTGCAGAGCGAGCGCTCTGCAAAACTGGGCTCCCTGATCGTGAATAGCCACAGCGTGGCTCCGCACCACGGCTACTTGTGAATAGACCCCCAACCGGGAGGCGAAAAGCCGCCTCCCGGCTCCGGGGGTCTCCCCAGTATGCCCTGCATGCTCACGCAGGGTATACTGGGGCTTCCGGGGGCCGCGCGGCCCCCGAGCTCTCCAGCCCCCGCCAGCTCCGTCATGGAGCCAGAAATCATGTGGGCGGCCGATACAGCCACCCAGGGCTTTTGCAGAGCTCGTCTGCGGAGAGAGCGGGCTTAGCCCGCTCTCCCCACAGTTTCAGCAAAAGCGGGTCTCACGGATCGTGAGACCCGCCTCACATTGTATGTACAACATATTTTATATTCGCTTGTGAGCCCACAGGTTTTCACGATGACTGGGAAGCGGGCTAAGCTCTCTTAGCCCGCTTTCCAGTGATTGTGAGAATACCCTCAGTATGTAACTTCTGACAGTGAGTTCTCAAAACATCTCAAACAACATGAAGAATTAGAGAAAAAACAATGTGAGTGTCCCCTCCCCACATTTTAACATATTACAAAGCTTTCAAAGATTTGTCTTTCTGCTGTATACAGTAATTATTTGATAAAAAACATGTGCTAATGTAATCTGGGTACCAAACTGCATATTCCATTAACAATGTTCTAGCTTGCTAATTGTGAATTGTTTAATTTTAGTATTAAGCGACTGAAATACAGCACAAAGTGTTAGCATGCTAATGACTTCTCTTACAGAAAGTATTAGCTGTTAACATGAAATGTAAAGGCATGGGCTCTCTGTCCCAGAAAGGGTTGCATGCCCTGGAAGGTGTCACATGTGTTAATAATCAGTGCATGGTGCAGACAATGGAGCCAGAAAATAGACAGTGTGACGTGTGTTCCTATTCAAATTGCAGTGTGCTAGTGCCAATGGGGATTAATCACAGTGGTTGAGTTTATCAAGATTGAGCCCAGTGGCTTTATTTCTCTGACCTTGTATGTGCTAGTGCCTTAGTCTTGCTTTTTGCTTGCTAACCATCTGCCACTTAATTCATAATATGCTTCCTGGCATAACCATGTGAGCTTTGCATCAGATATTCATGTCCTTCAGGCTGTTGAGCTGCTGGTCTAAGGCTCAAGGTCATCTTTATCTTTCTAGCTTTCCATTCTTGCTTGCTCCCCTGAAATTCTGCCTCTTTGACTGCCTGGCTCACCTGGTTACCTCATCTTAGAGGGCTACAATCAGTATGCCTTAAGTGGGCTCGCTTCTCAATAGTGGATAATTCTTTTACCTTAAATCATTTAATTGGTAAATATTTTTATTCAAAAGGTGGCAGTTTTTCATTGATCTGAAGGCTGAGTTTGGTCCAGTAAACTGGGATAAATTGTGAGGTGAACTGCTGAATTCCTTAGTACTACCATCATATTTAGTCAAAGCTTTGAATACTAGCACATGTATTAGCTATTCACCATACTAGCACCAAACAGATGTAAGAGTTTGATTTGAACTATCCTGGCCACTCTAGGAATATTCCAACTATAAGAGGAGTTGAACATGCATTTTATCATCCTTTCCTTTTAATTTGTATATGTTGAAAATTAAATGTTAAAGTGGCTCTTAAGAATAAGAGTCCCCCACCCCACTCCTGCTGTTGGTTGGAAGAAATTATCAGTGTTACCTTATACAAGTGGCATGGTCCTGTTTTGCAATGCTCAAGCAGCCTTAGCTTTGCCTAGCTACTTTAAAATTGACCGGCTGATTCAATTACAATAAGACAAATATTGTTTTTAAACAAAGTCCAAGCAACACATGGCAAGTCAGTGATCAGAAAATTGAGCAGGTTAAGTCCTTTTGTTGTTTAAGAAAACATTTCCCTGACACCTGTGCATAGAATGAACATCTTAGAGCAGTGGTCTTCACTCTTTTTCAAGCGGGGGCTACTTTGGTAAAACCAAACCAAACCAAACCAACAAAACACCTTCAATGTGGAAGCCATTTTCCACCATGCTGACCTCCGCATAGTACTACATTTTTCACAGTGCTGCGAGAACTCTAAGAGATACAGAGCCTAGAGGTATTCACCAAACCAGTTTGGCACTCTTTTTCTGGAGAATCACACCGGGGGTCACTTTAAGGAAGAGGGAAGGTTCTTCCTACTTGTCCCTCCCTGCCCCGCTGCTTCCCCTCCTCTGGCGCTCGCTTAAACCATGTGGGTGCAGGACTGCAGCTCCCTGCTTGCAGCACCATTCAGCATTGCTCAGCATTGTCACGCTCATAGCTGATGCGCATGTGCATGTCACATACATGCATGCACATTGGCCATGAGCGTAGCAACGCTGAACGGGGCTGCAAGCAGGGAGCTGCAGTCCTGTGACGACATGGTTTAAGTGAGCGCTGGGGGGGGGGGCATTGGGTCAGGGAGGGACAGGTAGGAAGAACCTTCCCTGTTTCTTAAAGTGACCCCCACCCTCCCAGGCATGCACGGAACCAGTTCCATGCACATCCCAGCAGAGCCCTCTCAAGAGTTCTAGAAGGAAAGCAATGGAAAGGGCAACTGCTTCCCAGCACTCCATGAATACCTTCCAAGATGGTGCAGGTACTCTAGAGGGCCCTGTTCCCCTTAAAGGTTCCCCACCTAGCACTGAGCAAAGCGCACAGCAGTGCATGGTTATCTAAGCATGGTGCTGGGCGGACTGTACAGAGTATTCAGCTGAGACATGATCAGTGCAACAAACCCTGGGTTTGTTGTGAAGTCTGACTGTAGCCACTGAAGCCCGAGAAGCATAAATGGAGTCTTGTAAGAACAGATTAGGGACTATGAAGACAACTAGTCTTGTCTGCAAGATTGTCAAGGTCCCTTCCAACACTAAAATCCTACTATATAAGAGATGCATTGAGTTTGCATTGAGTTTAAGCCAACATTGAGTTTACTGTATTTACATGAGTGTCCTTTCATGTGAAGTGGTGTGTCATCAGATAGTTCATTCAAGGCACCTAGGTTTAAAACAAAACAGCCCTTACAATAGTGCCAAGAAAGATGCTCTAATATGTGATGAATATTTCCAAGCTACTTCCAACTGCTTGTAGAGTGCATTTCTACTCCCCATTACCAGATGCTATTCCATGCTATGAGAGCAATTATGCTCATACCTCATCAGGGGCTGAGCTATAATTGTGTGGACATGTTCAAAGAACACAAGCCACTCACCACCAGCGGCCATCTTTGGGGCCAAATCTCCTCGGCCCTCCAGGTGTCCGGTGCCTGTCACCTGGCCATGACATTTTTATAGTATGCAGCACCTGGGGAAAGCGTAGAAGCCTGTTGCGGCCCCTGGAGTTTGAGGGAGTGCCACCATTTTTGTGATGGCTCCTAACACTCCAGGAGCCACAAGCAGTAGCTCCAATAGCACTATAAAAATATCAGGGCCTGGCACATGGTGACGTTTTTATAGCGCGTGGCCAGGAAAGCTTAGGAGCAGTGAGTAGGAGCAGTGAGTAGGAGGTGGCAATGACAGGAGAGAAAGAGATAGAGAGGTGATCCCAGGGAGGAGGCAGTGGCTTATGGGGCTGGTGATATGGTTATAGTGGTGGCTGTGTTCAGAACAAGGCCTCCACCACGTCATTACGCCTGTGGTCCTCACTCTTCCTGCTGCTCAACTTCCCCATCCAATCCACATTCTCAAGGGCCACCTTTGACTGAGTCTTTGTGTCTTTGTTGTCATCCTTCCACTGTCCTCTCATTCGCCATCACAGCAGCCCATAATATTCAGGGTCCAACTGCACCTCTCGGGTAGAAATAGCCACCACTCCCTCAGGCCTATTATTCTTTCACAGGTCTTTTCAGTTCTGCAAGTCTACTACTACCCTCTCCCAAAAGTAATTCCAACTTTCTATATCTGCATGCATATCCCGATGTGGAAATGGAAAAATACATCCAGCAGGCCTATGAAGGAACAGTGTTAGATGCTGCCCAAGGAAAAGGATGAGGCTGACCACACTAATTTCAGAAATCCCCTCACCTTAGATAAAGCTTGTTTCAATGCATATGCTAAGTGTTTCTTACCTTTTCTTCATAGACTATATATGTAGCTGCTGCAGTTTTCACAAAATCCCTGCCATTGCACCAAATTGCTGTCATCCATGGCCCAAAGGATGAGGTCTGTGCATGACAGGGAGGAGGTGGAGGCGCTCCAGCAGCCCAAATGATGGTATATTGGGTGGTGCCCTTCTGCTGCTGCCATCTTGCCCAAAGCCATGGCCCCTGACAAGGAATAGATGGCAGCTCTTCCCAAGGGTGTAGTTTTGGGAGGGTTTGTAGTGGCAGTGGTTTAGCTACAGAGCTAAGGGGTAGCAGTGAATTTCCCCAGGAGTAAGGAAGGGCCAGGCTCTAGCTTGGGGGCCCCCAGCACTTTGATAGTCAACACTGACAATGAGTTAAACCTTTCCCAAGCAGATGGATCTTGCCATGGCATGAAGATAGCAGTGTCTTTGGCAGAGGTCTTCTCATTGGGGTCAGGATCTTCTTCCTCAGGATCATTGCTGAGGAAATCTGGAGAAGAACCATCTCCCTGGACATGCCAGCAAGACAATTCTCCCCCAGTGGGAAAAAGCCCTGCCCAGACTCCCCAAGATCCCGAACCAGGTTCCTCCTGGGGATGGGCTGCAATGTTCTGGCAGGATCCACCACACTCTTCAGCTGTCTCCTGGAGAGGCTTCCCTTCCCCCGGTGGGGAAAGGATTTCCCCTCAGAAGGCACATTCCCACTGTGCACTGGCTACATGCAGACCAGCCTGGAGAATCTTCCCCTGGAGGTATAGTGGTCTGCCCTTCTATGGTAGCTTCGCCTTGGTGCTGCTTTCTGCCTGGGGCTGCCTCTCGGATTGAAGCCAAATGGTGGAGAAAATAATGCCACTGGTGGAGACCACTAATTCAGGAAAGATCAAACTATCTTCCACACTCCCTAACTCCTCAAATGACAGTTAAGGAATAGACAATCAAATGGCGATGATGCAAAATTGTTTATTACTGTCCCTATGGTAACCTTGCTGGTTGTTTGAGGCCAGAAGAATATCAGAAGCAGAATGTGATGATGAAAGATGATGTCATGGCAGAAGGCAGCAGAGCAGACTAGGGGCTACCACTAAGAGCTGAGTTAGTGAAGGGAAACTCAGTTCACCCAGCCTGATAGACAACCCATCTTCACAGGCTTCCTTTAGTCAACCACTATCAATCATCTTCAGCTTAGCTTACAAAGAAATCAGCTTTAAGAATAATTTTCAAAGCTAGCTGGTCACTGGAAGTCCTTTTGGGGTTCAAATGGAAATTCGGCATGCTATGCCTTCAGGTCTCCTAACTGCCACGCACAAATGCATTACTGAGAGCTGACCCCTGTTGAATGGAAAGCTCAGGATCTCACAGAATCTAGGAATCTGTGATTCTCTTCTCATTATGTTTGGAAACTTTTTATTTCTGTACTGCAAGTGAGAGGGCACCCATAAGAGAAGTGGTGCAGTATATTGTTTTAACTGGCTATGAATCAGAAAGTCTTTGGTTCAGAACTTATCTCTGCTATAGGCTCAGTTAACAGCCTTCAGTAAGCTACTCCCTCACCCTTAGCCCCATCCACCATATCGGAGTCATAATACCAACCTATCTTTTAGGGTTGTTGTAAGGATTACAAGATAATCTGTGTGCAATGCTTCAAATACCCTAAAAAGCACTGTATAAGAGCAGAGTATTTTTATGTAGTACATTTAGATCTCACCTTTTTTCCATGCCAACACTCAGCGCTCAGGTTCCCAAGCAGGGCTGAGCTTCAATGAGGTTCCTGCATCATCTGCCTTCAGACACTCAATCACTGTCCTTCCTTACATATCCTCAGTTTAGCACTTCCCTATCTCCCATGTCTCAGACTGCAGGTGAGCACTCACATGATGGATGGCTCCTCTATACTAGTAACATTCCCTCCACCAGTAGCGGCACTAGGAAAAAATATGAGGGGGGGGATGCTTTTCTGGGTGGGTGAGCTGTAGACCACAGGTTAGATTTTTGAAGCAGGAATGGGGAGCAGAGGGGCAAATTACTTGCCCCTCCTTGCCCCCCTGAAACTACCTTTTCCCTCCATGTAAAAACAAATCAAACAAACTCTTATTTGTCATGGAGAAGGATACCTGCCTAACACAATCTCCTTGATATTCTAGTCTTCTGTGTGTAGTTGTTGTTTTTTTTTAATGGAGCAGCACTTCAGCACATGAGCCCCCACCTGCTATGGGAAGCAGGACAAGCCAAACACAGGTTGTCCATCTCCCAAGAACAAGACCATTGTGGCCAGGACACTTTGAGGAGTGGTCTCCTTGTTCAGTCCAGAATCTGCTTGTAGTGCATTGCAGCCTCAGCTATGTAGGCCTATCCACGTGGAATCTGCATAACGATCAACTGATGCTGTGGCAACAGGTATCCATCCTTGTCGCATCAAGAGTGAGCTGAGCATCTGAGCCCTCTTGAAATTGCTAGTTGGACCTTTGGATTTGAATGATAATGTGCATCTCAGGCCACCGGTTGTTATGTATCTACAACTGGATTGGGGCAATCTGTAGGAAAAGACACAGCCCCACCCCCCACCCCCAATAGCCAAAGAGTAACATCTTGATTGTTCATCCTCATTGTTTGTTCAGCCCTTTTAGCATGTTATTCTCTTGATGGGATTCTGTTACTTGCTGTGACATGACCTCAGTAGAAGACCCTGTGAAGAAGCCAAGAAAAACAGGAAGTAACACACACATTTATTATTTCTATATAGATTCAGATAGATAGATAGATAGATAGATAAGTTCTATATAGATTCATTTAAATTCTACTTTGTATTGCAGTGATCTTCACTTTTTTCCAAGCAGGAGCCACTTGGGTAAAAAGCCTTAAATGTGAGAGCCATTTCTCACTGTGCTGACCTCTGCTCAGTACTGTGATTTTCTCAGTGCTAGGAAGGCCCTTTAGGAGAGACAGAACCCTCTCTTAAGAGCTATAGGAGGAAAGCACTGGGAAGGGCTATACTTCCTAGCACTCCATGCATGCATTCCAAGATGGTGCAGAGGCTTAAGAAGACTCTGCTTCCTTAATGAACCTCACAAACACTGAGCAAAGCTACAAAGTGAGCAGCACTTCACATTGAGAATGGTCATCCCTACTTGGTGCTGGGGGGATTGTGTAGAGCATGGATTCTCAACATTGGATCCCCAGATGTTATTGTACTTCAACTCCCATAATCCCCAACCAAAAGGCACTGGGGCTGGGGATTATGGGAGTTGAAGTCCAATAACATCTAGGGGCCCAACGTTGAGAATCCCTGGTGTAGAGTATTCAGGTTTGGCCAAAGCGTCACACAAGTCCAATAAATAATTAGTCAGGAAGCCACACTTAGGATTAATGGGGGCCACCAAGGGCGAACACTGTCTTAGAGTCATTTGCTTATAGGCGGATCAGATTTATGATATTGTCATCACTATATCTGGACAGCCCACATGAATGGCTTTAAGGTATTCATGCATAGGTTTCAACAAAATGTATTGGAAAACATAATAGGATGGATTCTTGCAGGCACAAGAAGTTGCAGGGGGAGGAGGGACTTCTCCCAGACCACCTAGAGCAGACCTCCCTAACCTGTGGCCCTCCAGATGTTGCTGAACTACAATTCCCAGCATCCCTAGCCCTAGGGATGCTGGGCGTTGTAGTTCAACAACATCTGGAGGGCTGCAGGTTGGGGAAGCCTGATCTAGAGGCATGTTCTTTGAGTTCTGCGCTTCTCACAGAAGAGGCTTGCACCCTCTTTGGGGGAATTTCCACCTCCACCTGCAACTCTGCATGCCCCATCCCAACCCATTCCTGAGAGTCACCAGTCTCTCAGGAACTGCTTTTTGGATAAGTTGAAGGGCTGTTGTGGAGAGGGAACCAGGAAAGTTGGCTTGCACAAACTTCTTTGGCACTTGCAGGTCAATAAAACATTCAATATAGTTTGAACCACTGCATATTAGCAAGAGGGGAGGGGAGGAAGTTGCCACATAACTGGTCACATTATGTCATTTACAAAATTGAAGCTAAAAATACCTGCAACAATTTCTCAGTGAAAAAGATTACTGCTTTAATCATCAGGTGAGTGGCCATTATTCTCTTCAGGGCTGGTGAAGCAATGGGGATGTCTCCTAAAATATATAGAGTTCATATATCACAAAAAAAATGTGATTACAAGTAATCTGGTAGTTTTTCTCCCCCCCACCCCCCATCTGCTCTTAAACAGTTGAAATTAAGGTTTGAAATGCCTATTTGGCCACGCCCCCCCCAACAGACAGCAGCCATGTTGACTCTGCTATGACATCATTGCTGCTTTTTAAAATTTGAGGCCTGGTCATTCTGAGTATTGAGAGTGAAGTTTCCTGCAGTAATCTGACCAAAAGCAAACTTTGATTTTGAAAAATCCAGAAGGTATAAGTGGTATATAGTACCACTGTGCAAGAGCACAACAAATAAAGCACACTGGGGGAAAATATTGGTGTATACAGTTAAAGAGAAGAAGCAATGGGAAGCTTGGGTAGATGCAGAGAGAAGAGAAAAGTTGTTCATTGCTGTTTATGTGTCATGACCATTTCAATGTTAGTACAAATGAATTATAACATGTTTATTATTCCCCAGTATTGTATTTTTGATCCCCCCGCCCCTTCTTAAAAACAGGGAGCAGCTGTGCATAGAGCAGAGGGGAGGTCCCCGTTTCCTGTTCTTTTTTCTTGTTTCTCTAACAACTGAGAATAATTTCTGTCAGAACTGGAAAAATCTCTTGAAAATAAAGGGCAACTGTTATTACACAAATGACTTAGCTCAGATCTTTGGGGAAGATTGGGCTTTCCCCCCTATATTACCTAGGCCTCAACTGCTTGACAGTAGTAGTGTTGCTGCTTCTATTTGATAGTGGCCCTTCATTTTACCTCAGAACTGCTAGACATCAGACTCCTATCTGGCTTTTACAATCCTCCAACCTTGTAAGCAGAAGGGACTGCTGAGTTCCTTGTAAGGGCCAGAAGGCCCAGGACTTTTAACAGTTGCATGACAGGCAGACATCCAACAGGTACAACTTTACCTAAGTATAAGGATGGAAACGGCACCTGTAGATGTTTGGACTGGCCTTCAGCTGAACAACAACCCACACTTCAACTGGTGAAATCCCCATCTCCAAATGCTTGGAGAAGCTACACCTAATGGGTTTCTGCCTGTCATTCAGCTATTAAACACAGAGCTCCAGGCATGGTAGAACAAAATGAGGGTCAACTATAAAAATTATCACTCAGATGACAATATTAACAACAACTCTGGACAAGGTGCTTAAAAGGAAGATATTTAGAAATATGTAACATCAGTTTCTGATGACGCAAGTCTGAACCATATTGGGGCAGATTTGAGTTTAACCACACAGATCTTGCCACTGTCACATCCAGTTTGAATCAGTTTATTTGTAGTTACCACCACCTGCCTCCCCACTCCTGTTTCAGAAATCTAATATGTGGCTAACTTCTGGAGCTACCCTTGGCCAAGGCCTATGTGGTTGAGCCTGTTTCCCTATTTATCTCAGATTCATGAGTTATATCGTTCAAGTGTAATAATGTTTGCCCTTTATTTTCAGAATATTTCACCAGCCCCAACAGAAATTATTCTCTGCTGTTACTATCACGAAAGACAAAAAGTGCAGAGGACAAGAACTGCTTTTATTTTTATATTGTAATTTGGATTGTGTACATCACTTAGAGATGTATATATCAGGCTGTATATAAATATGATAGATAGATAACCCCCACCCGCACCGCCTTTTCTTTGCACAGTCACTCCCTTTTGGGTAATTTTTTTTTTTTTAAACCACGCTTCTACTATACTGGCACACCATGTAGGAGGGCAATATTTTGGGACGGGGAGGGGTTTTATTTTTGAGTTATAGAACCACCTCAAATACTAACCTTGTGGTTTCCTTTCATCTCCATTCAGATGTAATCTTCACTGGCAGCAAACAAACAGGATGTCATGCAGGAATCTACAAATGGCAGACTTCCTGAATTTCCTTTCACAAACCTTTTCTCATGTTAAGGAATCAGTGCAAAACAAGTCACAGACAGGGCCGGTTTGAGACTTCTGGCCTGCCCAGAATGGGAAGGTTGAGCAGCGCTGATGTCATAATCACCTCAACCAATGGGAGAGCAATTTTGCTCTGCCAGGCCAATGTGAATCTTTAAACCGGTTTTAAAAACCAACTGCTTCATGTAGGATGAAAAAAAATTGCTACACTACCTAATGGTGAGCTGCTTAATACTACTAAAAATGCTATGAGATTTGGGAGATAGCCCCATTCCCCAGAAACTGATGGAATCCGAGGGATTACTCAGGGCCCTCATGGAGTTCCTGTCAAAGCCCTAATCACTCTGTGGAATGCAGATGACTTGGGAGACTGGTATGGTTGCTCTTATCCCGTAATACAGAACTTTGACAATTCCATATGTCTACCAGGGACCTGGGGCCATGAAGCAAATTGGGAGTTGGCTGGAACACATGACAGAAAACTGAGTTGTCCAGGCCTCCTCCACACTTGGCCCACAGGAAAAGGAACCCTCAGATGCAAGTTGTGGCATGTTTTGCTAAACACTTCAAGGACAGACTTGTTTGCTTCTGTCTTGACTTCAATGGCACTAGTTCTCCGGTTCAAAGGAAGCATCCAGCTATCTGGTCTACATTTGACAGTTATTTCTGTCGGAGGATGTAGAAAAGGCACGTGAAGTGTTGTGACCTACCACACATTTGCTCAGCCCTTGCCCCTTCTTGGTTAATAATATTCACTGAGGGAAATGACTGTCTAAATCCAGGAAGTCATCCATGTCTCATTATGAGAGAGTTCAGTCTTTCCCTTGAAGGGGGTTACTGGGAAATTGGTCTTAAAAAAACCAGTCTTGGACCCTAAGGATTGCAATAACTATTCACCATTCACACTGATGATGTTCTTTTGGCGCCTGGTAAATATATTTTTGTTCTCTTAGCTCCCTTTACATTGTCTTGACTGTATCTAGCTGTTTCTTTAACTGCTATGTCTCACTGTGTTTTGCTGTATTTTATACTGTTTAATACTGTCCATTTTCAGAAAACCATCCCAGAAACATTGAAGGGCGGTATGTTTAAAAAACAAACAAAAAACAGCCAACTGAATTTCTGTTAATAAACAGTTTATTTATGACTGAGAAACTTGCTTCATATTTTTTTTGTAGTGACATTTGAGTAATTAATTTTTTGCATCTAGATGTATGGTTGATGGCCAACATTCTGCATAGTGAAACCTTGTCATTAGCAAGCTGTTGGGATTGTTAAACTCCTTAAAACAGTGTGCGGGCACACTGGAAACAATAGAAGTAGCACTGTGGAAGTGTCTGTATGCAGCTTTAAGGGGTTTTGCAGCAGCCTTGGAGCAGCCTTTAAGTGCACAGGCTAGCATCCCTAGTGGCTTGCTAATGCCAAGGTTTCAATGTGCAGAATGTCAGCTGATTTTTTTATTAATATGGAAATTGGTATTTTTTGCTTTTATTTAATTAGTTGCTGTGACATATGGTTTTGACAAATGAATAATTGATAGAACAAGGGTGAGACAGTATGGTGCTGGACAGAATGCTGAGGCTAGACTAGAAAACATATGTGGTCGACAGCATCCAGCCTCTGTTTGCATAACACTCAAGCCATAGCCCTCCACAGGGGACATTCATTACTTCTTTATTTAAAGATTCAGGGAAGGTGGAAGTGGTGGAAGGTTCCACATATTGCTGTGAGTGATGTGAGAGCAGCCATTGAGAAAGTAGCAACCATTTTCCTGCAGCCTATATGTAAAGAAGGCCTAAGCAGAACATTGATATTTCACCACTGCACATCCAGGAACTCTGAAAGAGAGGAGTGTTTCTAGCCACTCAGGAGACATTTCAGGAGATCCAGGATTGACTGCTGCCTGTGGATTCCATCTGCTTCTCAGACGTAAGGATGTTCAGAAACTTCCTGAGAAATTTCACTTGTCTGATAGAAAATCATTTGGCTTCCCTTGAACATTCTCAGATGTTTTACTTTGGGAGGAACTTTGAAATTTGCTTTGAATTTCACTTTATATGAAATGTCAGTGCCATGTCACATCTAGACTTGTAGGCAGAAGAGCTCAATGAGTCTGAAATGTACAGGGAGATGTTTTTTCAAGGAAGGAGTATTCCATATGAAGCCAACTAATGGCAACATCATATTCATGAAGAGCTGTGTCGAGCAATTAGTGGAACAAATAATAGCTTGTGAAACTTGGCAGTACTGGAGAGTATTGTTATATTTTGGGCAGTCATATCTGCATATCTTCCTTCTTGAGCGTGTTAAAGGAAGGATGTCTAAACACTTTGATATGGCACCCTATCAAGAAATGGTAATGGAGTGGGTTTAATTTGGAGTGATGACTGATGTATTTGTTTGGCAACTTAACAAAGGAAGGAGTTAAAACTGATTAGTGCTCTCATGGGGGTGTTAAAATTCAGTGTTCATCAATTAAAGGGAAAAGTGGATAGATCATTTGTTATGACACTCTGCAGTTTTCTAGGCAATGAAATGACATTCTCTGCTAGCAGAGCAAACGTGAAGATGATTATTTTAAAGCTGATGAAATGTGCACACAGTGCATCAGAAAGCACTCAAACAGGTTAAAATCAACAGGATTTCTTAAAATCAAGTTGACGTGACATCAAGTAGTATTCAGCTCAAAATAAGTTATTGTCAAAAAGGGACTCAAACTTAGGCCATCTTAATAAGCTGAAAAGAAACTGACACAAACAGATGGAGGCAGAAGCCTGGCAAATCTAATCTTCATGAACATACTCTACTAAAAACTAGTTTTTAAAACCAAGAGGTAAAGCTTTTCCCAGTGTCATGTGAGGCTCGCAAGATAGGGGTCATGTGGCTGAATGTTTCCTCTCAAAATATTCTCGGCAGATTAAAAAACAGCTTGTCAGCAAGAACGCCAGGTTGAATTCTTCTCTTCTACATGTATCTCCCACTCACCATTCACATGTGCAGAGGTTGTATAATCCAGGAAAACAATTACCAATTGAATCTGCTTATTGTATAAACTAGCTCTAATATATTGGATTTGACATGAACTTTTAGTGCACTGGCTGCCAGTCTGTTTCCAGATACAATTCAAGGTGGTGGTTATTACATTTAAAGTCTTAAACAGCTTGGGCCCCAGGTAGCAAATGCTTGTCTTGTGGTAACAAGCATGAATTGTCCCATTTGCTAGGCAGGGTCTGCCCTTCTTTGCATTTGAATGGCAGACTACATGTGTGAGCACTGTAAGATATCCCCCTTGGGAGATGGGGCCGCTCTGGGAAGAGCACCTGCATGCTTGCATGCAAAAGGTTCCAAGTTCCTTTCCTGATGTCTCCAAGATGGGGTCAAGAGAGAATCCTGCCTGCAACCTTGGAGAAGCTGCTTCCAGTCTGGGTAGACAATACTGAGCTAGATGGACCAATTGCCTGACTTGGTAGAAGGCAGCTTCCTATGTTCCTATCTTAGGGACTGTCTGCTCCCAGTTGAGTCTACCCACCTGACTAGATTGGCTGAGAGGGCCCTGCTCTGTGTGCTGACACCTGCTGAGGCCTGTTTGACAAGCACACAAGACAGGCCCTTCTCAGTCGTTGCTCCCAGGCTGTGGAACTCACTCTTAGCTGAGATCCGCATAGCTCCCTCTTTCCCAGCCTTTAGGAGGAAAGAGAAGACTGCCCTTTTTATCCAGGCTTTTGGTCAATGAGCTGTCCTGTGCTCTTTTTAAACTTTTAGCTGTTTTTATTGAATTGGTTTAATCTTGTTCTTAACTGCCCTTGGTTCTTAGGATAGTGTATAAACAAACAAACAGTCTCCTCCAGCTCACAGAGTGACAAGACAGTCTTGCCATGTTAGGAAATGTTTGCCTCAATGGCAATTCATTTCTGCCATATTAAAGTCATATTTGCCACATTCATTAAGGCACTTAAAGCTATATGGATTTAAGCACAGGAGAAATTTAGCTGACCCACTAAAATCCATGGGACTTAAAAGTGCTTCACATTGGCTGGACTGTGTCCAGAATTACCATAATATTTTAATACCTCCACACTACTAGGAATTACTAGGAACTGAGAGTATGTGTAACCACATGGCTCAGTACATTATCCTTATATCACTTAATATCTGCATGTATCATGTATATATAGAGAATATAAACTATATATCTATTTGTGAAGCCAAGACACTATGGACATGGAGACACTAATGAAGTATTAAAGCACAGAAAACATTTATATGCTTGTACTGTAAGAATTATCGGCACATAAGGTATAGGGAGGCTATGTAGTATTGTGCAGGGAAAGAGACAGTGATAATCACCTCTGGGTATGGTATGAAAATGCTCTATATACATTGTGTAAGTATTGTGTGCAAGGAGTGATAGTGTCTGTGTGAGAGAGAGGGAGAGAGAGAGAGATGGGAGTTTGTGAGACAGTGAGCCTATGGTCACAACCAGACAGGCAGGCGGGAAGGCAGGGTTCCAACTACCTTCCCCCTTGATGATCCGCAGTGTCACAATCCATGCTGCTCCATGCAGTGCAGATCACTGGGGGCTGGGACTTGTCCCACCCTCCAGGAATCCCATAATGCACTATGTGATGAGCATGGTGCATTGGGGGATACCCCCATGAGATGGGTGCTCTATATGCCTGTCTCTCTACAGGTATATGCTCAGGCTGTGTGCAGCCCAACCATACACACAGCCCCATACCTGGGCTCAAGGTTGCGTTCGTGCCCTTTAACCCAGGTATAAGCCCAGGTACAAAACCCATGCTTGTGGGGAAGGCAGTGCTGGGATTGGGCTTGATCCCAGTGCTGCACACATCCTGGGGAGGGCTGCTCATATGCATAGCCTTAATGAATGGGAACAGGTATAGAGAAGAAAAGAAAACCACATAAACAGTTAAACTTGGGTCTCCCTGTGTATAGATGAGCAGTTGCCTTTACTAGTGATCTGTGAAGGATCATGGTTATCTAGTGTTGGATGTGGAGCTGGGAATACGAAATTATTACTGTGGTGGAATACTCAGCAGTCAGCAAATTACACTAGAAAACTATTGAGCCACTCAGGAGTTAACCAGGCAATCATTTCAAATCCTCCTAGAAAAATGGCCATGTGATATCAAGACCACATTTAATGGATGGAGGTTAGTTTAAAGCAAGGAAGATGACTCCTAAGTTGGACCTACGAAGCTTAATATCTGTCACTATTACTTTATCATTACCAATCTATGTACATTTGTTGGATCAGAGCAACAGGATGTCATATATTGTCCTAGTTAGCAACTAATTTGTAGCAAGGGCCACGTTTTGGACTGAGCAAGGGTAGATAGGTCACCATTATTGACTCAAACTGCTGATTTTCTGCCATGAGCACTGAGACACAGGATGAAAGATTCCTTAACTCCCTCCTCTACAATGCGAACATCATAAGAAACGTTGTCAGAGTTTCCTTTCTTATGTTCCTCCTGACTTCAGTGTATAAGCTAGCACACAGATGAATAGAAATGAGTGGCAGCTGAGGTGCATAATACAGCCAAGTCTCTGCCAGTATTTGCATTAGGAAGGAGGATTAGAGGCAAACCACATGTTACAGACAGATGTGAATAACCAAGCCTCAATTGGTGTCCCCCCCGCCAATGAAAAGCAGCTTTGGAAGGGGGCTCTTCTTGAAGCTTCTTTTCCATTTTACAAAAGAGTGCTGGTGCTTTGCTTTGTGCATCTCTGTGCAGCATGTAGAACATGTAGTTTATCCTTCAAAATGTCCTCTGCCTGAGTCTTGGCTCACATATGAGAAAGTATCTCAGCTGCATAATGAATGAAGGGCCAATGGAAAGTTGCTGGAGGCCGTATAGCACCCTTGAACTCCCAATGGCCTATCCCTAATAATTGTAATTGGATGACTGTAGAGACGTTTGTCAAACTCTTCCATGAGACATTGCTTAGTTATTGTCACAGCCACAGAGTCTGCCAAAAACTAATTAGAAGGAAGCAGTATTGAATAGACTGGATTTTTAAAAAGTAGTGAATGTGGCAGTTGAGTTAATTATTCTATCATCTTGTGATTTTCTTAATAACATATGTAGAGAATTGTGATTTCAATAGCCTGATGAGCATAATTGGACATTCCAAAATAATATTAATCAGGAAGGGCCAGATTGAGAGACTAGGCTTTACATGGGTGTGAAGTGGGAGGCGAGCATGTACATAGTCATCCATCATACCCAGCAACCTATACACACTACACTTTCTGAATTATGTTCTGTTCTCATAGAGACCCTCAGAACCTTTTTACAGGGTTTGGTCTCTATATTAAGGATGCTGAGGTTGGTATGGTAGAGCAGCGAGAGGATGATACTGACCACCAGTAGTGGCTGATCAACTCCAGGCAGTCTTGGAAGATACTGATGATCTAGATGTATTTTCAAACTGGCTTCAGAGCAGGTTATGGGGTGGATACAGCCTTGGTTGGTCTGATGGATGATCTCTACCAGGAAATGGACAGAGGGAATGTGACTTTGTTGGTTCTTTTGTACCTTTCTGTGGCTTTCGATACTAGCGACCATGGTATCCTTCTGGACTGACTGGGGGATGTGGGAATAGGTGGCATTGCTTTGTAGTGGTTCCATTCCTATCCCTCTGGTAGATTACAGATAGTGTTACTCGGAAATTGTTGTTCTCTGAAACAAGAGCTATTGTATGGTGTCCCTCAGGGCTCCATCCTATCTCCAATTCTTTTCAACATCTACATGAAGCCTCTGGGTGAGATCATCAGGATATTTGGAGCTGGGTGCTATCAATATGTTGATGACACTCAAATCTATTTCTCCATGACATCATCATCAGGAAATGGCATAACCCCCCTAAATGCCTGCCTACAGGCAGTAATGGACTCGATAAGGGATGATGTCAGGCATTGGTCTGATTCAGAAGATTCTGAGGAGTAACTGCCTGACCCACAGTCCCCTGGCATGGTCCTGCTGCAGGCGCTGAAGAGGAAGCCCCAAGGTCAGAGAGCTTACCTATTGTGGAACAGCAGGAAGCTGCTGGGGAGCCATTGCTCTCTTCAGATGGGGAGGAGCCAGGGCCAAACACCAGACCGGTTAGCTACATGGAGTATTGACATGACTGCAGAAAGGAGCAGCATTTTGTGCACAGAGGAAGCAGCCATTTGGCTGCAAAGTCTGACCAGGAAGGTATCTGAAGCTGTAGCTCCGAAGGTAGGCATGGCCATAATTGGCTTCACCTGGCATTTAACCTTGAAGAGGTATACATTCAGACCACTCACTCTGCACCACATAGGTTTCAACTGCTTGCTTTGACGTGCAGTCCCATCTCCCTGCTTTTGAGCACCTTGTTCCTGTTTGCTCCTGTGATCTTGACCCTATGCCTGGCTGTCGACTTGTTACTCTTTCCTGAACCCCCTGGACTACGGAACTGGCAACTGGCCCCTCTCCTGGCATTGACCCATATTGGACTTGGCACTCGCGACTATGATTTATGGACTGACAATTCAGATGTGGTAATTTCCATTGACTTTGTCCCACGTACACTTGCTTTTGCTTTGCTGCTAGTAAAACCTCGAATCCCATGCATTCCAGCTCTTCCTTTGATTTATTGAGGGAGTGTGCACTCTTGACAAATAATAAACTGAAGCTGAATCCAAGCAAGATGGAGACACTCATGGTAAGGGGTCATATTTCGAGGGACGTGATAGATCTTCCTATTCTGGATGGGGTTACACTCTCCCCGCAGGGACAGGTACGTAGCTTGGGAGTGCTTCTGGGCCCAGGCTTCACTCTGGTTTCTCAGGTTGAGGCTATGGCCAGGATTGCTTTCTATCAACTTTGGTTGATAACTGTGTCTGTTCCTTGAAGATAGTGATCTCAGAACTGTGGTACACTCTCTGTAACCTGTAGGCGTGACTACTGCAATGCTTTCGTATGTGCTTCGGAAACTTCAGTTGGTTCAAAATGCAGAGGCTAGACTGATCTCCAGGGTGTCTCGGAGAGACCATATTATGCCTGTTTTACAGCAATTGCATTGGCTTCCAGTAGGTTTCCAGGCAAAATACAGAGAGCTCGTGATTGCCTTTCAAGCCCTAAACAGCTTGGGACTGGGTTAGCTAGGAGAGCACCACCTTCTGCACGATCTCCACCGCACATTGAGATCATTGAGATAGGTCTGTCTCCGTATGCTGCTGGCTTGTCTGGCGATGTCTTGAGAGCGGGCCTTCTCCGTAGTCGCTCCTGGGCTATGGAATGTGTTCCCTATATACATTTGTGATTTCACATCTTTGTCAGTCTTCAAAAGAGCTCTGAAAATACATTTTCCCCAGCCAGGCCTTTAGTAATCTCTGAATGTTTTAAATGTTTAAACTGCTATTTTTAATAGTTTGTTTTGTTTTGTTTTTCTTGTGTTTGTTTTTGTGAACAAAACACAACTTTGGAGTCAGACAGTATATAAAATGAATAAATAAAATGATACACATATAAAACAATTCCAGACAAAATGTCTTCTAACTTTGCATGTAGTTTCTTGACCTGGAATAGGATGGTCAACTCATAAGAACATAAGAACAGCCCTGCTGGATCAGGCCCAAGGCCCATCTAGTCCAGCATCCTGTTTCACACAGTGGCCCACCAGATGCCGCTGGAAGCCACAGACAGGAGTTGAGGGCGTGCCCTCTCTCCTGCCATTGCTCCCCTGCAACTGGTACTCAGAGGCATCCTGCCTTTGAGGCTGGAGGTGGCCCTCAGCCCTCCGACTAGTAGCCATTGATAGACCTCTCCTCCATGAAGTCATCCAAACCCTTCATAAAGCCATCCAGGTTGTTGGCTGTCACCACATCTTGTGGCACAGAGTTCCACAAGTGGATCATGCGTTGTGTGAAAAAGTACTTCCGTTTGTTGGTCCTAGACCTCCTGGCAATCAATTTCATGGAGTGACCCCTGGTTCTAGTGTTGTGTGAGAGGGAAAATAATTTCTCTCTATCCACTTTCTCCACACCATGCATGATTTTATAGACCTCTATCATGTCTCCCCGCAGTCGTCTTTTTTCTAAACTAAAAAGCCCCAGGTGTTGTAGTCTTGCCTCATAAGAAAGGTGCTCTAGGCCCCTGATCATCTTGGTTGCCCTCTTCTGTACCTTCTCCAGTTCAACAATGTCCTTTTTAAGATGTGGTGACCAGAATTGTATGCAGTACTCCAAGTGTGGTCGCACCATAGTTTTGTATAAGGGCATTATAATGTTAGCCGTTTTATTTTCAATCCCCTTTCTAATGATCCCTAGCATGGAATTTGCCTTTTTCACAGCTGCCGCACATTGAGTCGACACTTTCAATGAGCTGTCCACCACAACCCAAAGTTCCCTCTCCTGGTCCGTCACTGACAGCTCGGATCCCATCAGCATATACTTGAAGTTGGGGTTTTTCGTCCCAATGTGCATCACTTTACACTTGCTAACACTGAACCGCATTTGCCATTTTGTTGCCCACTCCCCCAGTTTGGAGAGATCCTTTTGGAGCTGCTCACAATCCGTTTTGGATTTCACTACCCGGAAGAGTTTGGTATCATCTGCAAATTTGGCCACATTGCTGCTTACCCCTGCTTCTAGATCATTTATGAATAAATTAAAAAGCACCGGTCCCAGAACAGATCCCTGGGGGACCCCAATTCTTACTTCCCTCCATTGTGAAAACTGTCCATTTATACCTACCCTCTGTTTCCTGTCTTTCAACCAATTAGCAATCCACACATGTACTTGTTCCTTTATCCCATGTCCTACTCGCTTGTCCCTACTAGTCTAATGAGCTCTTACATCCTTTTATTTCTCTCTGCATGTTTGTGTCCTTCAATTAATTTTCTCAGAGGTGGAGCACACATGTAGTTTTTAAGAGGATGCTGTGGTGAATGACATCCCTGCAGTAAATCATCCCCATTCCACTTGTAACAACCAAAAAGTATTCCTCACATCTAAGAAAGATTCACTAAGAAAGATTCACTGGACATTTTGGTGCCAGTGATAGTGAGTCTCCATGCCCTCCTCCCCATTTCTGATGGTTATAGGGGAAAGAGTACATATTCAATACAAGGCGAAAGAAGAACAGACATTATCATTGGAATCTGGATGACTCGCCAATCACCATAGAGGAAGTCTTCTGCTGGGAATTCTCTCTGGTAAGAGATATCCTTCTATTACAGCAGAGTGCACAGAGGCAAAATACAGCAGAGTCTGCCTAGGCATGCGTGTACGCTGAGAGTAAAATAACTTAGAGCCAGTTCATAGTTTCGAATCAATATAAGGAGTCTTATTGGTGTACTCCATTCTAGATAGGAAAGTGGAGAGATAGGATCTCTAATCTAGCTAGCTAGCTGGATGCAGATGGTTTCTGCATCTCTGCACACATGGTGCAGGGAAAGAGGAGTGTGTGTGTTGCAAGGGAGAAGAAAGGGAAAGAGGAAGTGGCAGGAAGGAAGGAAGTCCCTGAGAGTAGCAATCTTCATATCAAAGGGATAGTGTCAGAGCAATAGAGAAGGGGTGACCAATGTCTTGACCCCTCTAGCCCTCTGACTCACTAATCTGTCCCATGTCACTGAGGCATGAGTCAGCGCAGAGTCCTTCACTTCCAACGTCTTTGTTAGTGGATTTTTTGCAGTGGCCTTATTTATTTGGGAAATATGTACCCCACTTTTCTCTGAAAATACTGTGCAAGGTGGCTTACAAGCATTAAAATCAACAATACAAATACAAAGCAAGGTAAAAAACAGAACCCTCCATTATTGCTAAAACGTCTCTCCACAATTGCTTAACATTTACACCCAGAAACATCTCTTGCTGTTGCATTCACTGAACCATGAGTGTATGTGTGAACTCACCCTCAGACAAATCTGTTAGACTGGGCTTTCATCATTCCTTGAGAGAACAAAGAAAGACACCTAAATGAATTCAGCCCGATTCACTTGTCACCCATGACATTAGTGACTGTACTGGAAGATTTGGGACTACAGCAGCATACATTTTGTATGAGCTCATGGCCTGGAGTTAAAATTCAAAAGTAGCAAGGCCAACAGGGCACTCTTTCAAATTCCCTCATGCATACTGTGATGCTTCTGACTATCTTGGTATTTTCTTGCCCAAGGATAAAACAGCTAGCTGAAGAACTATAGGGAACTAATACCCTTAGCTACCAAAGTAGTATCTAAAACTTATTTTAAAAGGTGGAAAGCCTTTTAGAAGGAAGCTATGCACAAGTTGTTCTGTGTCCACCAAGTGGAGTTTGATTAGCTGGACATACTTTGAACAGGTAGAAGATCTTTCAGCTCCACGACAACTGGCTCAGTGTTTTTCAGTGCAAAAGTATCGATGCAAAAAGATATATTTTTCTTGACATCACACAAGGTGCTTCTGGCAACATTATGTCATGTCTCTGCTGTTGTCTATGCAATTCACCTTTAAAAGGAGCAATGTGCCCTATATCTCAGTTCTTGCCCAAATGGGACTTGTGAGTAGCAAAATTGCTTCTGTTGTAGAGGGTTGTAGCTAAATGTCATTCATTCTCTCCATGGTCCTCCACCCCTGAAGCGCTTTATGGGATAACATTTCCAGAATATGTTTTTCCTGCCACTTAAATAATGGACTTTTTATCCTTGGGAAGATAATTTTATTCTTAATATCTAATAGTAAGGTACTTGGGGGATAGGAATGTAGCTCAATCATAGAGCATCTGCTTTGCATGCAGAAGATCCCTGATTCAATCCTTGACATATCCAGGTAGGGCTGGGAAGGACTCCTGCCTGAAACCTTGGAAAAGCTACTGCCATTCAGTATAGACAATACTGAGCTAGATGGACCAATGGTCTGATTCGGTATGAGGTAGCTTCTTACGTTCCTTGAGTAGATTGTGTGTGTGTGTTTTTCTTTTATGAAAAGACTTTCATAGACCCAGTCTGGTCTTACAGTTTAACTGAAGCTAAAGCCAACAGTGTTTGTAACTGCAGTACAGCCGAATGCAGAAAACCCCAGTTAAGCCTACAAAGTTAACTCCAGGCTGCTCCAACTAACTCCAATTTGAACCTGAGATTTTCCTCATAGTTCACCACCGATAACTGTGGTTATACCACCGATAACTGTGGTTATGCCACCGAAGTCTTACACCCAAACCCTTACCTGTCCCTAACCACAGTTAAGTGCCCAGTTCCTAACTCCAAACATAGAGGCAGCAGTGCAGACCCACCCGAGGATGCAGCTGCTCCAGGCTTTCGGCACTTCTAGTGGCAGCCGCTTGGAAAACCAACCCCGCCCCTCCTGCCAGCCAAACAGCTTTGAAACTGCCAGGCTACAGGGACGCCAACACATCCCATTCTGGACCGGCCAGTCTGTCAAGCTGCTCAGCCACCCGGGGGCAACAGGCATGGGTGTCACAAGGACAAACACTCCAAGGGGAAGCACAAGCAAGGCATCCTGGTGGCACAGTGGTAGAGCCCCTGGTGGCGCAGTGGTAAAAGAGCCCCTGGTGGCACAGTGGTAAAACTGCCGCCCTGTAACCAGAAGGTTACAAGTTCGATCCTGACCAGGGGCTCAAGGTTGACTCAGCCTTCCATCCTTCCGAGGTCGGTAAAATGAGTACCCAGAATGTTGGGGGCAATATGCTAAATCATTGTAAACCGCTTAGAGAGCTCCGGCTATAGAGCGGTATATAAATGTAAGTGCTATTGCTATTGCTATCCCATCATGGCGCTGCTGGTGGTGGGAGCCCCAAGGCAGGCCCAAGCAGGGAAGCTGCAGTTGCCAAGTTTTATTCTTCACAACAAGAGGGTGGTGAAGGGGGCAGCTCCTTCCCCTGGTGTCTGGACTGGAATGAACTGTGTCTGGGCTGGAATGCAATATCGGCCCATTATCACACAGAACACTCTCTCACGAGAGTGGCCGACTCGGGGGAGCGAGGGAGGACGCTCCTTGCAGGAAAGCTGCAGGGATGGGCACTCGGGCAAGTACTTTCCTGGTCTCGGCAGCTGCCACCAACCTGCTGTCAAACCCTGCGCCCTGCCAACCCACCCGCCAATGTGAAGATGTGCACAGTACATCAAGTACATCAAGTACATCAAGCCAACCAGGGATGGCTGCATTGGATAATGGGGCGGCTGGCCCCAGTGACCAATGCAGCCATCCCTGGTTGGCTTGAACATGGGGCTCTCTACTCCCAGGAATCATCACACCTCCACATCTAATTTGTACACACCCTAGAGATTTATATACCAGGAGATCTAGAAATTCAATAAATAAATAAATCTACATATGCTGCAGCACCGGCCCTGGCCTGAGAGTTTTGAACGACTGGAAGGGTCTACTTCGAAGCCCACTGCCTGTGCCATCCTTCCAAATGGTTTCCGTGGAGGTGCTATTGGCAGGCTCTGAAAGGCAGAGTCCCAGAAAGTATCCCAGGGCAACCAAGTTCTACTTTTCACCAAGTGAGGGTGGGAAAGGGTGGCTCAGTCCTTTCCCCTTTTCCAGGTAGACACCCACAGAGGCTAGCTCATGGGCAGGACAGGTAATTGAGGAGAGACTTGGATCAGCTGAGATCCTTCTTCGAGGAAACCTCTGTGCGATCCGGGGCTCAGTGTCCTCTGTGCTCTGAACGGAGAGAGGATGGTTTCTGGCTCGTGGGCACAGGGACTGCTATCCCAGGAAATGCATTCCTAGTCTTGGGGACCATGGTCAAGCTGCCGCGACACTGTGCCCCCTTTCTACCCACATGTCCATGTGCACATGTGTACCTTTTCCAGCCCCCTGGAGTGGCAACCACCCACTGCCACGCTGTCTGGAGAGCAGGTGGGGCTCCCCTCTCCCATCCATCCCCTCACCTGCATATGGCAATGGTGCAGTCCAGGAGCCGGGAGTCCTGGATGGGCAGAGAGGTTTGTGGCTTGATCCTTCCCTCCAGCAGCACTGCACACAAACTAGGGATAAGGGATAGGGAGCATCTAGATGCCCTCTGGGTGATTTCAGGTCCGAACAGTGGAGGCGTGTAGGGAGGTTTTTTTTGGGGGGGGTCCGTTCTGTGTTTTAACAAAAAAGGGTGAAGAAGGGGGACCCAGCCCCTCCCCCAAGGGGGATGTTTGCTCCCTAAGTCATACTCATGAGAAGAACCATTGAGGGGAACAACAAGAATTCTCATGTGATGCTTGTGTGGTCTCCATTACAGCCAGGACTGCTCTCATGATAGTGACAGGCCAGGTTGGCACATAAGCAGGATACTATGTCCCTGGAAGCCCCGGGAAAGGGAACTCCATCAACACCTTTCCTTGTCTTGGTGGATGGTGGACAGCAGGATCACAACTACTCACCTGGCAGCCAGGTCACCCAACAGTACATATGCTGGGTTTCTCTGCCCAGCATGGCCCCGGGATAGCTGGAAATGCCGTCTCCCCTCACCTGGGGTGTCCCATGGTGGCTCATCTACATATGCTGGAATGATGGTCCTTGCCCAGGAATTTCAAATGGCTGGAAGGGTCTGTTCCTCAGCCCGCTGCCTGGACCCTCCAGGCCAGTTGCTTTGAGGGGGGCAATTTGAGTGGTCTGAAAGGCAGGCCCCTGAAAGGATTTCAGAGCAGTAAAGTTCTATTTTTTAACCAGGGTGAGGAAGGGGGCCCCATCCCCTTCTCCGGCAGGATTACTGGTCCCTAAATCTCGCTCATGAGAACAATCTATAGGGAACTAGTACAAACTGTGCAAGGAAGTGCTGTTGCAGAGCAAGCGGTCATTCATGGACTGGCAACAACGGCAGCAGAGGTCAACCCCACAGTCCAGACTTTCACAAGAGCAGACTAAGGGGAGCGAGGGAGAGTGCTTCACACAGGAGAGCTGGGGGGACGGGCACTTGGGCAACTGCTTTCCCTGTCTTGGTGACTGCCGCGGAGCCACAGTCAAACACCGTGCTCTGCCAGCCCACCCGCCAATGTGGAGATGTGCACAATAGCGGTTGGCCCTGGTGGCCGACGCAGCCAGCCCTGGGTGGCTTGAACATGGGACTTTCTATTCCCAGTAATCATCATGCCTTCAGATCTACAGGTACATACACCACAACACCTGCCCTGGCCTGGGAGTTTTGAATGGCTGGAAGGGTCCGCTAAGCAGCCCACTGGCCATACCATCCCACACAGATTTCCCACACCTGCTCATCTACATACAGCACACAGACGAACCAGACCCAGGAAGTTAAAAACTTTGGTGGATGTGCTCTCTTGTTGGCCCTTCCTACGGCTGTGCATGCAGCCAGGCTATTGATGGCGGGGAGTGGGGATGTCCTCCGGGGTGAGCACAGTGAAGGAAGGATGAGGGAAAAGTTTTATTTTTCATTATTCTGTTTTTAAACAGGGATACCTGGGGTCCCCACTAGAGTAGGCCTCCACCTTGGATTCCCTGGTGGTTAAGTTGCCGGTTCATCTCGTGAGCTCGCAGTCTGCAGGTAGAAATAGCGCCTTAGCGGGCACAGACATATTCCCAATAGACTGGCCTTCTCATGAAAGTGAGGGCCTACTGGGCCCCCATCAGCTCCATGAGCCCGCTCTCCCCACAACAGACTTGCCTCCCAGTCAAAAGAGACTGGTTTGTCCTCGGATGATGAAACCCCACCTGAGGAACCCATGGAAATCCCCCCAGCTTTTGGAACTGAAAATCCCTGTGGAGGTCCGTCTTCCAGGACCATTGCAGGAATAACCCCTCATTGTCCATCCAGGGACCCCCAGGAACTATGTGCTTCACCCAATACCCTATGGCACAATGGAGAACCCAGGAACATGAGAGTCTTCATTGTCCACAGCCCCAATAATGCCTCTAGAAGATGAAGCTCATGCAATGGCCCCCTGAGAATGGACCTTGTCCCCCTGATGTCCTCCAAGCCTTCAAACTTGAAAGTTAGAGAAACCCTCCAAAACAGATGTAAAAGTGCTCACCTTGCTACTAGAAATCCATATGCCAGTAGGTCTCCTTAAGAGGGGGGTAAACCACCGTAAGTGGTGCAGCAGGGAAATGCTTGACTAACAAGCATAAGGTTGCTTGTTAACCTTCAAATCCCCACTGGTGCTATATTGGGCAGCAGTGATATAGGAAGATGCTGAAAGGCATCATCTCATACTGTGTAGGAGGAGGCAATGGTAAACCCCTCCTGTATTCTACCAAAAGAAAACTACAGGGCTCTGTCGGTGCCAGGAGTCGAAATCAAATTAACTACACGCTTTACCTTTACTTTAAACAGCTATAGAAAGACTACTCAAGAGGAAGGCCTGTTTGCAACAGACAGGCAGGGAAGTGCATGGCACTTATCAATCCTATATAAACTGCCTCCTGATCTGGAGCTTTGCTGGTAACAGCAGCTCATCCTGAAAGTGTGCTCCAGAGAGCCTCTCAGTGTAATGCCAACTCCCACTGAGCATCCTAACCCAGATTTCTAGAGATCCTGTTACAGCCCCTATCTTGGGTAGCTGCAGATCACTCATCTGCTTCCTGGACATCTTTCAACAAGGACAACCTCTGCTCCCAACCCTTGACGTTGTCATCACCTGGCTCATTGGTGAGTGTCTGCTCTCAAACTGCTACCAGGCAGCCCAAATATTGACCACCAGTTGCTGCAGCACCTTCAGACCTAGAATCCCTTGAGTCCAACCATTCCGATGCGACCCTGGTATATGACGACTGTATTTTGGGCTTTATCTTCTTCTGTAAGCCACCTTGTGAAGACTTTGTCCTAAAAGGCATGATATGTATGTCTTTAAACGAACAATGGAAGAAAGGATATGAGAAAAATATCTGAGTTTTTTCTATGGACATTTCTGCCTTCCGAAACACTGACAACACATGTTTTGGCATTGATTGTTAAAAGCAAGCAGCTGTGCAGTTTTCACAATAATATGGTTTTTGAAACATTCAGTTCACTCTTTTGCATCACTGCTGTGCATCTCATTGGTTTCAGCGTGTACATTGTTCCTCAGTCATAATTGTCATTGTCATTTTTTATTTCAAGCCTCCCCCCCTTTTTATAGACCCATCAAATATTTTCAATATTTGCAACTCCAAATTGCCTGCTTGGAGCCCTTATCCACATGATTAGATGTGTGGGTTTTTGCATGAGGAGAGGCAAGACAAGCATACATGTTTGCAGCATCCCTAAGAAATATGCATCCTGACCTTGATTCCAGCCAGAACAGATGATTCATATAATAACTGATGCTGCTCCACCCAAGAATAAAATAAGTTTTCTGTCACAGTGGCACCAGGTGAACCACCTATGAAAACTCTGTAAACCACGAGCCATAGAATTCAGGCTGACCTGTTTAATGGCCATGCTGCCTTGGGCAATGCACATCTAATAAGTGTTGAGATCCTGCTCCAGTGCAAGGATTGTGGCTTTCCAAAGTCTCTGGACCCATACTGTCCCATAATCTAAATTCTTTTTGAAGAATGGGGTGCACAAGGACAAACACTATAAGGTGAGTAGAAAGAAGCATGTCTCGATGTGGGGGGGGGGAACTAACATTTTTCTGAATAATAATTTAATATTTTTTAAAAAAATCCAACAAATGTCTAGTGATTACAGGGTTGGATTTAGGCTGTAGAGCCTTGGGTTTGACTCCCTGCTCCCACCATGAAACTCAATGGGTGACCTTGGGCCATCACTCTTCCAGCCTAATGATCCTAGCCAAATAAAGATAATAAACAGAGGAACTCCATGTATGTACTCCACTCTGAGAACCTTTAAGGAAAGGTGGGATGTAAATGTGAAGAATGAATGAATGAACATGGATATGCTAACATAAGCCATTTGAGCAAATCCATACCTGCTCTCCACTCTAATGTTTGGATTGGTGTAACCCCAACTGCTGTATTAAAAAAAAAATCTCTGAAGGCACAGTGTTAATTATCTTACTAATAATATCGTTATGTAAACTATTGCTGGGTTTTCCATTTGCACCAACTGTATTCATAGGCAAAAATGTGGGTGGGGGCATTTGATGATTTGATGGGCGGGGGAGTGAGCAAATCTCTCAAGAGTTTGGAGTTTTTATAATTTACTGATGGTGATACATTCTTCTTACTTTTTTTATGGCACACTACTGGGGGTGGTGCAGTGTGGTGCATGGAATGCTGCTAATCTATCTTCCGTCACCATTTACTTTAAACTATGAAATGATGCTACAGTGTGACAGGGAGTAATTACTAGTGCATTCTGACTTTTTTTAAAAATGCAGCTTTGTGAGACACAGGGGGCTACCATTTTTAAGATGGAATACCCTGGAAATATCTCTTCATCTTGTCATTGCATCCTTTCCCCGAGCATTCAGCCTATAATGGCCACCGAGAAGATGATCAGTACTTGGAGCACTGCTGCAGCTGCCTCTGCTCACAGAGCCATAGTGTAAAAGAGGAAAGGACGAAAGAAGCTCCAGTGCCACCACCATCACTACCTTGAGGCACAGGAAGGAATAACAGTATGCTACATCAGCCCCTGTGATTAGTAGATGGTATGAATGAAACCTCTGGATTGGCAATGCATGCTAGAAGGTTGCCCTTTGGCTTTCACTGATCAACAGAGCAGTAATATTTACCTGCTGTCCTTCATATTCCAGTTCATTCCTTCCTCGCTAGCTCAAGGCTCCTGCTCCACTTCCAGCAATGGACAGCAGGAACTGCTGTACACCTATCCTGGGTCTGCATTTGGGGATGATTGCCCCTAGGCTGGCCCTAACACAGGGGAGAACACTCAGTATTAAGTTCAGAGCTGATCTGAGCTCTCTCCACCCCTACTCAGTGTTATTTTTTTTAAAAAGGCTCTTGACAATGTTTTGGACTTCACTTCAGCTTGTTTTATGTTGTGTTTGATGCTTCGTTAACGATGCATCTGCCAGCCTGAGTCCTTCCTCCTACGGAAAGACTCTCACAACCGCAAGAAGAGCTATTAGGCTCAAATACTTCTGAGCATCTGCTTCATTTTGCTGACAGGACAAAAGCATGCAAGTGTTTGTGTTTATAAAGTTCCCTTTTCTGAAAAGGTCACTGATATTTATATGCTGTATGGAGCCATAAAGCAGCATTTAAGTGTTCCGTGCCTTGGAATTGGGTGAATGGCTTTTGAGTGTTCCTCTAGCGCATGACAAACATGCTGACAGAGAACCCTCAGGCCACCTGCTAGGCACTGTGGCTCTTAACCACATGGCGCATTAACAACTGAATGGCAAACTTGACATGGAAGGGTACAATAAAAGGGGGCTCTTTCACATCTTGCTATAAATGACACGGAGCGATTTAGGACAAGCATCTTCCCAGGCCCCAGAGACACTTGCAATATTTATACTTGGTTAAAGCCATCTCTCTCTCTCTCTCTCTCTCTCTCTCTCACACACACACACACACACACACTGCCCTTTCTTCTTCCTTGACAGAGAACTGAAAGAATGAAACCCTGTATTTTGTAGCCAGTACTAGCTCCCCACCCCCCTTCTCTCTCTCTCTCCTTCACCACATTTGTAGTCATGCTGCACACTATAGATATCTATGGCATTTTTTTGACATTATCTGAGTTCTGTACTCAAAAAGTACAGGAAGCTGCTGCTAGGATTACATGAGTCCTATTTTTAAAGACTGCTGTTGCATGGCAAGTGAAACTAACAAAGAGACTGCAGTCTGAGCTCAAATCTGAATGTATTTTATCTTTCAAGATCCCACCATCAGCACCACCACAAGTTAGGGCTGAGCCAAAAGAGTAGGTCCCTTTTTGCAAAGCATTTTGCCCACCTGAAAAGGGGCCACACAGTGATGATGATTTTTCAGGGGCACACAAATGGGGTAAAAATGTGTTTCTCCTTTAAAGTGGCTGCAACAGTCATTTTATTTTTATTTTTTTCACAATTTATAGTACGTTTATTAAAGTTTAAGTAAAAAAACACAGAAAAGGTTACATCTCTGAGAGTATACATGATTACACACAGAAACTTATCCAGCATAAACAAAACTCCTCTATATGCAAGATACAAATGGTAATTGTATATCCTCTCTAATAAAACGCTTGGTGTCCGTCCGTGGACGGACACCAAGCGTGTGTCCGTGCCTCCCTGCCCTGTTCTGCGCCTGCGCGAAGCGCAGGCGCAGAACAGGGCAAGGGAGACATGACGGCCGGCACCCGGTGGCCATCTTGGGCGGCCAGAAGCGGCCGCCCCGAAGAAGCCGGGAATGCGGGGAAGGAGGAGACTGGCCGAGGCGGCGGCAAAGCCGCCACCTCGGCCAGAGGATGCAGCGCGGCCAAGGCGGCGGTGGAGCCGCGCCGCCGAAGCCGGGCGGGGGGAGGAGGCGACGGGGTAAGCCGGCCGAGGCGGTGGCAGAGCCGCCGCCGAGGCCTGGCGCCGCCGCCGCAGCCAGGCGGCTGCGAGTCCTTGGGGCCCTTGCCCGTCCGGGGAGACCAGCCGGGAATGTGAGGCAGGGGCGGACCGGACCGGCAGCGGCGCCCCCAGAGTCTGCCCGGTCGCCGCCACCGCCCACTCTCCCGCCCTCCCAGCTGCACAAATACTCCTTCCCTGCTCCCCCCGCAAATGATTAAGGGCCAAAACGGCCCAGAAGAATGCCTCCGCGGCCGCCGCCATGGCCGCCAACCGCCCTCCCAGCTGGCCGAGACTTCCTTACCCAAAGCAGCCCGCGACAGTCGGGCGATCAAAAATCCATTTTTTGCGAAGAAGAGAGGAGCTCCCGAACAGAGCTCCTCTCTGTGCTAAGCCAATGCCCAAACTGCTGCTATGGACGCAAAGGACGCAATAGCGTCCTTTGCGTCCATAGCAGCAGTTTGGGCATTGGCTTAGCACAGAGAGGAGCTCTGTTCGGGAGCTCCTCTCTTCTTCACAAAAAATGGATTTTTGATCGCCCGACTGTCGCGGGCTGCTTTGGGTAAGGAAGTCTCGGCCAGCTGGGAGGGCGTGGGGGGGGGGAGGCCAGAGGAAGTGGGGCGGGGGGGGGAACTCTCCCCTACTAGCGCCCGTTATCACAACGGGCCTGAAAACACTAGTATTTATATAAATGTGTATGTATATAATTATAGAATAGGAAATGTTAACATAGGACTCAGTCTTACCATCAGTAAAATTACGAATCTAACAGTTAAACAAAGTACAGAGGGGAGAGCCAAAACGAGCAACAACAAAAAGGAACAAGGCAGGAACGTATACATGAGTATTAAGGTTAAATCAGGCAGAGCAAAACTTCCACTACAGGGGTCCCGTCCAGTACCTACAAACTCAAAGATATTAATAAACAAATTATTGATTAATATTATGTCAATAAAAGCTTATGATTAGCCAGGAGAGAAGACAGAAAGAAAACTTAAAACCCTGCAAAAAGTAGAACCTTCATGAATGTAACTCACTGAAATCCATGACTTCAGTAAAAATGGTTTCCCTACATAAATATTATCCTTCTTTTAATCCAAAAGCCTGTATAAAAATCGTCCAGAAGCTTTCTCAGAATAAAGATCTAAATGCACAGGTCTCTTTCTGGTCTTTCCCATCCCGGTTCTTCTGATTAGCATGTAATTCCAAACAAAAGGGGGGAAAACAACAACTAGATGATACCAGTTATATCCCTACTAGACGGACACAATCTAACATCCATGAAAAAACCAGGAAGATTATTTTTTAAAATCCCTTCCAGATCCATGCCTACTGATACAAGAACTGTGGACAGCTTCTCCTTAAAAAACCTGTAAATTCAATAGGCCTATGATGTCAAATAAAAAGTATGGGGGGGGGAGAATTCCTAAATCGGACTTCAATATTATGTTATATAAACAAAAAAGGAAGAGACCTTTCATTATTACCTAACTTATAAAAGCTATTAGTTCTATACAAATATCTAAAAGCCATGAGTTCTAGAAAGGAACTCCAAAGTAATAGTATAAAAATAATAAATAATATTATTTTTATGATAATATGAAAATATATTTTTTTATATCTCCATCAAAGTACTTAGAAGGGACCCTCAAAGCAGAGCAAAAATCTGCCAAAATATAACGCTCAGCACCGAATCATGCAACAAATCTTCACGTATATCTATTATCATTTTGTATTTGGCTCTCCTCCTTAGGTGACACTACTCCACAAAAAAGTCTATGACAACGTAATAATGCAAAGAAAACATTTCAACTCTCAACTGTAAAGCTCTCATTAAAACCAAAAAGTAAAAATAAGTCTAGAGTCCAGTGTATAAAAGGATATCTATCTATCTAGTATATAAAGGGGTTGAAAAAATAACTATGAACCTCTCTTCTAACTCCCCAAAGTATCTAAATATTAGAATGGTAAAGAAAAGATTGCTCATAGAGAGAGAAGATGCCGACTTCACAGAAACTTAGTATTTGGATGCAAATTTTTCTTTCCAATAGCACAGAGCTATGATGGAGTTCCCAGCACTTACACGCCAATTATATAACAATTTAACATATATTCATAACTGGGATTCAGAGCCGGGTATGCAAAAACAAATCACAGATAGTGAAAGATAGTTAATAGAAAGTCATTTTAAAGGAGGCTGTCCAGTGATATCCCCCCACCCCATCTCCTGGTCAGTGCTTTGCTAAAAGAGGGGGAAGGACTGCAGTTGCAGAGTGATTTTTGTTCCAAGGAAATGGGGTTGCCATATTCTGGCTTTCCAAATCTGGGTGCCTAATTTTCATATTATGTAAATTGGCTTGAAAATACTTTTTGAGCAGAATAGTGACAGCTCATTTTGCTCCATAACCCCACTTCTACAAGGGCTAGAGCTTAGCTGCTGCTTCTTCCTCTTCCTCTTCTTCCTCTTCTTAAATGAAATCTGAAATCTGGGCGAACCTGGGTGGGCTAAGCAATCTGGGTGAGATGCTAAAAATCTGGGTGAAACCCAAAATTCTGGGGGGCATGGCAACTCTACAAGGAAAACATTTATGTTTTGGAGAAAACTTTCCCCTGTAGTACTACTGCTGCTACAATTCTTTATATACTGCTTTTCAACAAAAAGTTATCAAAGCGGGCAAGCGGCTTGGATAGAAAAACAATAATAAATACGTAAAATGGTTCTGTGTTCCAAAAGGGCTCATCTAAAAAGAAACAAGAGGTAGACACCAGCAATAGTCACTGGAAGGATGTTGTGCTGGGGTTGGATAGAGCTAGTTGCTCTCCCCCTGTTTAATATAAAGAGAATGGACCACCAATTTGAAAACTGCTTCTTTTCCTAGTTAGCAGAGATTTGGGGTATCCCCACCCCAAAATGGCATGTATCACAGAAATTTGGCACAACTAAAGAGGAAGAATGTCATGGCTGATGCCAGCATTAGCAAAGTTGTTCAGCTGCAGAAGTCATATTGATGTTTGAATAATTTTTTATCATTCTGTAGAAGATCCTTTGGGGGGGGGGGGTAGCACTAATGGAAAATGGCATGTATATTACTAGAAGGTGTGTGATATGGTAGGATCCATCATTTGATAGGACATTTGGTAGGGATGACAGAAGAAGGAATGCTCAGTCTCAAAGGAGGATTTAGTCATCTCACCTTCTAGGTGTATTCATTTTGTTTTCTTTCTTCTAGTGTAACTCATTGGAAACTTGTAGTGGCTTGAAATTTGACTCTGGCTGAGGAGATTTGGGATCAGATTCTGCTCAGACTGAAGCTTAGTGGATGATTTTGGACCAGTCACTATCACCCTAACATAATTCACAGGGTTGTTATGATGATAAGAAGGGAAGAGAAACCTACGTGAATCAATCCGAACTTCTTAAGGGAAGGCAGCATAAAATGTTAATAACAACAACAATAATAATAAGTAGTAGTAGTAGTAGTTAGCTAGTGAATATTTCATTTGCCTTTTTTTAAAAAGGAGGTGAGGAGCCACATGAATGTCTAAAGCTGCATATAATCAGTGCAATTTATTTTGCAGGGAAAGGTGTCATCATTAACACAGTCTGTCCACCCAGTCATGACAGGTATTCCTCTGAGACACATAAGCCTCTGAGACTGTTCAAGAAACAAAAAATATTTTCCAACAGAAAACCCAAAATGATTGTTTAAAATGTTCTAATGGTTCCACTGCTTTAGATTTCTTTGGAAGAAAAACAATCCATAGTACAATATGTTTCAGGTTAATTAGTTTAATCCATTTTTAATTAAGTTGATGTTTCCATGCCAACAAATGGTTTTCAAATGGTTGAGATCTTGACGATGCAGAGTCTGGCTAAAAATTAATTACCTAAAAGCATTTTTGTTTTCATACTTCATTAACCAAGATGTGAAATGCCACATTGATTGCTTAGGTTTGGCTTTAGAACGTCAGATGCAAGAGAGGGTAAGGGACCTTTATACCTTGTTGAAGAGGGAATTTTGGCAGTTGCAGTTTTTCTGAATGTTGCTATATTGTGATTATAACAATTTGCACCATGGTGGAGAATCCTTCCTCTTTTGCATCTGGGACACTATTTCTGCTAATATTTTCAGAATTAACTGCATGTTCATCTGCCAGTATGTTATCATTAGATCAGATTTTACCAGCACTGAGAACTCTTCAAGACCTTCCTTATCCAGTCCCCCACACAGTGCCCCAGCCCCATGCACACAAAATCAACAGAGTGAAGGATTATGGGGGACTCCTAATTGGGAGTGATTATTGCACTCTTAAAAATAAACATTTTAATAATACTTTCTTAGGAGGCCCACACCATATCCGGAGTACCTAAAGCAACAGTTCTCACATGTTTTCTCTACTCTACTCTATGACCCCTGCTTTGACTCCTCAGGTACTTCCTGAGTTGAGTCAGTCCTTTTCCTTTCCTCCTAGAGAGAAGATGGAAATATCTCTTTACCTCCCCACCTAATAATAATAATAATAATAATAATAATATGCAGGCTATACCTCCCTCGCAGCTCAGGTGGAAGAGGAATGCTGCAAGTCCATCAAACAGTAGAGGAGGAGAAAAGAGGCCTTGAAGAATATATCAAGGACAGTGAAGAAGATGCACTTAAAATGGTCAATAACGCGAAACTATTCAACACCAATGAAACAAAGCAGGCCTACAAGAAAGAACAAGTCAAGAACTGAGCAGAAAAATGGAAAAATAAGCCCCTGCATGGTCAATATTTGCACAATATAAGTGGAAAATCAGACATCACCAAGACCTGGCAATGGCTTAACAATGGCAACTTGAAGAAAGAAACAGAGGGTTTAATACTGGCTGTGCAAGAACAGGCACTAAGAACAAATGCAATAAGAGCAAAAATCGAAAAATCCACCACAAACAGCAAGTGCCGCCTTTGTAAAGAAGCAGATGAAACCGTGGACCACCTAATCAGCTGTTGTAAAAAGATCGCACAGACTGACTACAAACAAAGGCATGACAAAGTAACAGGGATGATACACTGGAACATCTGCAAAAAATACAAGGAAGGGCTGCTGGATGCACTGATTAAAAGAAACCAAAATGCCCATATTCTTGAAAAGTACGAGGTTCTTACAAGATCAATTAAATCTCTACTAACTAAAGATCATCATGCCAAATCTAAAAAGAAAACTGGCCATACCAAAAAGTGGTTTGACCAAGAATGCATAAGGACAAAAAAGCATCTTGTCATGCTCTCAAAATATGCTATTCTTTGCCCGTCTACACATACACATTTAGAACTGTCTAAAAAGAAAAAGCAGTATAAAGCTCTTCTTAGAACTAAGAAGATGATTGCAACTCAAAAGGAATGGCTATCTCTGATAGAAGCAGCCAGGAAAAATGATTTAACAAATTTTTGGAGGCTGATTTCATTATCCCAAAACAAGGTAAACTCTGAACAGGCCTGTCCAATTGCCCCTGAATTATGGGAATCACACTTTCGGGAACTTTATAGCAAGCACACATTTAAACCCCAGATTGACCTACATATAGATACTTTACCTTCCTGGCCTACGGTCTCCACCTATGAGGTGGAACAACTAATTATGCAGCTGAAGGGTAGAAAAGCACCCAGGAACGATTACATCCCTCCAGAACTATTAAAGTCTCATATAGACTGGTGGGCCCCAGCACTGGCTCTTTTGTTCACCTATATAGACCAAACTGCACAATTCCCTCAGCAGTGGGGCTCAGCCATGGTGGTCCCGATCTATAAAAGAGGCAATAGGGAGGATCCCTTTAATTACAGGCCAATTAGCCTTTTGAATATAATAAGTAAATTGTACAACAAACATCTGTGTGTAAAACTTTGCTCTTGGATGGAGCAGGAGCATATAATCCATGATGAGCAAGCAGGTTTTAGACCGAATAGATCGGTTATGGACCATTGCTTAATTTTACAACAACTTGTGGACAAACAAGTTAGTGTCCATAAAAGACCACTGTTCGCCGCTTTCGTGGACCTTAAAATGGCCTTTGACTCAATTTCAAGGAGTTTACTATGGACTAAATTGGCTAGTACATCTATAGATCAAAGGCTTTTATTATTGCTCATCAAGCTCCATGAGAACTCCTCTTTAAGAGTATGTTTAGACACTGCCGGCAATTTCACCAATTCAATTCCAACAGAGAAAGGTGTGCGACAAGGGTGTGTGTTGGCCCCTTATCTATTCAATCTTTACATTAACAATCTGATTAAACAGCTGCAAAATGTTGATATCCACGCACCTAAATTAGCCAACAAAAAGATCCCTATCCTGATATACGCAGATGACGCGGTTATTTTATCTCAAACCAGGGTCGGGCTCAAAAGAGCTTTAGACGTTCTAACATCATATTGCCAAGAGGAACACTTGAAGATCAATTATAACAAATCTAAAATTATGTGCTTTAAAAATAAACCAAGGAAATTTACATGGACCTTGGATGGACATAAATTAGAACAGGTCAATCAAATAAAATATCTTGGGGTGGTTTTTCAACAAAAAGCAGCACATATGAGAATGGTAGCTGACTCAGCAAAACGCAGTGTGGTGGCAATTAACAGATTTTTCAGAACGCAGGGAGCAGGTTTCATTCCTGCGGCTTTAAAACTATATTTAGCAAAGGTTATCCCTCAGCTGTTGTACGGGATCCAATTGGGACCTTATGCGAACTTTGATATGCTTGAAAGAATTCAATCCGGTTTCTTGAGAGCTATCTTTGGGATTACAAGATGCACCGCAAATGTAATACTGCGTATGGAGGCCGGCCTCATAAAGATTGAATCTCGTGCCTGGCTATTAATCATTTACTTTTGGTTGAGAGTCCACCTACGCCCGGTGGGCCTAATTCCTCAGTTTCTGTCATTAAACCCACAACCGCAGTGGTGCACTGTAGTTAGTAAAAAGCTTGCTGCTCTCAGAAAAGGTGTGAATTCTCATTCTATCATAGCAAATGAGATTTTTTTCAATTAAACAACTCTCATGACCCCACTTTCACTTTTTCACACTTTCCTTTACTATGAATAATATGAGGAAGTAATCAATTTAGCACACTTCACCTTATGAAGACGAACCTCATACAAATAAATTCACCAGAATTCCCCCCTCTGCCCAATCACTCTTAAATTGGGGATGGGTGGTAGCCTCCAGCCATTAGGCACTATCTACCAGCCCACCCCACTCCTTTGGGGCAGATCCACTTTCTGCCCCCAATTTGCCCCAAAGACACCCAAACTTCAAAAATTCTCAAAAAATCAGCCCTCTGCCCAATCCCCCTGAAATTGGGGTGGTAGCCTCCACCCATTAGGCACTACCACCCCACCCCACTCTTTTGGGGCAGATCCACTTTCTGCCCCCAAACTGCCCCAAAGTCACTAAAACTTCAAAAATTCTCAAAAAATCAGCCCTTTGTCCAAACCCCCTGAAATTGGGGTGGTAGCCTCCACCCATTAGGCACTACCACCCCACCCCACTATTCTGCCCCAGCCCCCACTTTCTGCCCCAATATGCCCCAATCTGCCCCAAAGACATGAAATTTTCAGAAATTTACCAAAAATCAGCCCTTTGCCCAATCCCCCTGAAATTGGGGTGGTAGTCTGCACCCATTAGGCACTACCACCCCACCCCACTACTTTTGCCCAGATCCCATGATATGCCCCCGAACTGCCCCAAAGTCACTAAAACTTTAAAAATTCACCAAAAATCAGAATTTTGCCCAATCCCCCTGAAATTAGGGTGGTAGACTCTACCCATTGGGCACTACCACCCCACCCCAAAATTTTGCCCCTGGGCCCCTTTTTACCCCCCCGAATCTATTCAGATTCGGATTCGGATTAAATCCGAATCCGAACCGAATCAAGGGTGATTCGGGTGACCCAGATTCGGGCACAAAACAGAACAGGGGTGATTCGGTTCGGGTCCGAGCCGAATCACCCGAAATCCCAAATTGCACACCCCTAACAGAAATCACCATCAGCCAATTACAAAAAGCAGCTTTACTGGGAACAGCCTATATTCTGTGACAATATCTATAACAACTGACAATAAAATTCTGGCATCCCAGGTCCTTGGGAAGAACTCGATGTCTGGATAAAACAAACCAGTCAATAACACCTGTCTGACTGTGTAAACAAGAAATAATACATCATCATCATCATCATAATTTGATTTCTATACCACCCTTCCAAAAATGGCTCAGGGCGGTTTACACAGAGAAATAACAAACAAAACAAATAAGATGGAACCCTGTCCCCAAAGGGCTCACATTCTAAAAAGAAACATAAGTTAGACACCAGCAACAGTCACTGGAAGTACTGTGCTGGGGGTGGATAGTGCCAGTTTCTCTCCCCCTGCTAAATAAAGAGAATCACCATGGTAAAAGGTGCCTCTTTGCCCAGTTAGCAGGGGTAATGCCCAGTTAGCAGAGGTGGCTATGTAGCTAGCAGAAAGTATTAGGTCTTTCCTATCTCAATGTACTTCACCAATAAATCAATTTAGTTTAGACTCTACAGTGATTTCCATGCAAGTTTCTTATATAGCTGCAAAAACTAAGCTTCACATTAACTGGAATGGTGGCTTTCCTTGGCATTCTGCTACAATACTTTGTACTTTCCTCAAAGGGAAATGTAAATAATCATGAAACCCCAACAATACTAATACCCGCTGTTCAAGTGGGCTCACCTTGTGAGTCAGGCATAGACTTCTATTCAGGACTGGCTTGCAGTGGAGCTCTACCCCACTCCCCATCACTAGTCAGTTCTCCATACCTGTCCCACACACCCTTCACAAACAAAATAATTAAATAAGCGCTTACCTATGGGAAAGGGACAGATACACAGAAAGCAGAGAAGGCTCACTAGAAAAGACAGTAAAGGCTTCTTTACTTGAAATGCACTCAACAGGACTGTCATCTGTATATGGGTTTTTGCAGCTTCTTTCTTCAGATTCAAATACATGCTGCCTGGCATGAATGTATGCTTCCTGACATCTCAGAAGCATTAGAGATGCTAGTGAACCTCTCCAAGCCTGGACTCGGGGAAGAACTATGAGGACTTGAAAAAGGTCACCCAAGTAAGCGGCAAACCTTTCAAGTCTCGAAAGTTCACCAGCATCTCTCCATTAATCCACCCATCAGTTCTTCAACCCACCCACCCCACACCAAACACACTTCCTCTAGCCCTTTCCTTACCTGTTCATTGGTGGGAGTAGTTGCAGCTGCAGCAAATTAGATTTTTAAAAAAATAAATAAAATACGTTCCCTATCCTCCTGGCCTGTTGCAGTGTCAGTATGGAGTGGGTTTTCCCCTTCCCTTCTTCCCCTTCATCATCCTGATATGCTGCTCCTCGGGGCATCAGAATGAAATGGAGTGGTAACCCTTGGGAGCTGGAGTCTTTCCAAGGCATACTGCAGTGGAGAAAGTGATAGCAACCACCTTCCAAAATGGTAATGTGCACACCAGGAGTCAGGGCACCATTAATAAAGGGCAGAAATCCATCTTTCAGGTCTCATGATTATTTCTCAGGAGCACCTATAATTCTGGCCAACCTTGGGCTATTTTCTGGTCAACTATGAGTCATTTCACATGTCACACAGAGGCAAGCTCTTGGGCATGCACCCAACTGGCATCATCAGTTGAACATGGCTCCCTGGCAAGAAGTGATACACTCACATTTCACAGTTACAATCCAAAAGCACTCACAGACAGCAGCTAAGGCTCAATGTGTGTAGCTGAGTTATAGAACCTGGAATCCTGCTGATTAGTTGATTTGGAGGGGAAGGGAATGTTTGGAGGACTTAATCCAGCCCTCACAATTGATCAGTAGAAATTACTTGATTGCACATGCACAGTGAACATTTGAATGTGAGATATCCCATTCAGTTAGGGAAATAGTTCCATGAACATACTTCCAAGTATATACAGCCCCAGAGGATCAGAATGAGAGGGTCAGAATGAGTATTTTACGTGTACACTTCAAACTTAAAAATGTACTCTGTACCATCTGTACCCTCACTGTTCTGAGCAACTATTGCCATAAGTAATTTGCACTGTGTGCTAGGTATGCATGGCAAAGTTTATTTTAAAAAGGAGATGACTGACTTGTGCTGATAACATTGCTGGATTTATTCTGAGCTATAAAGGAATATCCACAACACATTATTTTAAAAGAAAGCAATTTATTTATTGCAATTGTATCATGTGTTTTTGTGTGTCTGGACAAAGAGGCACCTTTTAACATGGTGATTTTCTTTATTTAGGAGGGGGGAGAGCAATTGGCCCTATCCACTCCCAGCACAGTACCTCCAGTGACTGTTGCTAGTGTCTATCTTGTTTCTTTTTAGATTGTGAGCCCTCTGGGGACAGGGAACCATCTTTCTTATTTATTTATTTATTTACTTACTTACTTATTATTTCTCTATGAAAATTTCTCTATTATTATTTCTCTATGAAAACCACTTTGGAAACTTTTGTTGAAAAGCAGTATATAAATATTGGTTCTTGTGTACACACACACACACACAATTGTATTGACATTTTAGACTTTATGAAAAATCTTATTGCCCCCTCTCCCCAAATCAGAAATGGTGCCCCTAAATTAAGGTAAGTTTAACAGTTGGTAAATGGTTGTCAGTATTCACCCTTTGTCACAAAGTAGAAAAGAACGGCTGCTTCAATTAGGGAGATGATCGCGCCTGTGCCTAAAATCTAATATCTCAAATCCGATTAAGACAGAGTATGACAGAGACTGAGTTTCTGTTGCCATTGATTTTAAGAAGACTGAGATAATTACTTTAGATGGATGGAACTCAATTGTTGAACACCAGATGTGTAGCTTCTCTGAAGGCACATTCCTCTATTTATCTCTCTAGTTTCATGGCGTTCTCCCTGTCCTGCTGCAAATTTCCAAGAGCAGAGAAATGCCTAATCTCCTCAGGAACAAAGAGACGAGTGAGTAAATGCAGACACCCAGCTTATCAAAGGAAGTCAAGCTATAAAATTATGCAAAGCCCCCAACGATAAGATACCTAATCCATACTTTAAAAAAAACAAAACTCTTAAGATTCATGCTAGTCTGTCAAGCTAATTAATTGTAATTATAGAAAATGAATATTTAGCTATCTACAAACAACAAGAGTAGGTTAATGATCAGAACAGTAAACAATTTTTTTTTAGGTTAAAAAGTTGCAAAAGTATTTGACAGTAGTATTTAGAGAGCTTTCCGAGATTTGGAATGTGCTTACCTAAAATGAGTTAACTTGAACTCAGTACAGTTTGGACCTGAATATGTTTGTCCAAGTCCATTCTGAGCTCCAAGACTCATTGCACTCCTGATTATCTCATTAGAAACACAACGGGGCATCTTTCAGCCCCATTGACTCTTTCAGCTGAAATATACCTAGATGAGCTGTTATTGTGGCCCTGATTAGACATTAGGATGCTGCAGAAAGTACTACTGCTGCTGCTTGCTCTTCAGCCAAAGTTCACAAAGGGGTTTACATGGAAAAATAAACAATACATAAATAAAATGGCCCCCTGTCCCCAAAGGGCTCACAACCTAAAAAGAAACATAAGGCAGATACTAGCAACAGCTGCTGGGGGATGCTGTGCTGCAGTTGGATAGGGCCAGTTGCTCTTCCCCTGCTAAATATAAGAGAATCAACACTTTGAAAAGGTGTCTCTTTGCTCGTTTAGCTGGGGTAAGAGTCTCCCTGCTGTTCTGTCTTTTGTTAGGCCTTGGATCACTGTAGCAGCATTATCGACACTACAGCTCCTTGGAAATGATGATGCAGGGAGGGCCTCTGCCGTAGTCAGGACATAGCAAATTATGAGCCGAGTTTGAACTTTTGATAGGTTTACATTTGGCTCATAGTTAGCTTGGGAAGTCCAAACTTCCATACACCAACTGTCCAATCCACAACTTCAGCAGCATCCTCATTTGCCAATATTGACATTCCCTATTCTCTTCTGGACACAACATGAAGTGCCTGTTATAACTTACCAAGTTTTCATCGCTTTGGCCCAGCATACCTTAGTGCCAGCCTCTTCCTATGAGATCTGCTGGCAACGTCCATTAAAGACCACTTTTAAGACAAGCTCAGACAATGTGAGTACCAAATGAGACATTCTTGGTGACTTCCTTATTATGGAACTCCCTCTCAGTGCAGATTTACCAGTGCCTAAGCCTGAGCATGTAGGTATGCCAGCTGCCAGGTATTTTTCCTGCCCTTTTAGCATTTGTGGCTTGGGTTTTGTCTCTAGTATTGATGATGATGATGATGATGATGATGATGATGATGATGGTGATGAAAAGTCAGGGATTTTGAACTGGGACAAAGTTACAGTTATTTCTATTTTGAAAAAACCCTCGTCTTGATCTTCTAGGCCACAGTCCCTTTTGCTAGCTCTGCTTTTCCTACAGGCTCCCAGAAGCTTCTCTGCTCAGGTGAATGGGTTTCACTTTTGAAATTTTCAGGAGCCTCACAACACCATGAGCTCTCCATTGGCATATTGGTGAACAGTCACTCAGTAGGCAGTGGGACAGTTACTGCTAGATTTAGCAGCTGCAAAAGAGCCAAATTGAAAGGGAGTTAGACTTGCACCTTCCCCGTGCTGGGATACCTGTGTAGACTTCCCAAGTTAACTCGCAACAGTTACTCTCCACTCTCTGCACAATTGACTCTCTTTTGCTTTACCTCCCTTCCATAGGTGCATCAAACGAGCTAAAAGCCAATAATCTCAGCAGGGAAGTCAGATAAGGCTCCACGAATGTGCAATCCCTCCTTATCAAAAGAAGGCTGGAGTGGGCAATCAGAACCCAGAAATGCACCCATTAAAATGCTGATTAGTCCACTAGGTGCTTCTTATTGAAAAGAATTCCTGTGTTTGCACGTTCAGCCCCTCCATTTGCATCATCCTATTCATTCATTGTGTTGTAGTTCAGCACAGCAGACACAAACAATGGGATCTTTTGAGGTCAAGAAAAAAGGATTGGAATATTGCCCCTGGACATGTTCTTGGGTATATCAAATCCCAATTCCATGATCCAGTGTGCTCCTTTGCGACACACACACACCTTGTAGTTACCAGCAGCTTGGGCGATCTGCTGCTCAAACGCCATCACATCAGGCTGTGTCCAGCTTTTTGTGCCAATTTCCAGATCGGTTCTCTGGCTGAACCTGATCTGCTCAGTTGTCCTCACCAACACAGGAAGCTGGTTCCATGGAGAAGGCACCCCCATGGATTCACCTCTATCATCTAACTCCTCCAGCCTTCCCACCCTGCCTTCTGACAGAGCTATCTTTGAGGAACGAGGTCCCTCGGTTTTCCAAGCAGCCTCAAGGTCTCTGCCCCTATAAGAAGCTCAGGTAATATGAATGTTTGCCTCTCGCTGAGCCAATCTCTGTTCCTGCTTCTTTTTCTTCAGTCCAGCCACTTCCTCTTCTAAGCCTCTTTCTCTAGCCCGCCTAGGAATTCATACAATTAGGACTTTAAGCTAAATCGCCTCTCTGCAGTTGAATGTACCTCTAATAGGATTGCTTTAACCACACATTTCTTTCCACTGTACCTGTCCCTTCATTAAACCTTTCTTTTGTTTTTGAAAGTTCAACCTTGCTTCAGTCTAGTTACCGGTATTTCCTGGGCCAACAACTTTGTGTAAATTTAATCTGACGTGGAACTGTCCTACGCAGAGCTGTAATTTCCCCACACAAGGCCAGGACACAATTTTGGGGGTGTTTGTCAATCACCCCGGGGCAGTTCCATTTACATCCCTTACACTCCAGAATTCTCAAATTTTCTCAGCCCTGACTATTCAAGACCTATTTCTGGCTCTTTCCTACTGACCTGCTTCTGGAAGCATTGTAAAACCTACTTGTTTGAGCTTAACTTGGGAAAGCGTTTTATAGACCTTTTCTATTACCTACTTTGTGCATTTGAAGTGTTGTGGGCAATAAACACTCGACAGGAGTTATGGGCATGCATAGGAGAGAAGATGACAGAACTGTACTCAGTAAAAACTCTGCTGTGTATCATCACACAGGTGCACAGCTCATTGTGGGAAAATATTGGGGAGCATCTGGACTAATTTTGCCCTTGCAGAAGTGTGTTTTATGCAAGGAGGGAAGTGGCAATTTTTTTACTTTCCCCCCTTCTTTCTGCTGTTCCTGATGCTCCCTGAAACTATGTCTGGGACCCTCAGAAATATATTTGCATGGAAACTGAGGGCAGCAGAGGGAAGGGGGAATCAGTGAAAATTGTTTCTCTTTCCTTGCACAAGTGAAACATACTTCTGCAAGGGCAACATCAGCCTGGATACTGCCCGTTGCCTCCATCTCACAGATGTTGTGCCATACATTATTATGATGCTGAATATTTATATTCAGAGTTCTTGAAGTGGTTTTACATAGAAAGAAAAATAAGGTTGTTTCCTGTCCCCAAAGGGCTCACAATCTAAGAGGAGCATAAGGTACCAGCAGCAATGATTGTAGGGATGCTGTGCTGGAGTTGAACAGGGACAGTTGCTTTCCCCTACTAATTATGAGTCACTACTTTAAAAGATGCCTCTATGCTTAATTAGCAGGGGTAAATCAGTCCTTGCTTACAGACAGCAATGCTTTGCAATGGCTAGTGTTGAGAAGCGGAACTTTTTCATGCCTCAGAAACAAACAAAAGTATTTGGCAACCAGTTAATGAACTCGTAGTCCATTGTATCAATAGGGTTGAATTGATTAATCAGATTGCATAAATGTGCATGTAAACAACTGTGGAGGGGAAAAATAATTTGCTTTTAGATGCATCTTTCATAATAGGCACAATATTAGAAGTATCCCCTCCTGGTGTATGAGGAAGGGGAAATGCTGTTTCTAATATAAGATGACCTCAGCTCTTTGCCACTTTTGTAAATACTGATTTTATTTATTTATTTTTAAATGCTGCCTGATTAATCAGATGCACATTTTAAATTAGGCTGTTCTTAATTTATCAGCAAAATACCACAACCCTACAAAAACAAAGTCTGGGGATTTCCTTGCAGTTTTGTGGATGAACTATTACTGTGCTATTTTGTCTTTCTAATTCCTTTAAAACATGAATAGAATGTAGGTCTGTTATAATGAATCATCGTATGTTGTTGCAGATAAATAAGGAATGGCTATCTATATGTGATACACAGTATCCATAGTAATGAATGGACACTGGATACAGGTTCTGATATGCTCCAAAGAAGCCTTTAGCACTACATGGTATCTGTCTGGGCCACAGTAGCTAGCATTTGAAAGCAGGGAAGTGCATGAAACTGATTTTGTGTTTTGTTTCAAGCTCGAAACAAAACACAGATGGCTGAAACTTTTCATCAAAACAGCGGCTGAACCAGTTGTTTAGATGAAACAAACTCAAAACATTTCAAGTGTTTCAGCCATAGGCAACAATGGGTGAACTCAAAACACCCCATTGTTCCCCATGGGTATCTCTTACGGACTCCAAAGTGGGTTGGGTGGTAGGGCTTGATGGGTACTAACTACTACCCAACCAACAACAGAAATGGGCAAGCAGGCAACTTTTAACAAATGTTTAACTTTCCCCCCAAACCCACATAGGATCCTATATGAAGATATTCATACAGAAATAATACCTACCTTCTTCTTTTATGAAGTGATTGTAAGAATTACTGGGATAATCTATGCAAATTACTGGGATGATCTATGCAAAGAGTGTTGTACACTCAAAGAAACTATAAACATTCTAAGTATTATTTGCGGTGATATGGATGGATAGAGTTAATATGTTCATCGTAATGTTTTTAAGGCTTTTTTAGGTTTCTTGTTGGCAGTTGAGCATGTGGAGCATGGGCATTCTCATCATTTGTGCCAAGTTTCATCCAGATTCTCCTGCTCTGGGCACTCTAGAACCATGTTCTAGAACAATGCTGGGAAAGTGGACAATCATCAAGGCTTCTACCATCATGCTTCTATTTCTTCAGGTTTGTTCCACTGCCTTTGGGCCACCATTTCTTTTCCTGTTGACATCATCATCATGGTGTCAAGACTACTGAAGTACCTTCTATAACAAGTTGTTCTGGTAAGAATTAATCTGACTGCTTTCCTTTCACTATAATATTAATTGATAATTACCATCCTCACAAGTTAACTTACTTCAGTCTTAAATGTTCACATGTCCGCCATCTTGAATCGGGGTGGATGACATCATTACAAATGGCCATTGACATCATTTCAAACTATGCCCTATATGTCACTCACTACAACCGTACCAAATTTGGTTCAAATCAGTTAGGCAGTCCACAAGTTAGTCCACTTGTGCCACAATGGCATAGTTTGTGATGATGTCATCCACCCTGATTCAAGATGGTGGACGTGTAAATGTTTGAGGTGCAAGTGGGCTAAGTTGTGAACCACTTGAGTTGAATCAAATTTGGAATAGGTGTAGGGACACATAGGGACACCACAGTGGTGTAGTTTGTAATGATGTCACCCATCCCATTCAAGATAAGAGACACACAAATGTTTGAGGTGTAACTGAGCTAACTTTTGAACCACCTAGCTGATTTGGACCAAATTTGGTACAATTGCACTTAGGGACACAAAGGGGCACCTCAATGGCATAGTCTGTGATAATGTCATCAACTCCAATTCAAGATGGCGGACACATTAAAGTTTGATGCACAAGAGCGCTAACTTGTGAACCACCATACAACATACATACTATGTGAACCAAATTTGAACCAAATTTGCTACAGCTGTAGGGACACATAGGGACACCTCAACAATATAGTTTGTGATAATATCATCTACCCTAATTCAAGATGGTGCACTCATGAATGTTTGAGGCGCAAGTGGGCTAACTGATTTGGATCAAATTTAGATTTGGACCACCTAACTGATTTGGACCAAATTTAGTGTAGTTGTAGTAAGTGACACAAAGAGGCACCTCAATTGCGTGATGATGTCATCCGCTGCAATTCAAGAAGGTGGACATGAGAATGTGTAAGGCTGAAGTGGGCTAACTTGTGAGGGTGGCAATTATCAAATAAGATTATAGTGAAAGGAAAGTAGGTAGATTAGTTCTTACCAGAACAATTTGTTTAAAACATATCTTTAGTAAGATCTATGATTTATGTCCTTTTTACTGACTGTTCTGAAAGGTAAAGAATACATGTTCATTTTCTCATGATAATTTTCATGTTCTAGTAGTTCATTATTGCTGAATGTAAATTTTTCAGCTGATCCTGATCCAATTCACACATGCATGCCTGTCTCTTGATGAAATGCAACATCAGGTGGTGTACTGGCTGTGTGAATTGCCTGACCCCTGCTAAGTGAGCAAAAAGGCACCTTTTAAAAGTGGTGATTCTCTTTATTTAGCAGGGGTAGAGCAACTGGTCCAATCCATCCCCAGCAGAGCATCCCTCCAGTGGCTGTTGCTGGTGTCTATCTCATGTTTATTTTTTAGATTGTGAGACCTTTGGGTACAGGGAGCCATGTTATATCTATGTACCCCTCCTATATTCTACCAAATACAACCATAGCACTCTGTGGTCACCAGGAGTCAAAACCTACTCGAGGGCACACTTTACCTTTATATCTGTGTAAACTGCTTTAGGAACTTGTGTTGAAAAGTGGTATATAAGTATTCATTGTATCCATAATAGGCCATCACAGATATAACTTTCATATAGCTGCAAATGCAGTGTTTTTCAATTGAGCTGGTAAAGACATTTTGTTTCCAGTCATCAAGCATACAGTAATTAAGCACAAAGAAATCAAAAGGTGTCCATTCAAGTTTGAACCAGCCCTCTGTTTACTGTCTGAAGAACATCCCATTGTGTCTGTGGGACTTCCTTCCAAGTAAGTTGGCTTAGGGCTGCCGCCTTAGATCCATTCTTCTTTGTTAAGTGAGTTTTAAAAAGAGCCCGAGAACCACTGAAATGAAGAAAGATGCTAATAATCTAGTGTTAATTAATGCTAAACTAACCCTGGGCTATGGGAAATGTCAATTGCAATTGGCTACATCAAGCTGAGTCCCAGATGTGTGCCATCCAGTAGCAAAAAAAATGATTATAATTAGAAGAAAGCAGATAGGGAAGAAATCAAGTCCCCTCTCACCCACCCATGTGGAAGTGAAGAGAAACAACAGCAGCTGCTTTCCTAGTCTGGCTCCCTGTTGGCAGACGTCAGAGGACTCTCATATATGTAGCTGAAGTAAGGGACCCCATATGAAATAGAAAACTTTGTGCGTAACAGTACAAACTTTAAAGCTGTACCACCACAGTTTAAAAACAACAAAAAAGCACAGACCTCACAACATTCCAAACATACGAACCATGAACAGATGCCTCCTCTACAGGTTAAGAACAAATAAGGTAAATACTCTGTTCTGATTCTTATAAAGATTATCATAAACTCAGAGATGCCTCTGGAATGTTAAATATCAAGTGACATAGTCAGATATGCAAGATACCACATAATCTTGTATGTGCTGGGCTCAATTCTTACTTGCTGCCAAGGTAAATTTCCCAATGGTCTGTCTAGGATGCAAAATGTTATATGTGAGAATAATCCATATCTGCTGCAAAACAGACTTACAATAAAGCCAATTTTACAAGACCATTCAACTTATATGATATAATTCAGGCTTACTCAGTCCAGCATTAACGTAGCCTACTGTTTTTCATAGCTCAATATGGGAATAAATAGGAACATAGGAAGCTGCCTTATACCAAGTGAGATCATTGATCCATCTAGCTCAGTACTCTCTACACTGACTAACAGCAGCTCTCCAAGGTTTCAGGCAGGAGTCTCTCCCAGCCTTTACTGCCAGGGAGTGAACCTAGGACTTTCTGCTACCCTAGAAAGTCTCAAGCAAGTATGTATGTGGTATAGTAGTAGTAGTAGTAGTAGTAGTAGTAGTATGAGAAGAGTTCTGGGGGCTTCTAATGCTGTTATAGCCCCAGCTGGAAGCTTTTCACACAGGGCTTTTGAAGCCCTTTAACTCACATCTCCTCCAGAATGGAGGGGGTATGTTCATATATCGGCTAGATTTACCCTGAACTCCCTGCAAATTATTGGGGAGCAGTTCACACACAATTCTGGTTTTTCACTGTGCATTAGAGTGTAACCCAATTTATATCCAGGGTTAAAAAAAATCCACTATTTGTGTCAGTTTTGTGAGGGAACTTCAAGTCCACAGTAAAGCCTCCCTAGGGGCATATCGGGGGGGGGGAGGCAGGGCACATGCCCCGGGCACCACTTGAAAGGGGGTGCCATTTTTTAAAATGAAAAATGGCTGCCAAAAACAAAATGGCCACTGTGCATGCTCAAATAGCCTCTGTGAGGCCCTAGGCCATGCCAGGCCTCGCAGAGGGCAATTGAGCATGTGCAGTGGCCATTTCATTTTCAGCAGCCATTTTTAAAAACATATATATATATATATATATATATATATATAAATGGCCACCACACATGCTCAAATGGTCCCTGCGAGGCCCTCAGCCCCGGATGGGCTGCAGTGGTGAATTAAGAGGCCGACGGGGAAGGGGGAACCTTTGCAGACCGCACCCCCATGGCCTTTAGGAAGCCTCCTGAAGGGGCTACAGGTAAAAAAAATTTTTTTTTAATTAATATAAGTCACTGTACACATATTCAGTTTGGCACTATGTACAGAGAATCAGGGCTTGAGAATACTGAGCTGAAGCTTATGAGCTAGGATTGTATTCATTTGCTTTTACTTTGCTTCTTGTTATAAGTGAGTTAAATGTGATGTCTTAATAATATGGCTATTAATGGTGAGTTTGTCTTTGAATCAGTGTGAAATCCTTAGTATTAAGGCCCACTAGGAATTTCTTCCTCTCTTTCTCTCATTTTAACTGTCTTTCTGAAATACTAGAATATATTCCAAGCAGTGACACAGTTTACTCTGCATATCCTTTAATTATTTTCAGAGTATCTGGGAAAAGTCAAATTCTCCATTTGTTTTTAAAACTTATATAATAGTGATGCTACAATGCATAGTAGAGAATTAGTCAGGCACTTCTGTTTAGTTTTCCAAGTACAACTCCACATAATATTTGGGTATTTCATGAGCCCCAGCATACTGAAATTTGTCACTTTCCAGCATTTTTTGGTCTGGCTACTTCCACTGCTAAATAGTTTTTGAAATATTAAAAGATTAACAAGCTTGACTTGTATTTTTGAGCTCATATTATGGTAAAGTTATCTGAAAGATGGGCGTCAGATGTTTTGACAGGGGGCGCAATTTAAGTGCTTGCCCTAGGCGCTATTTTCCCTAGATACACCTCTAAGCCTCCCCGTAAACTTACGGTAAAACCTACTGTGCGTAAACGCCCCTGGTGATGCTTGCTGAGCAATAGAGAGTTATACGGACATGTTATCTCCCCCACTGTGGCATCTATAGCAACAGCAGCAGTAGAATATGGGATAGAGGGTTTCCTTCCTCCTCAGTTCATCTAGGGAAGGCCTGCTCAACTTAGGCCCTCCATCTGCTTTTGGACCACAACTCTCATAATCCCCAGCCACAGTGGCCAATAGCCAGGGATTATGGGGGTTGTAGATCAACATCTGCGGGAGGAAACAAAGTTGAGCAGCCCTGCAATACACTGTTGCAAGCCTGTGACATCATGGGCTTGCAACACGGTATTGTAATATCCCAGGCACACCAGAGTGCTTTGCAGTTCTCGGAGGCTGCTGAGCTGGACAGTCAGGCTCAGCGGCCGTTCCCACTCCACCTGCCGCCACGGGCGGGGGGAAGCCTGCTTGCCTCACCCCCAAACCCCAGGTTGGCTGGAATATCGTGGAGGAAGGCTCGTGGCAGACTGCGGGGAGGAGGCCTCATGGTGGGGGGACTTGCTGAAGTGGGGGGCCTCATGACAAAAAAAAGGAGCCATCCTACTTTGGGAAGTTATGGGACATATCATGAAGATCGGCCTTAAATGAATTGCATGCTGCTCACTTCTGACAGAGCTGCTGGAGAAGCAGAATGGGAAAATGTAAGGTGGTAGATTTTTGCTGGGAGACTCTATGCTACTTTAAACTAATTTAGGTTCTGGGCTAGCCTTATAGATAGTCAAGCTGGGCGGTCAACCGGGGTGTTTCCCTGAAAGGGACACCAAGCTGAGTTTGCACAAGCCATACAACTTGGCAACACAGATAAACTAACCATTAGGGATGTGCATGGAACCAGCTGGTCTGGTTCGGTTCAAGTCCGGAGTGGACTCGAACCCGATCGGGCCAGTTCGGGCCAGCACCCCCTCACCACCCCACCACCACCCCCGCCGGCTCAGTTCGGTCCAGGGGTGGGTGGATTCGCGAACGTGGTGTTTTAAAAAGAAGAATATATATTTTTTAACCTTATCCCCTTGGGGGAGTTCCTGAAGGTGGCGGGTGTGTGTGTGTGTCCCGCAGAGGTTCCCCCTCCCCCCTCTGGCCTTCCTTATGTTCCCCTATTCGGCCTGTTTTCCACCTTCTCCTGGCAGCCCAGCAGCCATTTTGGAGGCCGCACGCCTGCGCAATTGGCCTCTACATGCCCCAGGCCATGAAAAGGCCAATTGCGCAGGTGTGCGGCCTCCAAAATGGCCACCAGGCTGCCGGGAGAAGGCCAAAAGCCATCCAAAGAGCCAGCCAAATTGGCTGGAGGGGAGCATAAGGAAGGCCAGCGGGTGGAAGGGAAACCTCCACGGACACACACACCCGCTGCCTCCAGGAACTCCCCAAGGGGGATAAAGTTAAAAAAAAATCTTTAAACAAAACAAAACAAAAAAGGTTCGTGAACTCCCAAATAGTTGGGGGGTGGGGGGGTGGGTCCAGGGACTTGCAGGGGGTTGCTGCTACCAGAAGTAAGAGGGGAAATGTCAGAGGAACACGCAAGCTGTACTCTTCCAAGGCACAAAAGAGGATGCATGAGGGACTTAAGACAGCATGTTTGGCTGGGACCAGGATACGCTAGGGTCAAACCCCCCACTTAGTCATGAAGCATTAAGTGACTTGGAAGGGCCACCTACTAGCAGCCTAACCTCCCTCACAATATCTTTTTGGGGATAAATGCAGGGATCAAGTTCCTCAGAGGAAGGAAGAATAAAGACATAATTAAGTAAGATTGCAGCCCCTATTCACCATGCAGCATTTTGGAGCAAAACCTGAGAATGTTGAGACTTTGAGATAAGGAGTCCAAATTGATAAGCTGGCACCACTAAAAGTAGGACTTAGCACTGGGAACAGTGATAGCTATGCTTCTTTCCCCTCTCTTTGTTCTGACGATAGCTGTCTAAAATTCAACAGCGTCAATTCCATTTTCTGGAAGTCACACTATCTGTGGCACACCATTCTGCAGCTGGGAAAGCAATGCTATTCATTGCTGTCAGTGGGTTTGAGAAATGCTTTATTTATGCAATAAAATTGATGCTTCCACCTTTCCCAGTGTGGCACATGGGAAGGCAGCAGCTGAAAGCCAAAAATGTTATCTTCTCAATAAAGCATTTATGCAGCTTCAGAATAGAATTTCCTGGCTGGAAAAGAAGTGTGCAGCAGGTAAGGAGCATCACCCAGATCTGCACTCTGAAATATTCTTTCTACTACTCCACTTTCACATTCACATTATGCTGCCTGTGCTCTCTCTTGTCCCTGGATGGATCTTGTGCCTCCCTGAAGGGTCAGGGCTTCTTAGGGGGAAAGAAAAATTTGGATATCTATAGGTTGTGCCTTTTTACACTAGCTGCACCAAGGTAATGGAAGAGCACCTTTCTTATGAAGCAAGGCTACAACACCTGGGGCAATTTAGTTTAGAAAAAAGACGACTGTGGGGAGACATGATAGAGGTCTATAAAATCATCCATGGTCTGGAGAAAGTGGATAGAGAGAAACACTAGAACCAGCAGTCACCCCATGAAATTGATTGCCATTAAATTTAGGACCAACAAACGGAAGTACTTTTTCACACAATGCATGATCCACTTGTGGAATTCTCTGCAACAAGATGTGGTGACAGCCAACAAGCTGGAAGGCTTTAAGAGTGGTTTGGATAACTTCATGGAGGAGAGGTCTATCAATGGCTACTAATCGGAGGGCTATAGGCCACCTCCAGCCTCAAAGGCAGGATACCTCTGAGTACTAGTTGCAGGGGAGTAACAGCAGAAGAGAGGGCATGCCCTCAACTCCTGCCTGTCGGCTTCCAGCGGCATCTGGTACGCCACTGCGTGAAAGGATGCTGGACTAGATAGTCCTTGAGCCTAATTGAGCAGGGCTGTTTTGTGTTCTTAAGGTGTTTAATATAAGACGAGTGTACACATGCTACAGAATAAGGTGGAAATGAGGTCCTCAGACGTACGGTATGACACAATTGGTTTCTGAAAACTGTAGCCTCATTCAGACATTAAGAAAAGGTTAGTTGTACTTGTGTACAGCATCTCAAATGGGGCTGGAAGTCCCGCCCCCACCCCGTCACTCAACTCCAATGCCCACTGCTTATGCTTACAGCAGCATTCCAGGTGGCAGACCTCATTACAAACTGAAGGTACAAATCTCAATTTTTTGCTGGCAACTGCTGTTGCGTGCATTCAGATGTACAGTTTCTGAAACCGGAGGTCTCTTCACATCTGGTTTCGTATTATGTGCAAATGAGGCCATTGCCTCTATATTAATTACTCCAGTGATATAATCATCCAGTCAAAAATCCTCCGCCTAATAATTCCTGCATCACAGTGGGGGTGGGGTGAGGGATAATGCAGCGGTGTAGCACATGCTTTGCTTTCTATTTAGAAGGGCCTTAACTATACCAGTTCCTGGCACCATGAGTTAAGAGATCTCAGGTAGCAGTGTCTCCAGTTCCAACAAGCAAATGGTTGCAATGCTAGCCTGACAGAACACTTACATATGGAAAAGCCACGGTCTTTGAAGTGATTGGAAGGGGACATGCAGCACAGGGAGAGTGTTTTACTTTTTCAGTGTGCCATTTTACTTTTTTTCATTGTGCCATTTCCAGCTTCAGATCACTCCCTCACGTGGTTTTTGACACACTCACAGCGGGGGAAACTGTTTTGAGGCAATTTGGAGAAGGGAAACGGCGGGTGAGGAAAGGGTTAATTGTCTCCCTTGCTCCCTCTCAGCTTCTGATTGCCCTCACAGGAAATCACTTGTCCACATTTAAAGGGTCCATTATGTGTGTAGTATGTAGCTTGGGGCTCAGGAAATAGAAACTCTGGAGAGCTGTTGCTAGCAAGTGCCAAGGTTATTTTACCCATTATTCTGAGGGTAAAAGACAGATCCATAAAGGAGATAGCTTTCAGCCATGACAGCTAAATTTGCAAACTTCATGTTTAGAGATATTATACCTCTGATTACCGGCAGGCAACAGAGGATGGCTATATCTAATGTGTCCTTTTTATGAGCTTCCCAGGTGCATCTGCCAGTGTCAGAAATAAATGTCCAGGACTAGACAGACCCTTGGTCTGATCCAGAATACGCATGTTCACTAGACTGGGCAACAAAGGAGAGAGCTTTTTCCTGTATCTGGTATGGGAGATATTTGTGTGATGGCATGCTTCCACATATCATGGAACCATCATTGGTTTGAAAATTATGTATGCAGCAGTTGTTGGACATATGGATGCTCATCCACACCTATGCTCATCTGGAGCTCACCTCTTATGAATGGGAATTGTATGCCCTGTTTGGGGTTGCTTTGTCATTTGGAACCTTGATTCTGAATCAACATTTACAGGCATAATCCATATATCCTAGGTCCAGTAGGGATTAACACAACCACTTGAACAGGAGCTATTGCAAAGATGAAAGCATCCACTTGTGCTCCAGCACAGCAAGTGGCAATGTCACACTACTCATGTTATTACATCAAAAAGAGAAACACCAAGAGGCTATGTCAGAAATGGAACTCAGGAGAACCCCAGGCTAGTCGTACCTGCTGGGACGTAAAGGCTATAATCCAGCACTCTGTGCTTTGGTGATGCTTTACTGGAGGGATTAGATTGATCTCAACTCCATAAGCACAATACGAAATGACTTTTTAAACCTTTGCTAAGTGTGCTAGCATTCATCTTCAATCCCCTGTACTTTCCAGGATGCTTAGTAAGTCCACACTTTGATACATGCCATCACATTTTATTACAAATAAACGTCCCAGTGTTGCATAAATGGCCGTATTTCACACTGCAGATCATGCCATTTTTTGTTGCAGATGCTATATGAACATATTTAAACCATCACTCTGTGTAAAGCTCTGATATTATATACAGAGTATTTTAAATTCATTGGATTGGGAGAATCACAAATCTTTATGATCACTTTATTCTTATGGTCTCCCTTGGCTTGAACAGACACAGATTTTCATGAACCAATTATAAATTGCAGTAACACGGGGTCTAACACCAAGGAAGTTCAAGGAATCTCAGTGGCTTTGAACTATAAAATAATCAGATGGGGTAATAAGTAGATTCCCCAAGACAGGTTGATGGCTTTGATTCATCTTTATTAACAATTTGAAATAAACTGGAGCAACTTCTATACATTTTGGGAAGCTCAGACTGAGTGACTCACCTCTATAGGGATGTGTGAAACCTGCCCCTGTACTTTGACAGACATTTTGGCTGTCATGTATGCGCTCATCTCAGGTTTGAGACACTCAGCAGAAAAAGAGAAACTTTGCAATGTGAGTCCAGAGTACTGTTGAGCATCATTTAGATATTATTAACTCCAGCTTAAGTATGTAGTACACCGCTCTGGGCTCCTTGGAGGAAGAGTGGGATATAAATGTTAACAACAACAACAACAACAAGGGCTGTGCAATGTTGGACTGGGAACTTTAGAAAGTTCTCAATATGGACTATTCTGGAGGAGGTTAGAGAAGTTCCCAGTGATTCTGGGGAGCCCATTTTGGCTTGAACTTCTCTGACCTTCTCTGGAAAAACAACTGAGCTTTCCAGAGCTCCAAATGGCAGAGAAAGTCTGCTCTTTTTTTAAGTGACTGGGGTGGGTGTGGCTGGAATCCCATCTTCTACCCTCTATCTGCCTGCCCATGCATCTCTCCTTTAAAAATGTTTTATAAAGTTTGTTAGCATATTTTTAACTCACAAACAGCCGATTTCTAGGTTTCTTCTGCGATTCTCTGATGTTACATCACTTCCCCTTGGATTCTCTGATGTAATTTCCCTGTGATTTTCTTTTGTTAGGTTACATAGTGAGTATTCTTGATTACTGTCAAAATTGATTTAAAGGTTGTTCTGATCCCGGCATGTCTGGAGGCTAGAACTGGGCTGCTGCTGACCCATGCTGCTGCCAGGTGGGAGGAGCGCCATTGAGGCTAGAAGGGCCACCACCACTGAGGAGCCACTACCGCAGCACTGGTGGTAAGGTGTCCTCTCACCCACCCGCCACCCACCCTTTGAGCCCCTTTAGAGGTAGGAATCCCTTTTGCTTGAAAAGTGGAATCCTCACTGGGTTCCCCTTCACAAGCATAGCCCCTTGGACCAGGTTGGACCGGGCCAAACTGGTTCAATCCAAAATGGGCTTGGTTTGAAGTCGGACAGGGTTCGGTTCAAACTCAAACTGGACCCCTTTTTTGGCTGGTCTGGTTCAAGCTCGAACTGGTCAAATTGGGCCAGTTCTAATAGAACCTGGTTCTGCACACTCCTAAGTTGTGTGCTTACAGCCTGTAGCTGCATGTGAAGATCTGTGAACTACTGTTCCCAACACCAATACTAGAAAATGAATGGAGAAGGATCTCACTGATACCTTCTTAAAATATGTGCAGGAAAGCTATTCCTATGCCTAATTCTCCCTCCCCTAAAATGAGGTTAATGGAGCAAGTGCTCTGTTAACCTCATTTGGTTGTTCGTGTGTCGCTACGGTGTATGACGACACATGAGTAGACCCCCGGCTGGGAGGCTGCAAGCAGCCTCCTGGGCTCAGGGGTATCTCCAGGATGCCCCATGTGCTTGGGCAGGGCATCCTGGAACTTCCAGGGATTGTGCGGCTCCCGATCCCCACAGCCCTCACCGGCTCCGTGATAGATTCAGCTGTTGTGTGGGCAGCCGATTTGGCTGCCCAGGGCTGCCTTTTGATCAACTGTGGCGAGAGCAGGCTAAGCCTGCTCTCCCCGCAGACCCGGAAGAAGCTCTTCTCACTGATCATGAGAAGCGCTTCAAAGAATCAGCAGCTCTTTTTGCGCTCCCTTCTTCTCAGACTACTTGGGGATGATGTGGCAATGAAGGTTCAGTTACCTCCATATATCGAATGTGGATAAGTGAGGGTCCTCTGCCAAGGGATATACCCTTCCTTATTTCATGTGCTAGGACCAGAGGATGAAGAATCATCCAAACCAGTCCCCATACTTTGGCTGTTAGGGTGATGAAGGATCCATCTGCTTCAGGATCCTGTCTCTCCCTGAAACTCTGTACCTCTCTTTGAAGTGCTCCGTGCAAATCCGTATGCAAATTTGGGTCATCCCCCCCCCCCCGATTTCTCGCTCTGTGTGTGAGTGAGTGAGTGAGTGTGTGAGTGTGTGTGTGGGGGGGGCAGGGACAGTGGTGCTCAGTCCTGGCTCCTTTTCATCCAGCCCTAAAGTTTCAAGAGTTAATGGGGCTATTCTCATGATTAGCAAAAATCAGGCTAGGAGAGCCTAGCCTGATTTTTGCTAATCGTAAGCACCACCGGACTCGGCTGCGAGCCCGGTGGCTCTTGAGTCGCTAACCCGCACAAGTAGCCCACCCCTTAGCCCGGGTTTGCGGAGTGAGCGCTCCACAAACCCGAGCTATTGGATCATGAGTAGCTGCAGTGAGGCTCTGTGCCATGGCTACTCACAAGGAGACCCCTGGAGGGGAGGCGAAAAGCCGCCTCCTGGCTCCGGGCGTCTCGCCAGCATGCCCTGTGCGCTCACGCAGGGCATGCTGGAGCTTGCGTCACAGAGCCAGCAATCGTGTGGGCAGCTGATCCAGCCACCCAGGGCTCACTCCCCACTCATGAGTGGGGAGATCGGGCTTAGCCCACTCTTCTCACTCACCGCCACAAACCGGGTCTCACTGACCTGGTTCAATGGCTGGTAAAGGTCATTTTAATGTTTTCATCAACACTTGGGGAGGGAAAGGATGGGGAGGGAAAGAGTGGTGGAATAGCTTGCATCTTATGGTGAATGGTGTTAGTTTATTGTGTGACTATATGTGTACAACTACATATATAGTAATCAGTAGATTAACAGATTCAGCGTGCAACCCCCTACTGTTCCTCGGAAGAGTTCACACATGTGCAGTTTTATTTATATTATTTTGAGCTTGTTAACCCCTACCACACAAATAATTTAAATATGTCAGAATCCTTCCCCTTCAGAAACACAAAGGTGTGAAATGGCTGGTGAGAAAACTAAGGAGTTTTAGACATTTTTCTCCCTCAGAAGCAGAAGGGGTTGTGATTGTCTCCCTCAGAAGCAGAAGGGAGTATTCTTCAAGCTGAAAAATTTCTCACTCTTTCCCCTCTTCTTTCCCTCCTCCTCACCACAGAACTCTATTAGCTCAGGCCACCTCCTTGTTTGTTAACTGCACTCTGAACCCATGAACATTGCATCCCATTGATTTACGTGGAGGAGGTTTTAGGGGTGTTCTGGCCCCTTTGGGGTTTTTTTGGTCTTCAGATTTTTTGGACATTCTCCATCTTTCTGTACCTTCTACTCTCCCCCAGGTGCTCTGATTATGCATCCATATGAATCAGAACATTTCCAGTTCTTTTATAGACATATACAGCATAGGCGACCATATTGCATTAACAATGACTAGAATCGCATACTGCTGCAATTTTAACTTTATCTTCAGCTGTACTATGTATCCAGAAAAGAAGGTTGACTGTGTTCTCTAGGTCTTGCTTTCAGTTCTGATGAGTCAATAGTAAGGCCTAATGGGCCCTGTATAAACTGAATATGCACTATAGAACATGCTCCAGACTCCTCTGCAGCATATCCAGTTTCCTGGGCAGATGTTCAGAGGGTTCCCCCAAAGGTAGAAAAATTCATGTGTCCAATATAATGAAGGTTTGAAAATGCAATCTTCTATGCTTCATTTGCTACGTAAAATTGCCCGCAGTTCTCCAGAGGATTCATTAACAGAATAAAATAGTCCCTTTATCCATATTGGTGCTAAAGAACATTGTTATCACTATAAGGTTGACTTTGATTCATTTCTAATTAGCATTGCTATGTGGGGCATGCAGACTGTGATAAGAAGGATGCTCTGCCCCACCTTGTGTCAAAAAGTAGGATGATATCGAAGGAACACATGTATTTAAATACAGTTGCTGTTGGTTTCCCTGGTTCTGTTTTTCCCTGAAGCCTGCTGGCCTTTGAGATTAACCTGGATTGTCCATTACACATGTGCCCTGGCCATTCGCATGGCCGGGTCATAACCCAGGCCATGCAAATAGCCATGTGTGGTGCATGTGTGGTGGCCTCCAAAATGGCCACCACCACTGGTGAAAGAGCCGGAACAGCCCCCAAACTGGCTGAAACTGAAACAGGCTGAAACTTCAGCCCCCAAACAGGCTGAAGCCCTTAGAAGACTGGAGGGAGGTTGGCGGGGGGAGAGGGAAATGGCAAAGATCCCCCCTGCAGCCGTGGCAGAATCCCCTCGAGGCTGCTGGAACCGGCGGTAAATGTTTAAATATTTTTTAAACTTCAGAACCCACAAACTGGCTCAAGTTTGAGCCATTCTGGGGGGCTGTTTGGGAGCACAAAAATGAACATGCCCCATTCAGTGTGAGTCCAGTTTGGACTCGAGCCAAACCAGGCAAACTGGTTTTGTGCACACCTCTATATTACACTGCTCATGGAAGCATACCACTCATATGAGCTGTTTTTTCATTGGAGTTAACCCGATGCAGTAACATCAGCACAAGCTCTAAGGGAAGCTAGACTGTCCTTAGAGATGTAATTATTTAAAAAGAAATTGCACTGTCCCCAGGATTGTGGTTTTATTGAAGACAGTAGTTTAAAATGCAATAAAAATAATAAAAGAAGGTGCATATGGCCCACTCCAAAGATCTGCTTTATAAAGCCTCCTAATAGTGTCATATCAGGCAAGGCTTCTTAAACCACAGCTTTCTAGGGAGGGGGTCTCAAGAGATAACTTTTCGTAGATATTATACAACCCAAATCTATTTACTTCTGGGGGATATTTTAATTCACTCAGTTTTTCATAGGTCTTTTAAAAAGAATTCTATAAGAATAAACCTTCTAATTTAGTAACAGCTTGAGACTCTGGTGCTTTCCCCCCATTTTGCTCCACACCACATTTCTGCTTGGTTACATGGACATGGTAACACATCAGCTCATAGCCTGATGTTCTAGGTTACGTGGTTTCAGTTAGGTTACGGGGCATATAAGCACTTGCCATTTCCCAAAGGATTGTCGGATTTGTCGTCTTCTCATTTGGTGATAAGAAACTGTTCCAGTGGGGGTTCCCATACCCAAACAAATCTTGGCTGAAAATTGTGTAGAAACATGGGGCATTTCCAACAGCAGGCTATGATCACCAGCAGGCTCATGACGTAGCTGGCATTGTGGGGACATGCTGATTGTGAGAACTACCAATTCCAGGGGTGCAGACAGAAGGAAAGATTGAGGAACAACTCCTCACTTACACTTTTGAGGGGGAGAGGGAAGAAATATTTGGAGAGGGGCAAAATATCTTCTGGGGATTAAAGATATGGGCAGCACCCTGCCAACCAAGAACGGGGTGCACCAGCTGGCTCCATGAGACCCATTAGCCTATCTTCACTGCTTGAGAAGACGGAGCGGTTCCATGGCTACTTAGAATTGTGTCATCACTGTAACAATGCTTCTCCCATTGGGAATGATAGGAGAATCATCACGACAGCAAGGATACAGTTCTTTAGCCATGGAGCCTTTCCATCTTCTGTAGCAGCAAAGGCAGGTTGTGTGGCCTCAAGGAACAGGACACATGCCCCACTCTTAGATTGATGGGGCACTGCCAGAATGTAAGCCATGGGTTCTTAAGTTTGGTGGAGGGGTTAGTAAAATGAAGGGGGAACGTCTCAAATGCTCAGGGTGGGATCTGCACTGCTGACAGATCTGCTAGGTGCCTAGATTTAAGGGCACACCATTTGGGTGTTTGCAGTAGAATTTAATCCTGTGATAGTATAAATCACAAGATTCACATGTATGGGATCTGTATGGAGGCACAGGTTCATACAGTCAGTACTTCCATAAAATATTACAAAGCAATTTTCTGGGGTTCGCCAATTGCCTCTACTGGGACATGACAAGAAAACAGGAAAAGAACGTCAGCAACAAAGCAGATTAAGTATGCCTGAAATACAGCAATGAGGTTGGTGATTAAAGCACAGGGACCTGAGAGTGCAGAGCACATTGCAATATATATAAAAGGAGTATCATTTAGATATTTGTATTCAGTGCTGAAGAGTAAACTGATTTACAGTTGCTGGCAGAGTCAGATTAATTTTTATTACATGAACTGAGATCCTGAAATCCCATTAACCTCAGGGGCAAGATAACTGCTCATAATTTGTGAAAAATATAGCTTTTAAAGCAACCTGTCCAAAGTGAGTCAGTTTTTTGAGCCACTGCAGAAAGTAAAATCTAGATGCACAACTGGTTGGTTTGATTAATTTCACCCAGCACGTAAGCTGAAGCTGCATCCCCTGGCTCTGTTCCCTAATCAAATAAGTGTGGGAGCTGATGAAGACAGGAAGGCTCCCTGCAGCTCACAGCTAATGGGCTAACCCAGCTTCCTTCCTGAACACAGTGCCTTTAGGGCCTCAAACCCAGGTGAGCCCATAGTGAGCACTGGATATCATTTCCCCAGCCTCCATAAGCTAGCTCCTCTGGGGGCCCAAGATGTCACTGAAGCACAGCTGGGGCTCACTTACCCTGAGGATACTCCCACTGAGACATTTCCCTCAATAGACTCTCATGGTTGAACTGCTTCTTTGGTCTCAAGACATCACCTGTTGCAGCTGCAGAATAGGGGTGTGTGAGCCAGGCTCAACGTCAAAGGAGTAATTTAATACTTACAATTGCAAGCCATGGTTGTGGTGGGGGAAACTGTGGGGACACATCGGGAGCATCCCAAACCCCCACCGGCCTCACCTTGAGTAGCCCAGGCTTGCAGCAGCTCAGTTTGGGCCTTCTTCGGCCCAGTATGGGCCTCTGTGCACACGCAGGGGCCATTTTAGTGACCTCCATGCAGGTGCAGAGGCCATTTGCGTGACAGTGGGAGAAGCAGCAGTACCATTGATTGTTCAAAAATTGCCAGTTTTCTCCAGCATCAGGGCAGCCTTGCAGCTCTGACACAGCCCTGGCACAAAACGCTCTGGTTCCATTAGAGTGTGTATCATATCAGTCTTTGTTTGAGTTCTGTTGGCTGCCCTGGGAACAACATTGTTGACAGTGCAGGGCATACATTGCTATAGTTAAACAAACAAATAAAATGTAGTCATAATACCACACATTTGTTCCTAACGTGGGGTAAAATTCTCTTTATGCCTTGGCAGAACAATACAGATGGCCAGGTTTTCTAGAACGAGAGAAATCCTGGAGTAGTTTGGTGTTTCTTTTTTTAACTTTAACTTTATACACTTTTAGTACTATTTAGGAGAAACTTAACCCCCCTTGTTACAACCATATATGGAATATAACCAATTCAAAATGAATATTAGAAGCAGAATGAAGGCGTTAACAAAGGATGAAACACATGATACGCTTTACTGGATCCAGAGACTGAGGCATCTGGTTAGTTGCAGAGGGGTACATCACAATAGATTGCCTACTACTGGTGTAGAGGAACATACTGGGGCTATTCTCACGAGCAGCAAAAATCGGGCTAGGAGAGCCCAGTGGCTTACAAGCGGCTAGCTCGCTTTTGCAGCCCTCCCCTAAACCCGGGTTTGTGGAGCAAGCGCTCCGCAAACCCAGGCTTCCCAATCACGAGTAGCTGCAGCGCGGCTCCGTACCATGGCTACTCATGAGTAGACCCCTGGAGGGGAGGCGAAAAGCTGCCTCCCAGCTCCGGGCATCTTCCCAGTATGCCCTGCACTCTTATGTAAGGCATACTGGAGCTTCCGGGGGCCACGCAGCCCCCGAGCTCCCCAGCCCCCGCCGGCTCCATCATGGAGCCGGCAATCATGTGGGTGTCCAATCCGGCCACCCAGGGCTCCTGCTCTGATCGTGAGCAGGGAGAGCGGGCTTAGCCCGCTCTCCCTGCTCTTCTGCAGAAACCGGGTCTCACTGATTGTGAGACCCGGCTCACGATGTGGTCCAAGGAGATGCGGAGCCGTTACCATGAAGCTTACTGATTGTGCAGTCACTATTTCCCACTGTAACTTACTTCACAGGGTTGTTGTCAGTATAAATTGGGATGGAGACAACCTTGTAGTGTGTACTGAGCTCCTGGGAGGAAGGGTGGGTTAAAACTGTAAATTAAATTGTTGGATAGCTACTCTTCTAGCAAAGGGGTTTGACAACCTGAAATATTCCAGATATTGCTGAACTGCAACTCCCATCATCCAAAGCTATCATTTATTGTGTCTGGGGATGATGGGAGTTTTAGTTCAGCCACATCTAGAGTACCACAGGTTGGCAACCCCTGTTCTAGAGGATAACCGCTATTTTCTCCATACACGGAGCTCCAATTTCCCATTATTTTCCTCTGGCAAGAAAAATAATACTTAAAAATCACATGCTTGTTCCTGGGTGAAGAAATATGCACTACTGCTTTCTTTTTAAAAAGATATGTAAATAGAAATGACACACTCTTTAGTTAATCTAATTCAAATAAATGATACAAATCAAGCTATAAATTCATGTAGCCTTCTCTGTGTAACTCAATTTCAATAAAGACATTGGCATAAATCTCTCTTTTTGCTGATGCATTTGGGCCCATTTCAATTAATCAGCAAAAAAAAAAAAAAAATCATCCAGAAATTACTTGAAAGGCTTCCATTTATACTGAACAAAATTTCTGTTTAATCAGGAATGCTGGCAAATGCTTTTTTCTCCTTTCACCATCAGGAACCTCACCAGAGATACATTTTAAGCATCCCAGCCGGGCCATTGCAACTGCTAATATCATGTGACAGCATAAATATGAAGGTTATTAATATTTTAGAAATCTAATTTTCTCTACATTATAGCTGTAATGAATTCTGATATGACTTAGGTGCCACCAATTGCAGATTGTGACATCTCAAACGCTGAGCAATCAGCATGGCTGATTGGATGCGTTTTAAGTTTGAATATGCTCGAGGCAGTTGATTTACGGTGTATGCCGTTCATTTTGTAAGTAGGGCTGTGAAGAAATGTCCTTAATTTCTGTCGTGTGTGTGAGTGTTTGTGTGTGTGTGTGTGTGTGTTTTCAATTCTCTTTTTGGAGAAATAATTTCCTAAGTACGATTTTTCAGAAATTTCTTAATTTCTAAAAGAGGCCAGCACAGACTGTGCATGCCTGGTTTCTCCTGAGAGGAACTCATGAAACATCTGGGCTTTGATTCCCCTGGTGCAATGTTGCCAGGACAACACTCATCTCACTTACTCCTTCCCTGTTGCCACTGCCATGACAATGGAGATGGTGCTCTCTCCTGCTCCCTGAAGCCGGCTTGCAATGATCTCATCAGCTGGCAGGGGAGAAAGGGTGGTGTAGCCACCCTCCTACAGATCATATGTATAGCTGCATCAAGTTTATTTTTGTGTGGTGTTTTATTGATGGCATGTGCTCTCCTGTGTATTGGCTAGATACCACACCAAAATAATATTGAGGCAACTATACAAATATACAGTAACATCCATATTGCATTTTGCCACTTTTCATCAATGTGTACATACACCTCAGCAATGTAGAGGGTGGGAGACATGAATTAAATGAAGCAGCTGAAAGCTGCTGCAAACTGCACATATATGCAAATACAGTGCTCTGTACACAACTTAGAAATAAAGAATGGTAAAACTGAGCATTTTTAATGTATTGGTTCCACTTTAGAAACAAGAACAGGAAACCCAGCATTCCAAGAGCAGTTGAGAAATTTGGCTAAGGACCATTTCAGAAAGTTGCCTAGCTGCTACTTGACCACTTGCCTGTCTAAAACCATAACATCTGCCTCTGACCCTTCTGCTGCTCACCTACCTGATCTGGCACTTGATCCCAGTTTGTGTTGACCATATCTGGTGCCTCTGGCCCCTCCCTATGACCCTCATCTGTCTGCTAAATGGTCAGACTCTCCCAGCAGCAGCCTCCCTCCCTGTCAGTTTCTGCCTTCCCTTTCCCAACATACTTTTCTTCCCAGCTCTTCTCCAAGGGTCTTTCAACTTTCTCGAATTTCCTAAAGTTACTTTGTTTCCAACTTGCTATCCCACTGGTGGGGTAAAAATCCCATCACCTTATCAGCCCACAGGCATTATATGCTTCCTGTCTCATGCTTTTATTGTAGTGTATAAATGGTTAAACTCATCCATCTCTCTATCTGGAGGTTTGTGAGCTGTGAATCTTCATCTTTAAAGTGTGCAGGGCATGTTAACAGCGGAAGGGGAAAAGCAAATCACCCCTGTTTCCTCCTTTCATCACTTCCTGCAAAGTGCAAAAACCCATTGTGCTATGTGCTCTTCATTTTTCATTACTATGAGGTGATAATTATAACTAAGATTTCACTGTCATAAACTTTTTGCACTTAATGATAATTTTGAATAAATGTGTTGTTTCTCCTGAGTCATCTAAACTGACCTAAATGTATTTTTAATCAAGTGTTGCTCTGAACATCTCTAACATAAATATTTGGGAGTATGAATCACTGGCTAAATCAATAGATATATAATTGTATTGCAGTCAATCATATAATCAGCTTAAAAAATAGCCAATGAAATAAAGATGTCACAACCAAAGAAAATGTTGATGTATTACAATAGTCTTTTCTTGAGCTAGAAAAATGTGATTTTTTTATTTAATTCAATGTAATAAGAATAACCTACTCTCAACATGGCATATGGGTTTGTTGTAAATTCTTAAGTCCTGGAGAACAATTAATCTTAGACTTCTTAAAAAAAAAACAACTTAATATACAATCAGTTTATTGAGCCTTTTATTATATTCATTTACATGAAGTTCATCAGTGGTATACAGATCCTCTTAAAATGTTTATTACCAGAAGGTGTTTGCGTACATGTTAATTATTCTCTTTCAAATTGTGCTTTAACCATAAAAAATTGTCATTAACTACCGACAATATTTGTTGATTACTGCTTATTTTATTGAGGCTACTTCCATGAACTGAGAACATTAATCAGTTAATTAGGTTGCAATTTCAATTAAGGCTTTGAAGCATTCATCAATTATTTGAAAGGAGTAAGAAACTAAGGGGATGATCTAGCCTCTCCCTTGCTTGTGGAAATGAGCATTTGCAGGCCTGCGCATGTGGAGGTGGATCTGGCAGGAGAAAACCATGTGCTTGTGGGGCAGAGGGGAAGCAACTTGCCTAGGGAGCAAGAGGCTGTCAGTTGGAAGCCCCGCTGCTATGTTTCCCAGACTATGGGAAACACCTGTATCAGGCAGCAGCGATATAGGAAGGTGTTGAAAGGCATCATCTCATACTCCATGGGAGGAGGCAATGGTAAACCACTCCTGTATTCTTCCAAGAAAACAAAATGCCTCTGTGGTTGCCAGGCATCGACACCCACTCGATGGCACAATCTTTCCTTTCCATGGGGGAAGAGAAGGGAGTTGAATATGAAATTGAACGTGAATGGAAGTCGTTTTGCAAGGAAACATTGGAGGCGCCTTATGGTCAAACTTGTCTGTCCATTTTCATGGTAAAATGGAACCCCAGATTCAGAGCATTTCAGGAAAATGGAAGTTATCTGAATGAGAATGCAAAGCTCTTGTTGGAGACGTGACTGCTATTGCACCAATTGCGGTGGCGGCAAGGGCAGGCACTGTGTAGAGGTGGTGGCTCACAATACCTGGCCAGTGACCCCAACAAAAGTGCCTCACACCCAGCAGCAGCTGCATGCCTTTTGCTCCTTCAGCTGATATGCAAAGTGCCATCCTGCCTCCTGCTGAGCCCACCTCTGCTTTCCAAACTGGAGTCCACGGACACTGTCCATCTTCCCTCTCTCCCCTTGCTGGAGTCCCTTTCTCAGGCTGCACTCTGCCTGCTCGCCACACCCAGCTTCACTTCCAGCCCCTCTCTTGCTGCAGCAGGGATAGGTTCCCTCACTCACCTGTCAGTTGCTCACTCCCCCCCACCCAACCCACACCGCCTTTGACTGCTGCAGTGCGAGGGAGACAGTGAGTCATTCACATGACCAGTCCTACAGGGGTAGGACAGGGCTACCTCAAGTAGGGCTGGTCATGTGCAGCACTGGGATTGATCTCAATCCTGGCAGCCCTGCTTTCAAACCCGGGCTAAAAGTGAGGTAGGAGGGTGAGTGTGCACCTCCTACCTCACTCCCAGGTCATGTGGGCACTTAGGCTGCCAGCAGCTCCTCACAGGCTGCCAGAAGCCATCTTTTCCATAGGGCCAGAGGGAAGGAGCTCCTGGCAGTAGGAACTTTCCCAATTCACTGCACCGCTCGCATGGTGCATTGTGGGATTCCTGGCAGTCCAGTTTCATTCCCCTTCAGTCCTGTGCACTTTGACACGTGCTGCCATGCTGCTCATCAGGGCATGTGGTCAGCAGAGCCCTATTCGGGCTCCAATCATGAGGGGAAGGGCTGATAGATTCCTGCTTATCTCCCAGCCCCAGCTCTATTGGTTGTGAGAATGACCTCAGTAAATAACAGACAGATGGGCAAGTGAGTGAGGGCGCTCATTCCTGCTGCTGGAGCCACTGTTCCAGTGCTGCCAACACTGAGACTGGCATGTGAAGCCAGATGTGGCAAGCATGCAGATAGTACCTGGAACTGAAAGAAGGAAGAGGAGCAGCACTGAGTGCAAGGACAGCAAAGCATACTTCAGAAAGGGGAAGCAAGTGAGAGAAAGAGAGTGGAAGGGCGACGGGGCCAGTGAAACAAAAGAGATGGGAAGAGGGCAGTGGCAGAGAGGAAGAGGGGCAGCAGGCAGGTTGACACCTGTGGTGGTGGGGGGCAAGGGTCCACACTCGCTGCCCCATAGCACACTCCTCACCTGAGGCCATTGCCTGATTTTGTCACATGACAGAGGCACCCCTTCTCACACTTCTGCAGGGAATCATGTGGGTACCCCTGGAAATATGAACATAGCTTTTGAGATATCACCAAATGCTATATTGAAGCACACAAGGCTTTCTATGGCTGGAAGAGCACAGCAGAGAGGACCCAATTTGGGATGGCACCAGACTACAGGCTACAGGTGTGAGTGAGGCTGCAAAATTAATCTTTGAGATTAGTTGACATACACATTGCCTAGGAGCTAGATAGTGCCCTTCTTTTGAAGTTCAACTGCAATAGGAATAATTTGTAAGTACCTGTTCTGCTAAAGCAAATGTAGAATTCCCTTGAGCAGGATGAGCCCAAGATTTCCTTCTGTCTTGGGTGAAATAATATTTTACTATCCCTCATTGTTTCATTGAATGTGGAATAGCCTAAAAATAGTATGATAAATGATCCAAAATGGACTATCATTTTCATTCTTAATGTCTGCCACTTCCTTATGTCTCATGCTTTACCACTGCATCCATGCCCTGGACAGCTGATGGAAATCAGAAGACTCTACATGGAGATCAGATGGCTTCCATTCATGGGCTGGTTTGTATATTTTTCCAACCCACCCACTCATATGATTAGGTCATGGGCATGCCTTGAGTGCATATGTTCTCCCCTTGCCCCACACCAACACATTGTTCGTTAATCACTTGGGTCAACTAGGTACTCTCTGATAATCCTATATGATTAGGGAATGGCATGCTGGGTGTGTGTCTGTGTTTGTGGGGCGAGGAGATATAAGTACTCTTGACATCTATGGGGTAGGCCATTCTCCTGGAATGCTAGGGATATTAATCAGCCAAACCGCCCAGAGACAGATGTTTGGGTGATGTGCTAATAGAATAGAATAGAATAGAATAGAATAGAATAGAATCCTACTAAGCTGTTTCTGTGGCTGTTTCTTTTGCCCCTCCCAAAAGTGCAGGTGGTGGTTCCATCTCCAAGACAATTATTCACATATTCCTTTTAAGATGTTATATCCTGCCTTTTGACACCATATAGAGATGCCTAAGACAGTTTATAGTCAAGTTTTAAAAGCATCAAGAAATCAAGTGAAAAACAAAAGAGACATTTCTATAGCTAAGTCACATGCCCTGGAATTTTGGCACTGCAGTCAGCTACCTAGTCTTCATCCTTGCCCCTGGGAATTTTTGCTCTTATTATGATGAAGTACCAACAGTGTATATGGCACTTTAAAGAGTTTACCAAGCAAACCGTAGGCAAGTCTCTGCTTCTTAGTGGGATTCCGCAACTCTTCGCTTCCCTCAAGAGTCCTTGGGTATCTCACCCAGCCTTCATATACTTTTTATGTAGAACTCAGTAGGCAGATGAAAGAGTAAGAATGTTAGTGAGGAAAAGAAAGAATGACATTTTGGTTAGAAGACCAGTGAAGGGGAGTAGGAGGGTTTGTGTAACACAAGTCTGTACATGTTTTCCAGGCTTTTACTTTGTTCTCCTTTCAACCCATCACTGTGTAGAAATCCCGTGAGAAATTTCCCCACCCTTATCAAAATTCTTGCTTCCATGAAAATTCCCCCACTACTATGCATACCTTGGCCCTTGGTTCAGCCCAGAAGTTTTGCTTCATCGGATACACATTGCAAACACAGGCTAGGGTTTGTGCAGTGCACCATACAGCACTGGTGGAGAATGAATGATCCAGTGTGCACTTCAGCACCATAATGCACAACAAACTGGTCAAAGATTTCCCTTGAAGGGCAAGAACTTCTGCTTACCATCACCATGACACATTTTTATTCAGTCATTTTAGAGGGTTAGTCCATATAATATCATTTCTTTATTTTAACATAGAAATCTCAGGTGGGCCTGGGCAGTGGGAAGTCCTGGAGAATACTGCCCTCGCTCTCCCCACTGGCACAGAAGGAGCCCATTCAGCAGCTGCAGCCCCACTCTAAGCATAGTGAAGATCACTGGTCTAGAGCCTGAGCAAGGTCAGGAAAGGATCTAAAGGAAGATATATTGGTTTAACCTTCAAAGTTTTTAAAAAGATATTCCACCAGCTAGCCAAAAAAAAAAAAAGGCTTTCATGGTGACTACCAAGAACTTAAAATATCAAATATAACAATGCAATTGTACAAACACAACATATTATACCCATAACAAAACAAAGCAGCAGATCAATCATCAACAGCCTCCTGAAATGACATTACAAACCACTGTAAGTCTAAGTGGGCTTAACATGCTTCACAAATGCATGTTCTTCATTTGATGATGGTGTCATTAAAACAAATTCTCACACTTGTATCCAGTTGGAGGATAAAGAAGCAGCATGCTTGGAGTTTTCTCCCATTTGGTCCTCTTAACAGTTCTGTGAGCTATTGTGTCTAAGTCCATCCAGTGACCTCCATGATGGAGCAGCAAGTGAGACTGTAATTGATGCTGTCTCCTGACTTGGAGAAATATTACAGCTTTGCATACAATAGAACATTCACTGTTGAAGCATAAGCCTCCAGTTATAGTGTAGCAGTTAAATCCAGAGCGCAAGATGAAGCTCTTAATCTTGCCACCAACAGCACAACAGAAGATAATTTTTCATGTTTCAACAATGATTATGTATCGGAACACCAGATATGCTCATCAAGGCTTTTTCTTCCCCTCTCTTTCTGTTTGAAACATCACCATAATTGTCTTTCTTTTGCTGGCTATTGTTCTGACATATAACACTGCTGCTGGACAAAATTCCTGCTACTGGTGATTGCTGAAAGATGCTTAATGGTCAGTCGCGCTAGCACTGCTTCTTCAACAGCTCAGGCTTTTAAAATGGCTGTTTCTTTCCATATTTCTTGATGACCTTTTCATGACATTCTGTGCCACTAACTGTATGCAGCAAAAGCAATCCCAGCATCAGCCTCCTGTCCAAGTTGTCATCCTTACTTTTCCCATGCATGAGTTCTTGGCTTGGCTGCTTTCCAAAAGATGAGAGAGAGAGTGCAAGAGAGCATTTTGCTGAAAACCAAATCACTCAGTAGACCTTCAAAATGCAGCCCACTCATTTCCTTGCACATGTTGGAATTTTAACAACCACTCTTTGGAATGAATGTGCCTCTTGAAAAACTCATTTGTCATGTACCCAGGGCCTGTGGAAAGTGGCAAGCAAAGGTTGGATGGGCTTGATGGCTAGTGCTGATGTTCTGGCCCTGTAAATAAGTGCAGATAATCTTTTCCTAAGACTCAGCCCCAAATTGATGCCCTTTTGGCAGCAATTCATAATCATGCCTTGGATCATGCTAAAACCTCACAGGCAATCATTTCAGCACAGAAACTGGAATCTCAGAAAACAAATAGATCCCCACCACCACCTGTACATAAAAAGGCATTTTAAATCTCATGAAGCTGGTTCTGGTTGCCACTGAGCTGACTACAGTGTATGCAAATATGAAGTGATGCATGCAAATATTCATTTTCGATGATATATGTATATAACTGCTCATGCAAATGAATTACCTGTGCAAATGTTATCATGTCTGAAAAGGGCATTGGCAGAAGCAGTGCCAACTTAGGTGAGGGAGTGTTGGCTCCTTTAAATGAGGTGCCAACTTAGGTGAAGGAGTGTTGCAGGATACAGAGTTGTCATTCCAGGGAAGAAAAACAACAACAATCCCAATTCGGAACATTTTTAGGAATTAGATGCAAGGGCTAGCACTTTTTTAAAATGATATAGATTTGAGATGATTGACCAGAATACTTAAAAATTTCAGTTCCCCCCACTTGTAAGTTTTTAGATCCCATTAAAATAGGCCTGTAGTATTTTCAAAGTCAGAAGAGAAATATGACTAAGGACTGATGCACACATGCATGTGCATCACTTTCTTTCTGCATACTTGATTACTGTACACTGGAAGCAACCTGTTTTCTTATGCTTTTAATAGTATGTAAGATCCTTTTAATGATTTTAGCTGCTTGTTTTATGTGCTGCCTGAGTAACTATTTTTCTGGTGGTGTCACTGGGGTTTTGTTTTCTCTGTGTGGCATTTTATTACTTTTATTGATTGTTGATGAGAATCTTGATGGCATTCTCATCAAAGGTGGAATATACACCTAAAAAATAAATAACAAACATCAAGGGATGACTTGCTTGAGTGAATCAGCCAACACAGGAAAGTGGTATATACATATTTGTCATGTTTGTATCCATCATATGTGTATGTTTGGTTGCTCTCCTCCTCTGCTCTGCCCAGCTTGTAGGTCTACTTTTTAAAAGAATTTTTTTTCAGTGCAAGAACTGCTTATGGGTGGTGCTGGCGGGGACACCTTAGTATATGTTTTAAATGTAAATCAACATATGTTACAAAAGTTCATACTTGTGCATTATAGTGACTAAGGGCCTGAGCTTGGAGTTTCTTAATTAAGTAATCTTGTCTCTGCCATGAACTTAGGCAAGTCACTTGCTCTCAGTCTCATCCCCCCATTGCTACATATGGGATAGTAAAAATCCCATATGTAGGGGTGGGGGGATGAGACTGAGTAAGCTGGTACTAACCAACTTACAGGACCAACTTAAATTTGAAAGTGCTATATGAACATTTGAAAGTGCTATATGATTGCTAAGTATTATTATTACAAGTCTCCAATACCCTATTCACACCAGCAAAATGACCTTCTAAGAGGTTTCAATGAAACATTTTGTTCCCTGGGGAATTATTTATTGTCTCACAAAGTAATATGATGAATTCAAGCTTTCTCAGTACATAGAGGGTCAGTCACTCTCTCTATATTTATTTCTCCTAGGCGTACCTGTTGCTAATCCCATGTGTGGCAGCTCTCGCGAGAGTTTGCGAGCAGCTACTGATTAGTGATGGGGACGGGGGAGAAAATAGGGATGCCGGATGTTGGCGGTGGTGGGCTGCCCAGCTGGAGGTAGCATGTGGCAGCAGGATGGCCCAGCCACGGGGAGCAAGCAGCAGCGGGCCACTCGGCTCGGCAGGAGCAGCAGCAGGTGGTGGCGGGTTGGCCTGTCTGCTGGGAGCAGTGGGTGGTGGCAGGCTATCCAGCCACCAGGAGCAGGTGGCAGCAGGCTGCCTGGCTGGCGGGAATAGGCAGTGGTGGGCAGGTGGGTGGGAGGGAGGAGGTGGTGGGCCGGCTTTCCGCCTGGCCCGCCAGCCAGAAATTGCCAGGTGGTGGGTGGTGGGGCAAGAAGAAGCGGGCTGGCCAGCCACCAGCCAGAAACCACGGGTTGGACAGGCAGCAGAAGCGCAGATGCTCTGCACCCAGCCCAGCTAGTTAACTATTAATTATTATAATAATCAATAGCAAAATACAAAGTGCTGGTTATTACCTTTAAAGCCCTGAATGGCTTTGGTCTGGGTTACCTTAGAGAACGCCTTCTTCTGCATAACCCCTACTGCATGTTAAGGTCATCTGAAGAGGTCCGTCTTCATTTACCACTGGCACATCTGGTGGCAACTCAGAAATGGGCCTTCTCTGTAGCCACTCCTGGGCTCTGGAATTCACTCATGGCTGAAATCCATAATCTAAGTTCATTATTGGCCTTCAGGAGAGTCCTTAAAATTTATTTGGCCTGGCCTTCCAGGGTTTTTAAACTGTTATAAATGTTTTAATTGTTAATGGTTTTATGTTGTTTTTACATTTTCCAACTTTAACTGTTAATTGATTTTAGTAGTTTTTACATATATATATTTCTTCTTCTCTTAAATGTACCCATCACTAATCCCATGTGTGGCAGCTATTGTGAGAGTTTGTGAGCGAGCTACTGGGGGAAAAGCGAATGGGCAGGCTAATGGCCGGCCGGCCGAGAGAAAGTGGTGCTGGAAAAAGCGGCTGGAGGAGGTGGGGAACTGGCGGCATTGGGGGGAGCAGTGGCGGGGGAAGCAGGAAAGCAGTGGGAAAGTGGCAGCCAACATGGGCTGAGAACAGGGAGGAAGCTGAGGTGGAGGGAAGGGGAGAGGGGGGAGGGCCAAGTGGGGGGGGGGGAGCCAAGAGGGATGGAGAGGGCCGAGAATGAGGGGGAAGGAGTGGGGAGAACTAGAGGCACAGATGTTCTGTGCCCAGGCCAGCTAGTTTTAATGTAAACTGCTATGAGCCCCTTTTGGAAGGGTGGTATAGAAATCAAACAGACAGACAAACAAATATCATCATCACCATCCTTAATAATAATAACTAGCTGGGCTGGGCACAGAGCATCTGCTCCCCCGCCAACCCACTTCTCTCCCTGCCCATGTGGTTTCTGGCTGGCCTGCCACCTCCTCCTGCCCTCTCATCGGCAAATTCTCAGTGGCTGGCCCAGCCCGCTGCTGCCTGTTGCTCCTGGCGGCCGGATGGCTTCACAACAGTTACCCCTGCTAACTGGGCAAAGAGGCACCTTTTAACATGGTGATTCTCTTTATTTAGCAGGGGGAGAGTAACTGGCCCTATCCACCCCCAGCACCGTACTTCCAGTGACTGTTGCTGGTGTCTATCTTATGTTTCTGTTTAAATTGTGAGCCCTTTGGGGACAGGGATCCATTTTATTTATTTGTTATTTCTCTGTGTAAACTGCCCTGAGCCATTTTTGGAAGGGCGGTATAGAAATTGAATGAATGAATGAATGAATAAATAAATAAATAAATAAAAATAACATGGGCAAGCTGCCCCATATCATGAACCAGGAGGGAAGAAAAAGCAGTCACTAGGGAAAATAATGGCACTGAATAGGATCAGGAATGGTAAATATTCATACCAAAGTATTCTTCCATTTTCATTGTTCCAGAATCACTGCTTTCAACCTCAAAAATGCAAAGTGGAGAATTTTGGTGCAACCAAGTATTTGTATTAGTAAAAGGGGGCAGCAAATATTTTAGACATATTGCTTCGGCATGCTCCCCCCTCCCATTAAACTATCTTGCCAGTGCCTTACCCTACACACAGCAGGTACAAAATCATAACTGTCAAAGTGAAGAGATGGAATATTTTGCTAGCCTGATGACTGTAAGAAGGAACAGGGGAGACTGAGCTGCCCCATAGTCATTATTTCTGCATTTTCACATAAGATTAAATGCACTTAGTGGTCATTTCCTTGAGGCACAGGACAGACATGAATTTGTGCCAAATTCCTGATGCAGTTTGCACGTTAATGATGAAAAGTGTTCAGGTGTCGTACATAATTTAATACACTAAAGCATAAAGCATCTGTTCAGTATGGTCAGAATTGTCTTTTGTCTTCCAAGTATGCATTTCTCACTTCTTGGAGCTAAAAAAAACCCATGGAGATAAACTCAGATTCATTTAAGGCAATGAACAGGTGTTAGAGTTTATTACAGTCCTTATCAATTTTAGAAAAGTTCTATGGTTTTGTCTATTTTTTAAAATTAAATAAGGCAACTTCTCCTCTGCCATTTATTCAGTCCTCTGCATGGTCTCTGCAATACATAATTTCCATAGTGTTCTATAAATAAAACCCCTCCATAAATTCTTCATAAACAACATGCTTCTAAATAAGCTTGTGAATACAATAAGGATTTATTCTTATTGTTTCTCTCAATAAGACGACACCACCCTGCCTGTTGTCATACCACTTGCTGATTGCCTTTTTAAAGGATGCACTATGATGAATACACAAATTATGTGAAATGTAGTTGAAGGCTCCGACTCATTAACAAAGGAAAAGCATACAAGTCTTCCATTCCCTGCAACTTTGCACTATGTCTGGATGTACAGAGCAGAGTATACTGCTCATAGATTCAGGAGCAACAAGGGTTTAGCTGCCAGGATACTGAGTGGCAAGGAGAACATTCTAATATCAGAGCCAGAAATTTAAAATGCAGAAAGAGCAGGAAGGAGCTGACTCTCTTCTGCCTACCATCCCCTGCTAACATGGCAAAGAGGCACCTTTTAATGTGGTGGTTCTCTTTTCTTTAGCAGGGGGAGAGTAACTGGCCCTATCCAGCCCCAGCACAGGACCTCCAGTGACTGATGCTGGTGTCTATCTCATGTTTCTTTTTCAATTGTGAGCCCTTTGGGGACAGGGAGCCATCTTATTTATTTATTTATTTATTATTTCTCTACACCCTGAGCCATTTTTGGAAGGGCGGTATAGAAACTGAATTATTATTATTATTATTATTATTATTATTATTATTATTATTATTATTAAATAAATAAATAAATAATTCCCTTCTTAAAAATCATTGTAACAGGCCCTGAGTTCTCAGCAATCAGGGGCAGCACCAGGAAAAAAAGAGGGGGCACAGAAGGGGCAAAGAGCATTCTAGGTGGGTGAACTGTGTCCCACATGGAGAGAAACAGAATGAGGGGCGGCTGGGGAGGGCAAATACTTTTCTGAGAAGGTGCGTTCCTCCCCTTGTTCACCCTGGAGCCACTCTTGTCAGCAATTAAGGATGAACTGGGGACAGCTGGAGGCGGGCATCTGCAGATGACCTTAATGTGAGGTGGAGATCATGCAAAAGAAGGTGCCCTTTGAAGTTACGCAGGCCTAAGCCAATCAGGGCTCTCAAGGTAATAACCTAAACTTTGGGCCAGTTCAGACATTTAAACTGCAGTTAAAGCTAACAGAGCTTTTAACTGTAGAATGCCCAAACTTGGAAAACCTATCTTGAGGGCCTAAAGTTAACTCCATTATGCCCTGACAAACTCCAAATGGAACTGGAGATTTTCTCAGTGGTTCGCAGCTGATAACTGTGGTTATGCTGCCAAAATTATTACAAAGCTATTGCAGTTATTACGCCCAAAGGCAGACTCGTCCCTAACCGTAGTTAAGCACCCATTTCCAAACTCCAAACATAGAAGTGGCGGGGCAGACCCACCCGAGGACTCAGCTGCACCATATTTCTGGCACTTTTCACTGGCAACTGCCCCTCCTGTCACTCAAGCAGCTATGGAGTTGCCAGGCTACAGGGACGCCAACACCCCCCCATCCCGGACCGGTCATCCTGTCAAGTTGCTCAGCCACTCAGGGTGAGCAGTCATGGGTGTCCACAAGCACAAACATACAAAGCACAAGCCAGGGAACAAGAGGGGAAAGCCAAGAGGCAGTCCCAAGCAGGGGAGCTGGAGCAGCCAAGTTCTATTGTTCACAAAGAAAGGGTGGCAGAGGGGGGCCCAGCCCCTTGCACAGGGGGGATTTTTCCTCCCCAAGTCTTACTCATGAGAAAAACTGCCTGTTGGGCACGACTTGAGAATTTGCACGATGGTATTCATGTCGGCTGAACTGCCAGCCCTGCCCCACAGACCGCTCTCTCACAAGAGTGGCAGACTAAAAGAAGCAAAGGAGGATGCTCCATGTGGTAAAGCTGCGGGGACAGGCACTCGGGGAAGTGCTCTCCTGGTCGCTGTCAAACCCTGTGCCCTGCCAATCCACCCACCAATGTGGAGATGTGCACTTGTACCCACGGCACCCAACATGCAATGCGGCCATCCCAGGGTGACTGGAAACCAAGGCTCTTCTCTGTGGCTCTAGATCTATATATGCTGCAATGCCAGCCTTAACCCGGGGACTTTGAATGCCTGGAAGAGTCTGCTCTGCTGCCCACTGCCCACACCATCCTTGATTTTCTGAAAGGCAGACCCCCAGAAGGGGTTCCAGAGCAACCAAGTTATGTTTTTCATAAAAACACATAAAGGGTGGGGAAGGGGAGCCCAGCCCCTTCCAATTTTGGGGGTAGAAGCCCACATAGGCTAGTTCATGAGCAGGACAGGTCACTGAGGACAGTCTTGGGTCGGCTGAGATCCTTTTTCAATGAAACTGCGGGCCAACCCAGGGCGCAGTGGCCAGGAATGAGAGTGACAGCCCACAGAGACATCCCCAGACAGCTCATGAGATGGAACATCAGAGTGGAGAGGAGAGGAGAGTATTGCCCAGAAACAGCAGAACTGATTCAAGAGGGCAATCCATCACCTTCTCCACCTAACACTTCCCTCATGGAGCGTTGGGCGATGGGTGCTCTAGATAGAGTGAGGATGGTTTCTTGCTCACACCTGCAGGGACTGCCATTCTGGAAACACATTCCTAGTCTTGGGCACCATGGGCAAGCTGCTGTGATATCATGTCCCCTTCCTACCCGCATGTCCATGTGCACAGGTGTATCCTTTCCAATGTCCCAGAGCAGCCACCCCACACTCCAACATTGTCTGGAGAGCAAAGGGGCTCCCCTCTCCCATCCATCCCCACGCAAGCAGATCTGCATATGGCAGTAGGGTGGACTGGGAACCAGGAGTTCTGAAAAGGCCAAAAGCTTCGTGCCTGTGTCTATCCCTCTACCAACACCATACACGCACTAGGGGAAGAAGAAAGTGGGGATCTAGATGCACTCTGGGTTCCTGCAGGTCCGCATAGGGGAGGAGTGTAGGGGTTTGGGGGGGCATCTGTTCTGGTTTTTTTTATTACAAAGTGGGGAAGTGGGGCCTAGCCACTTGCCTGAGGGGTGTGTGTGTTTACAACCCTGGCTTCCTTATGAGGAGGGCCAACAGGATCAGAATCGCTTCAGTTCTTGGGGCGATATTTCCTCTGTGATGAGGGTGGCTACCGAAGCCCACACGGTCTCAGTGTCAGTCCTTGGGTGCTTTAGGTTGAGCTGCGTTGGGCAGGGGTATCCCAGAGACTGCTTTCCTGCTTCCAGAGATGGTGGCTGAGTTGGCAGGGAAACCAGCCCCCTGTCCAGCTGTCCACACCTGTGCACAGATGTGCCATTGCCAGCAGCCCCTGCAATCCACCCAGCTGCCCCAGGGTTGGGGGAGCAGAGGAAAGTGGCCTCTCCTGCGATTCACTGGGCCCTTGCATCTGCATGCAGTGCACAGACAGACTGGACCCAGGAACTTTAAAAGTTGAGCAAATGTTCAGTTCCATTGGCCAACCCCATGGCCACGCATGTGGCCAGGCCAGGGAACAAGAGGTGTGGGGGTGTCCTCCCGGGTGCATGCAATGCTGAAGAGGGATTAGGAGAGAGGGAAGTTTGTTTGTTTTTCTATTTTTCAACAAGGATAGTTGGGGGCCCCACTAGAGCAGTGCCCCCTTGTATTCCCAGCTGGTTAAATGGCCAGCTCAGCTCGTGAGCTGAAGGTCAACAGATGGGGACAAAGCCTTAATAGGCTCAGGCATATCTCCAATAGACTAGCCCTCTCATGATATTGTTAGCAAGCTGCTTGCAGCAGCTTAGTGATGGGTCTGGCTGGAGTGCTCTAATGAGGTCTACTCTTGCAACATCTTTCCTGGTCATGGGGGGACCAGACCCCACCCAGCATCCCTTCCCCTGCTCCATCTGCATATCCCATTCTGGTGAATGTGGGTTCTCCCCTCGCACCCCACAAAGGAAGCGGGATTCCACCCCTCCTGCCCCCAATCCCCCAGGGGACTGGAGTTTGTTTGGTGCTTTTGGGTGGTGGTGACAAGGCTTGCAGAAGCGGCGCTTGCCTTGTGGGGTATTTAAAGGGCTTTTGATGCACTTCCCCTGCCCAGGGCTGGCAGGGTGCTCCAAAAATGCATTTTCCTGCTTGGCACACCCCGCTGGAGATTTTAGCCAATCGTGGCTGAGCAGTTGATGCAGTGACGCTTTGCCCTCAGTCTGGCCACCGAGCTGGCTGGGATCGGGCTGGGAGGCCAAGCGGCAGGGAGTTGCTCACTTCTCCCGCTACTCAAGTTAGGCTAACTGCAGTTAGTTGTATGTCTGTGGTGCGAATTGGAGTTTGTCATTTTAACTCTGGTTATTGTTAACTGCTTTTTGTGTGTATGTGTGAACTGGGCCTTTGTATTTTCCCCAGAAAAAGATTGGCAGCCAGTGCAATTGTTTAAATACAGGCATAATGTGTGGTCTCTCCAGGTTGCCCTGGAGACTAATCTGGCTGCCGCATTTTTAACAAACTGAAGTGTCTAGACTACATACAAAGGCAGCCCTACATAGAGTGCATTGCAGTAGTTGAGCTTGGAAGTTATCAGCTGGTGCACCATTGCTTTGAGGTTGTTACACAAGTACTCATTCCTATATAATACTTGGTTTCCCCCACCTCTAGAGCTACCCCTTTCCACAGTCTCACAAAACTCCATCAAGCTTCAGCCAGGCCTGAAATTTATTTTCTGCTGCTCAGGATCTAACAGGAACTGTTAGATCTAACAGGATCTAACAGGATACAGTAAGTCTGTATCTTTCCGGTCTTTGCTGCTGTTTCTCAGCTTCCTCCACAACCTTCTTCCACTCTTCTCCCCAGTTTTTCTTCTCTCTTTTTCTCACCCAGCTTCTCTCACCCTCACAGCGACTTTCGGTTACCAAGGCAATCTGCTCCCTGCTCCCTACTGCTTTCTCCTAGGCATTGCTGGCTAGGCTAGGCTACACCTCTTTTAAAAGTCATTTTTCTTCTGATGGGGCTATGAAACTAGAAATAACCCTTGCTGCAAGAAAAACAGCATTAACAACAGTAGTTTGGGGTTGGAAAGGTGCCGGTAGTTCAGGGTTCTGCTTCTGCTTCCTACCCATTTTTGCTGCAGACACTTCATTGAATATTGGCAGAGCTCAGCCTGGGCCCTCCTGCCATCTTATATCTATTTCTAAAACAGCTAGAAATGTTATAATGATCCTAATGAATGTCTAACCAGAGCAAATGTAGTGAGAGGGAAGTACTGGCAAACTCAGGGTAACCCGCAGATATGTTGGTTTCACAAAGCAATAATGAATCTTCTCCTTCTTTATGTTTTGGTAATTATGCTGCGATTGGCAACAATGTGAATTAGTAAAACTGGCCATGAACAACCATCTTCAGTTCACAGGTGACCAGAGAGGAACTATTGATTGATTCCACATGATGCAGCCAAGAGCTATCACATGGTAACATTAGTTCCATATCAAAGTAGGGAGCAAGCAATAAATTGGCTCTTTGACTTATTACAAATCTCCAGAGTCTGCTGGCCAAGACTCTAATTGTGATTCCTTTGAAATCAGCTAAACTCCCATTAATTTCACTAATGGAAATTATAGCATCCCATATATTCTATAATTTTTATTTTTCTTGTCCATCAGATGCAGCATCGCTCAAACCAGCATGTTCAGAGGTTGCGTCGATGTAATGATCAAAGGTGCCTAATAATTCTCTTTAGTATGAAATGCTTAGTTATAATAGAAACAGATCATTTATATTCTACTCCCACTTCAGGTCTTCCTAATTATACCCTTCAGTCCTCTAAATATATAATTAATTACTTTCCTGGCCGGCTCCAATCTGTATTTGCTTAAGGATTTTTATTACATGAACCTCAGTCATCCACAATTCCTTGTTACACAAATTCATAGACTGACATTGTAGTAATCACATTGAAATGGAATTGACTTCTTGTTATTGGAATGTTTTGAATGTAGATGCTGTCTTTCTAAATAATGAAAAAATAACCTCTTAGAATTGGTCAAGTATGGAAGACATCTCACCGATGTCAAAACAGTTTCATTGGCTTTATGTGGATTTCTGGGTACAGTTCAAAGTACTGGTGTTGACCTTAAAGTCCTTTACTGTTTGAGATCTAGGTATCTGAAAGACTATCTACTCCTGTGCAGATACAGTGCTTCTGTGCTTCTACTTCAAACTTTTCTTTTGGTCCCCATCTTTTCAGGTTACGCTTTTCAGATGAGACCTTTGGCCATTTCTCTGGTGGCACCTCAATTAAAGAGCACTCTCCCCAGAGATGCTTCCCTGGTGCCTGCTCTGTATAAACTTAGGCACCAGATTAAAAACATTTATTTTCTGGGCTTTTCATGATCCGGAAGGTTGAGTGTAGTGCCACTTTTGAAACGGTGTTATGTATATAATTTCATGTGTTTGATTGATTTTGTTTAGTTCACAATTACTAATTTTATGGTATTTTAGTGATGTTTTAATGACCTTTGGGGGGAGTTGCCATAACTTTTTTTAAAGTTGAAAAGCCAAATAGAAGTGTTTTAATTATATAACTAAAGAAGGCATTGGAAAACTTGAGCTAGTGGCTCTGGCAGTGGGATGCAAATGTCCTTCTCCTTGAAGCACCATCATATCTCGTGTGGAGGGGAGCTGCTTACCTGCTGTGTGCTGTGCTTCAGAAATACCACTGTGGGTGGCCAGGTGGTGGTCTTGCAGCTATCAGTTCAGCAGGGGTCAGATGATGCAAGGGGCCAAAAGGATTCCACCTCTCCTATAAAGTTCCGAACTCTGCCAGGGCGCTTCAGCTAAATAGCTTGTTACTTGAGTATAGGCTGAGCTACTCTACCTGTTTCTGCCTACATGTCACAGTCTGTTTTGGGCCGGGCATGACCTCTACTTTAGAGACAGATTGGGGAAATAAATATGTGGGATGGGAGTTTGTTAAGTTGTGTTTTGAAATGTTTCTGCTAATGAATCTTTGTATAAACATTCCTGTTTTATATTTTTACATTCTTGTGAGTTCAGTTGTTGTTTGTGCCTTCAACAACGCATGTGTTTAATACGGCGTGTGTCATGGTGTGAATGTGTGTGGGGGGTTGATGCTTAACTTGAATGCAGGGTGGTGGTGGGGCTCAAAAGGCCTTTAGGTCCAGGCTCCAAAATTACCAAAATGCACCTCTGCTCACCTGAGTGTTGCAAGGCTCTGAGAGTGCACCACACAAGCTTCCATCCCCTCACCAAGCCTTTCCAAAGGCTTTGCAATAATTGAATCTGGAGTTCCTTCTTCTGACTCTTGCAAGACTCTGGAAGGGTGCCATGCAAGGAGGCAAGGTTGTTGGCAGTGGTGCCTTTCCAAAGATTTGCCAGGACCTGATTGGGAGCTCTCAGTCTGACCACTGCAAGTCCTTGGAATGTAAAGCCCCTACCTGGTTGTTGTGGTGGCTGCTCATCTTTCTTGTTGCATCCTTCTGCCCTCTGCCTGTTCAAAAAACAGAATACAGGGAAACTGGAGGAGCAGGATGTGTGTTTATATGAATACAAATATTACAAATATTTATATACTGCTTTTCAACAAGAGTTCCCAAAGCAGTTTACATAGATATGAATAAATAAATCAGGTCCTGCTGTGCCAACGTCTCTGCCCTCAGCCTTCTGAACAGGTGGGATGTTGCAGGAGGGAGAAGAGAAAGACAAAGGTGGTGGCTGGTGCATCACAAGAAAAAAAATGGTTTGGGGGCATACCTCAAACCTCCATAATAGGATAGAATCAGATGTGAAATTAAGGCATTCATTTAGAAATGGTACAGGAAACCCGCCTCTTTATTCACCCTGATCCAGAACTCCATGCACACTCGGATATGTGCACAAGATGCGTGTGTGTATAGGTTTCCCTGTTCACTTCACTTCACAGGAGGGTGTCTAGAGCTTCACGCTCATTCAATAGACCTTCACGCTCTGTTGTTACAAATGCAAAATCTCCTGCAGATGGCAGGTCTCAAAATGGACATCAAAGTGCCCACATGCACAAAAGGTTACAGGACTGGAGCAACTGGCTATCAGAATTTGACCTTTGGATATTTGAAGATCCAACTGTACAAATGAAAACAGGAAAACTTCTTACAATCATATATAATTGGAACTCCTATTACCAATGTGTTCAAATTATACATTGATTTCAATTTTGTATTCCCACCTTATCATTTGCACATTTCACAGTGACCTCAATTGTGCATATGACCTCTAAAACTATACCTATAATGTATGCTAATTAAAAATACGAGGAACAAGAGTTTGCTTTCAATGACTATGAATGCGATAGATTTAATAACTGCAAAATATAGTGTAGTGTCTTGATTACAGAAAACATCTTACTTAAAATAACTCTCAAACAACAACGTTTAAATCAAAAGCATGTTTGCAATGGAGATTAAACAATAATGAGTAGAGCAACAAATTACAAAGGAACCAAGTGACAGTGTGCTAAAAGTGAGCATTTTCTTTGAATACTGAAGCAGAAGTTGTACTTGTTTTAGGACAATTCCTGAACTGACTTGAATTGAATACATATGATCAATGTGAAATGTAATTTTCTCTCTCCTTCCTTCCCCTCTTTGACAGAGATAAAACATGAACTGACAAACAACAAATATTAGTTAGCCAATTTTCCCTTAAAAATAAAATAAAATAAATTTTTGATAGATAGATAGATAGGGAAAATTGGCTAACTAATATTTGTTGTTTGTCTGTGTGTGTGTGTGTGTGTGTGTGTGTGTGTGTGTGTGTGTGTGTGTGTGTATATATATATATATATATATATATATATATATATATATATATTTCCACCCCTATATTGGGGCAAGGTATGGGCTGGCAGATTCAGGAGGGGGCCATGGCTTAGAGGTAGAGCATATGCCTTGCATGCAGAAGACATCAGGTTCAGTCCCTGGCATCTCCCTGGAAAAGACCTTTGCCTGAAACCTCGAAGAACAACTGCCTGCCAGTGTAGACAATACTGTAAATGGAACAGAAGAATAATGCAGTTTATGGCAGCTTCATACAGTATGAATTGGATAGGTTGGGGTTGGAGCCCTGATAGAAACTAATGGCTCAGAGGTAAAGCCTTGTCAGAACTTGGCCCATTATGGATGGACCGGCTCTGGTACAATCTGAGCCAAAGCAAAAAAGGAAGAACAACAGTGCAAAATTCAGAGCTTACTACTTTTTCAGCTTCCCATATTGAAGCTCTTCTCACAACCATTGAGAAGAGCTTTGGGGCTAACCTCAGGGAGAGCGGGCTTAACCTGCTCTCCCCACAGACGAGCAGCCATTCATAGCTGGGTGGCCGATTGGCCACCCACACAACTTCTGGCTCCGTCATGGAGCCGGCAGGGGTTGTGGGGATCGGGGGCCGTGCGTCCCCCGGAAGTTCCGGGATGCCCTGCGCAAGCGCATGGGGCATTCTGGAGAGAACCCTGAGCACAGGAGGCTGCTTGCAGCCTCCCAGTCAGGGGTCTACTCGTGTGTTACCGCGCGCCACAGCAACATGAGCAAAAAGATGAGGTTAACGGAGCACTCACTCGGTTAACCTCGTCTTAGGGGAGGGTTTTTTAGGCGGGCTAGCCACCTTGGGAACACTGGCCTCTCCTGTGAGCCTGGTGGTTCCCACGATCCCTGAAAAGTGAGCTAAGCTCCCCAAGCCCACTTTCCAGTGATTGTGAGAATAGCGTCATTGGTTTTTATTGGTTAGGCAAGTACATTTTTAGGTCAGTAAAACTGGTAGGTTAATAGCTATAGTCAGGAGGAAACTGAACTGGAGCCTACAGTTGGACTTTTATGTACCTCTGAATTGCTTTGTTTGTTTTCCTTCAGAATGAAGCCATTATGGGGGAGGCTGGACCTAGGCTCAGGAGGAATGTTTTCATCACCACAGTTAAGGCCCTCCGTACTCTACCATAACTTCAGGGCCAAAGAAGGAGTAAGCCTGCAGCCCACTATTTTAATTTGAAAAGAAGAAATGCACAGGGAAACAATGCTGCATCACAGCGTAGCATTGTTCTTCAATATATTCTTGGAAAAACAACAATAAAGGCTTTCCACCACCATCACTGACAAAACTAAATTGCAGTAATGCCTCCTCTCTTTTCAACATTCTTTTGAGCTTTGACCTTACTTTCCTCTTGTAAGTCCCTCCTTCTACAGATCCCCCCGCCACACAATTCTTCAGAATTTGTCAAAAATATGACATTTTCAATCCAAATATCAAATCACATTCTAATAGGCTGTTCTCACAAGCAGCCAAAACTGGGCTAAGGCAGCTAAACCCATCCTTGGCTGCCTGTAAGAACTGCCAGAAGCTGCATGGTTCCTGGTGGCGCCTCCGCAGCAAACCTGCCTAGGGAGCCCCCCAGTTAGCCAAGGTTAAGGGTACAATAGCATCCTTAACCTGGGTTAGCTGCTTGTGTGTCAGTGCTGGCTGCTCCCACCTGGTGCTGACACAGGAGCGGGCTGTAGGATGTCACTGAGGGGAGAGCACTGCACTGTGGAATTTCCACAGGCCAGTTGACACGTCCTGGCCTCCGAACCTCCATGCTAACTGGGGCACCATTGGCTCATCTGGGCATGCAATCCATGAGCCAAGCAATTCTTCTAGGTTGTCTGTGGGGAAGGTAAGCTGTTTGCAGCATTCCCTACCACCCACCCTCCAGTCCGCTCATGGGATTGTGAGAAAGGGCTCTAAGGCTGAAAAGAAGTAGCTGACTGTATAATTGAAAGTATGTTTATTGTGAACCATTATAGTAGGGGAGTAGTAAGATGTTCCTCACTAGAATTAAGAGACTTACCCAATGGTCTTATTAACATCATGGTAACTTACCACAGTCATTTGTGTTCATTCATTGTTGTAATTTCTTCTCTCCCCACCATCTCTGTGTATTTATTTAACGGCTTTATGATAGTCAGCAATTCAGGAGGTGCAAGCTTTTCAACTGCTATGTTTCCAAGCTGAGAAAAGCTTTACCACCTGCTTTTCTGCCTCCCATGCAGCTGCTTTTGTTCTCTATCAGGGGGGAAAAACCAGGCAACACTGAAAATTGCAGGATCATTTCTTTATAAGGCAGGAAGAGATGTTAAGGGGTTTATTTGCACGACTGCAAGAGAAAAGCATAAAGGGATGAGGATGGGAGATCGTTTTTAACATTTATGGCTAGAAGGGCAAGTTGGATTAGTATCTATACTGTTGACCTCCTCTGGATATAACATGCCTAAATCACAGCTGCGTGGGATGATAATACAAGAGCACTGTGCCCTCAAAAGCTTTGGGAAGGAATTGTCAACTGATCCGAAAAAATTGCCTGGCCTACTCCTATGCTCTTAATGCCTATCACCACACTGGAAAAAGCATTTCTTCTTGATTTTTGTACATCAAGCTGTTGTGAAAACGATAAGAGCTGGGGCTGTTGTTGTTGTTTGCTTGTTTGTTGTTGTTTTAAAGGCAACCTTATATTAGAGTGTATGTTAAAATAGCCTAGATGTTGTCCACAACAAATACAAGCTTTCCTCTGTTTTAAAAGTATTACTTTTATTCAACTCTGCTGATTTCCCCCCTCCCTGCCCGAAGGATACATATGGTCCTGATCTGGGTCATTTACCTCTAAATATAAACCACATGTTTTTGAGTAGAGAAAATTGAAAATTCCACTAACAGCAAAAAATAATGTGTTGTTCAATCCTTTTAATGGCCAAAAGGGTGATTTTATGAAATCTTTAGCTTCCTGGGTTCACTGCCTTAAAATGCCTCTTTTAAATAATGTATCATAAAAACTTTGTTGCCATGATGATGTACTTGGCGGTGGGAGGTTTAATGCATGAAAGGGATCTGCTAAAAAAAAAAAAAGCTGTAGAACTTTCAGGGAACTCTGGCTGTTGTATAGCAATTGATAATTAGGTATGTTATTTCCAATTTAGTGGCCTCCACTTAATGGCATCCAAACTACTCAGTCACATCTAAGCACCACTGAAATCAACAAGATAAGTTAGTCATGACTAACGAAGTCTGGATACTGCCCTATGTCTTGAAGCCTGGTTCCGTTATCTCCTTCACGAAGAAGCATTGGTATGGGGCAATTTTCAAGGGAGAAATAGTGGGTGGGAGGAAGTGTGCTCAACCCTAACCCTGACCCCTGTGTCCCCCCCCCCCCCTAATTCTCTCCCAAACACTTTTTCCCCAGCTGGAGTTCCAGAGATCTATGTTGGTAATGTTGGATTGGGGTGAAATTTGCAGGAGGAGGGCGATTGCATGGAGGCAACAAGCAGGGAAAGAGTTAAACACCCTTCCTATTCACCCCGCAAGTCACTCCTTTCCAATGCTCTTTGTTGAGAAGTAGTGGTGAGGGTTACAAGACATGACCAGGAGACAGAGAGGCTGTTCTCACACACAGCCAAGACCGGGCTCACACGGACACAGCACAGACCCAACGATAATCTGCAGAGAAGGTAAGCTTCAGCAGTCTTCCTCCCCCCACTCCCTCAAGCCTTTCTCACTGATCATGAGAAAGGGCTCAGAATGCAGCATCCTGGGCTGAGACACTTGCTGAAAGGATAGAACAGGCCCAAGAGAGGAGTGCAGTCATGGTGTGAACCAGAGCTGCCACTGAAGTGTTGCCTAAATTGAAATGCAAAGTGCAATTCAGATAACATAGCTGAGAAATTTCAAGGGGAGTTTTCATAAGAGTAATGAAATTTAACAGGAGTGAAAGATTGACACCCCAAATGCAAAGTAGAATGCATTAAGCAATGGACAACCCAATGCATTTAAAGCTTAAAAAAAAAATCTTATTCTGTGGAAAGCATAGTTTACACATATTAATGCATAATTCCTACAGAAAGGTAGTGGAAGAAAGAGCACATATGATTGGTTACTTTTCTCCTGAGTGGAGCTGTTTGCCTTTAACAACTGTATGAACAGCAGAAATACAAAAGGTGGATCTTTTCCCCCTCACCCCATACTAGAAATACAATTCCTTCTTGTTGTGTAGCTGTTAAAGGCCAAGAGTAGAGCCTGTGGCACAATCCACTGGAAGTTCTCCTCCAGATGGAAATGAAACTCTACAAAGTTTATGCTACATGTTGGCATCAATAAAAAACCAACCAACCCACATTTAAAATAACGGTTAAACAATTGGAATACCAAAAAAAAAAAAAATTGAAAATATCCCTGGATATTTGTGTGTATATGAAACCACTAGGAGAGATCATCAGGATATTTGGTGCAGGGTGTTATCAATATGCTGATGACACCCAAATCTTTTTCTCCATATTGAACTCATCAGGAAATAGCAAAACTTCCCTAAATGCCAGTCTGGAAGAAGCAATGGACTGGATGAGTGATAACAAACTGAAGTTGTAGTAGCAGTTCTTTTATTACAGCCATAGAGCAGTTGGTCCAGAATGCAGCAGCCAGGCTGGTCTCTGGGTCATCCAGGAGAGACCATATTGAATCCCCGTATTGAAGGAGTTACACTGGCTGCCAATATGTTTTCGGGCAAAATATAAGGTGTTAGTCATAACCTATAAAGCCCTAAACAGCTTGGGCCCTGGGTTTTTAAGAGAACGTCTTCTTTGTTATGAACCCCACCACCCATTGAGATCATCAGGAGAGGTCTGTCTGCATTTGCCACCAACTCGTCTGGTGGCTACTTAGGGACGGGCCTTCTCCGTTGCTGCCCCGAGGCTTTGGAATGTGCTCCCTAGTGAAATAAGAGCCTCCCCATCTCTGACATCTTTTAAAAAGTCTCTCAAGATGCATTTCTTCACCCAGACTTTTAACTGATATTGTTTTGATTGTTTTAATGTTATTTTTAGAATATTGTTTTAAAATTTTAAATTGTGTTTAAATTTCTTGCTTTTAAATTTCTTGTTTTTGTTTTTAATTAATGTTTTACTTTTAATCTTGTTGTAAACTGCCCAGAGACATAATTTTTGGGTGGTTTAAAAATATGATAAATAGATAAATAAATAGATAAATAAATAGATAAATAAATAAGCCAAACAAACTGAAGTTGAATCTGAATAAAACGGAGATACTGTCTGTGGGGGTTGGGACCCAAGAGATGGTTTAGATCTGCCTGTTTTCAATGGAGTTACACTTCCCCTGAAAGATCACGTATGTCGCTTGTGAGTGCTCCTGGATCCCAAACTCTCTCTGGTTTCTCAGGTTGAGGCAGTGGCCAAGAGTGCTTTTTATTGGCTTCTGCTAATACATCAGCTACACCCATTTCCAGAGGTAAATGACCTTAAAACAGTGGTTCATATGCTGGTAACCTTAAAGCTCAACTACTGTAATGCACTCTGTGTGGGGCTGCATTTGTACATAGTCTGGAAACTACAATTGGTACAGAATGCGGCAGCTAAATGGGTCTCCAGGACAACATGAAGAGACCACATATAATACCGATTTTAAAATCTGTCATCTCAGATTTAAATGATTTAAAACACAAACAAAAACACTCTTTGTAAGTCAGAACATTAACTTAACAATAAACAAAATAATAAAAACTGAGGATAGATATTTGTTCCTGATGTACTTTTCTTCTTCTTGGAAGGCGTTTCTTTTATATGTAGGAGCATGCAAAAATCATATATCCACCTATAATCTGAAGTCCACTCTGTCAACTCAAGACTCTACAATCTCTTTGTGGTGGTGCAGGCCAGGCCTGACTAAAGTATATACAAAACCAATTACTTTTCCAATAGGCAACACATGGAGGCTATTCACACAGGAGTGAAAGATTGGGCTAAGGGAGCCCAACCTGGTTCTGCATAGATGTGTGAACAGCTGGCATCAGGCCCAATACCAGTGGCTACACAGCGGCAAACCTGCCAAAGTAACCTCCCTCTAAAATGAGGTTAATGGAGTGAGCCACGGCTGGCACACTGGGGTGGATGGGGGATCTCAGTAATGCACCGTGCACTCACGTGGTGCATTATTGAAACTCTGGGGGTGGGGCAACGCAAGGCAACGCAAAGCAGCACATCCTGGCACCCGACCCCCAGAGCTGCTGGGCAAGCTGTCAGTCATCTGGGTAGATGATTCACCCACCCAGAGAAGGCACAGAGATCATTTGCGGAGAAAGTAAGTTAAATCTTTCTTCCCTGCAGTCTGCCCCGGAGCTCTTCTCACCAATCATGAGAAGAGCTCCATGGTTTGGCTTACTTGCTTGGAGTGCTGACCTCTGTTATGAAGCATGAGGTATGAACTTGTAAGCTATTATCAGGTTTTAGCTGTTGAGCTAATGTAAAAATGTTAGTTTATCATTTGTGAGGTAGATTATTATCACTTTTGCAGCGTACTTCCCTGCTGCCCCATTTCCTTCTTGGTCCGGAAGTGACCAGAAGTACCCCACACCCGAGTGCATGTCAGCGCACACGCACATCATACATGTGGCCAGTGTTTGCATGAGCAAGCACGACGTGCATAACGTGCACACGTGCACTGATGTGCACACGTGTGCAGGGTACTTCTGGTCACTTCCGAATCGAGGAGGGAACAGGGCGGCAGGGAAGTACGCTGCCATCCCGCTGGACAGGTTTTTAAGACAGCGCTGGTGGGGGAAACACCGGGGGGGGAGTGCACCCTCCCCCACCCTTAAAGTATCTCCCCACCTTCAAACTGGCCCCTGCTAGTTCCGTGCACATCCCTACCAAACATCAGTTCATGACAAAGTGAAGTACCCTAAAAATTCTGATAGACTAGTGAGTGAGAAAGTCAGCAAGTCACATAATACACACTCAATAGTTACATGAGGCCTCATTCTATCACCATTTTAAAAGCAATGATTGTAAAAATTATTTTTCCCCATACCTCAGCAGCAGCAGCTCTCTTAACTTAAATTGGGCTCCCATTGTGCTAATGTCCTATGTGTTTCAAAATGGCAAGATGGTTACTATGCTCAAAATTTTATGACTGTTTTATAATTGTCTGATGGTTTGGACATTATTTCAGCTGCTAGCATCCAACTGTTTTATAACAGTGGCCTGAAATCGTTTATCTACATTTTCCAGAACCTCATCCCCTTAAAATTGGCTTGATGTTTGAAATATCATATTTTTAATGGTGAACATTCCATTGGAAATTATGCCTCAGCCATATTGGCTGTATTCAATGATAAACCTTTTACTGAATAAGTGTTGTATACACTTCTGAATACAAATAAGTCAATACTGAGAAGTGAACCAGTCTTCTCAGAAATAAAACAGCAATAGTATAGTGACAGCGACAACATTTGCTTGGGAAAGAGAATATCACATGGACTGTAGGTTCAGGACTGATTAAAGAAAGCATTTCTCCAGACAGAACATTGATCATGGAAGTCACTACCATGTGGTGATGGCCACTAGTTTAGGCTTTAAAAAGGATTATGTAATCTCATGGAAAATAGTTCTTTTACGAACATGGAATGGAACATCCATATTCAGAAGAATTTTACCTCTGAGTATTAGGTGCTGGGGACAAACATAGAATGTTGCTACATTTACAGGGGCGTATCTAGGGTAGGGCAGGCAGGGCACGTGCCCCGGGCGCCACTTGAAGGGGGTGCCATTTTTGAATATTATATATATATATATATATATATATATATATATATATATATATATAGCCACCAAAAACAAAATGTCCACCGTGCATGCTCAAATGGCCTCTGTGAGGCCCTAGGCCATGCCAGGACTCGCAGAGGCTATTTGAGCATGTGTGGCAGCCATCTTGTTTTCAGCGGCCATTTTTGTTAAAAAAAATTATTTTTAAAAATGGCCACTGCACATGCTCAAATGGTCCCTGTGAGGCCCTAGAGGCCAGTGGGGGGAGGGGCAACCCCTCACAGCCCTTAGGAAGCCCCCCAAAGGGGCTACAGGTTAAAAAAAATAAAAATAATATATAATATAAGTCACTGTACACATATTCAGATTGGCACTATGTACAGAGAATCAGGGCTCGTGAATACTGAGCTGAAGCTTATGAGCTAGGATTGTATTCATTTGCTCTTATTTTGCTTCTTGTGATAAATGAGTTAAATGTGATGTCTTAATAATATGGCTATTAATGGTGAGTTTGTCTTTGAATCAGTATGAAATCTT